>NC_090438.1:16259319-16624261 GCF_031143425.1 Pleurodeles waltl | reverse complement strand
ACCCCAGAGGGCACCTTAGAGGTGCCCCCTGAAACTTAACCGACTATCTGTGTAGGCTGACTAGTTTTAGCAGCCTGCCACAAACCGAGACATGTTGCTGGCCCCATGGGGAGAGTGCCTTTGTCACTCTGAGGCCAGTAACAAAGCCTGCACTGGGTGGAGATGCTAACACCTCTCCCAGGCAGGAATTGTCACACCTGGCGGTGAGCCTCAAAGGCTCACCTCCTTTGTGCCAACCCAGCAGGACACTCCAGCTAGTGGAGTTGCCCGCCCCCTCCGGCCAGGCCCCACTTTTGGCGGCAAGGCCGGAGAAAATAATGAGAATAACAAGGAGGAGTCACTGGCCAGTCAGGACAGCCCCTAAGGTGTCCTGAGCTGAGGTGACTCTAACTTTTAGAAATCCTCCATCTTGCAGATGGAGGATTCCCCCAATAGGGTTAGGATTGTGACCCCCTCCCCTTGGGAGGAGGCACAAAGAGGGTGTACCCACCCTCAGGGCTAGTAGCCATTGGCTACTAACCCCCCAGACCTAAACACGCCCTTAAATTTAGTATTTAAGGGCTACCCTGAACCCTAGAAAAGGAGATTCCTGCAACAAGAAGAAGGACTGCCCAGCTGAAAACCCCTGCAGCGGAAGACCCGAAGACGACAACTGCCTTGGCTCCAGAAACTCACCGGCCTGTCTCCTGCCTTCCAAAGATCCTGCTCCAGCGACGCCTTCCGAAGGGACCAGCGACCTCGACATCCTCTGAGGACTGCCCCTGCTTCGAAAAGACAAGAAACTCCCGAGGACAGCGGACCTGCTCCAAGAAAAGCTGCAACTTTGTTTCCAGCAACTTTAAAGATCCCTGCAAGCTCCCCGCAAGAAGCGTGAGACTTGCAACACTGCACCCGGCGACCCCGACTCGACTGGTGGCGATCCAACACCTCAGGAGGGACCCCAGGACTACTCTGATACTGTGAGTACCAAAACCTGTCCCCCCTGAGCCCCCGCAGCGCCGCCTGCAGAGGGAATCCCGAGGCTTCCCCTGACCGCGACTCTTTTGAACCTAAAGTCCCGACACCTGGGAGAGACCCTGCACCCGCAGCCCCCAGGACCTGAAGGACCGGACTTTCACTGGAGAAGTGACCCCCAGGAGTCCCTCTCCCTTGCCCAAGTGGAGGTTTCCCCGAGGAACCCCCCCCTTGCCTGCCTGCAGCGCTGAAGAGATCCCGAGATCTCTCATAGACTAACATTGCAAACCCGACGCTTGTTTTTACACTGCACCCGGCCGCCCCCGCGCCGCTGAGGGTGAAATTTCTGTGTGGACTTGTGTCCCCCCCGGTGCCCTACAAAACCCCCCTGGTCTGCCCTCCGACGACGCGGGTACTTACCTGCAAGCAGACCGGAACCGGGGCACCCCCTTCTCTCCATCCTAGCCTATGTGTTTTGGGCACCACTTTGGACTCTGCACCTGACCGGCCCTGAGCTGCTGGTGTGGTGACTTTGGGGTTGCTCTGAACCCCCAACGGTGGGCTACCTTGGACCAAGAACTGAGCCCTGTAAGTGTCTTACTTACCTGGTTAATCTAACAAATACTTACCTCCCCTAGGAACTGTGAAAATTGCACTAAGTGTCCACTTTTAAAACAGCTATTTGTCAATAACTTGAAAAGTATACATGCAATTTTGATGATTTGAAGTTCCTAAAGTACTTACCTGCAATACCTTTCGAATGAGATATTACATGTAGAATTTGAACCTGTGGTTCTTAAAATAAACTAAGAAAAGATATTTTTCCATATAAAAACCTATTGGCTGGATTTGTCTCTGAGTGTGTGTACCTCATTTATTGTCTTGTGTATGTGCAACAAATGCTTAACACTACTCCTTGGATAAGCCTACTGCTCGACCACACTACCACAAAATAGAGCATTAGTATTATCTATTTTTACCACTATTTTACCTCTAAGGGGAACCCTTGGACTCTGTGCATGCTATTCCTTACTTTGAAATAGCACATACAGAGCCAACTTCCTACAGCAGTTACAAGTACTTATCCCACCGCTGCACCACCAATGTAGGAGGCTGGCCTGGCTTATAGTGGGTACCTTGTGGTACTTACACCTTGTGCCAGGTCCATTTATCCCTTATTAGTAGATTAGAGGTGTTCTAGCAGCTTAGGCTGATAGAGGTAGCTATAGCAGAGCAGCTTAGGCTGAACTAGGAGCCATGCAAAGCTCCTACTATACCACTTAGGCCAAGTACATAATCCACAATTTCCTGTTTAGGAGCTTTTAAAGGTTGTTCCCATCCCTCCTTAACAAGAGCACGGGGACCTCTCACAGAGGTGTCCATTGTGCCCCAACACCTCTGCATCCAAGATGGCAGAGGTCTGGGACACACTGGAGGAGCTCTGGGCACCTCCCCTGGTGCCAGCCTCCTACACCTAAGTTCTGCAACAGTTGTGCATTCTATGTGGAAATATGACCTTCTGCTCACTGTTCTCCTCCATAGGCTACAAACCGCTGAGGCATATGATGAGATGGCGGCATCCTCCGGTGTACAGACCCCTGGTGGACCTGTCGACAATGGAGGACAGCCACATTATCATCACATACAGACTTGATTGTGCCACAATTCAAGAACTGTGTGCCCAATTGGAGGCAGACCTGATGTCAGCTATTCGCCAGCCCACAGGAATACTCCTTCTAGTGCAGGTTCTGTCAGTGCTGCATTTCCTGGCAAGTGGTTCCTTTCAAACTACAGTGGCCATGGCATCAGGAATGTTTCAGACAATGTTCTCCAATGTGCTGTCCAGAGTGTTGTCTGCCCTGCTGAAACACATGCGCTGCTACATCGTGTTCCCCCAGGTGGATGATTTGGCCACAGTGAAAGCTGACTTCTATTCCCTAGGACATATCCCCAACATCATTGGTGCCATTGATGGTATACATGTGGCATTTGTTCCGCCCCAGGGAAATGAGCAGGTTTGGATGAATGTGCAGATGGTGTGTTTGGCGGACAGTACATCTCCCATGTGAATGCCAAATATCCTGGCTCTGTGCATGACGCCTATATCTTGAGGAATAGCAGCATCCCTTATGTGATGGGCCAATTCCAGAGGCACCTGGTGTGGCTAATAGGTGAGCCCAAGGTCCCACCCACTATAAGTAGGTGTCTGGGTATGGGTGTAGGAGGCTGGCCTGGCTTATAGTGGGTACCTGATGGTACTTACACCTTCTGCCAGGTCCAGTTATCCCTTGTTAGTAGATTAGTAGTGTTCTAGCAGCTTTGGTTGATAGAGGTAGCTATAGCAGAGAAGCTTAGGCTGAACTAGGAGACATGCAAAGCTCCTACTATACCACTTATATCATATATCACTATATCATAAGAATCATAATACTCAGAGCTACTAAAAATAAATGTGCTTTATTTTAGTGACAATGTGCCAAAAATATATCAGAGGATATACTCCTTTAGGAGGTAAGTAAAATACACAAAATGTACACACAAACCAAAATCAGGTAAGTAAACAGTTAGAAAAGTAGTGCAAACACTGTAGAATACAATAGGATGCAATAGGCCTAGGGCAACACAAACCATACACTATGAAAGTGGAATGCGAACCACTTAGGTACCCCAGGCCTAGTGTAGTGTGTAGAGGGTCGCTGGGAGTGTAAGAAAACACTAAGGGTGTCCAAGATACCTCACCCCAACACCCTGAAAAGTAGGATTGAAGTGACCCTACTTCCTCAGAAACACACTAAAGTTGTGATAGGAGATTCTGCAAAAACCACAACAGACTGCAAAGCAATGAAGATGGATTCCTGGATCTGAGGACCTGTAAAGGAAGGGGACAAAGTCCAAGAGTCACGAAAGTGTCCAGGGGGGGAGGAGCTCACTAAACCCCGGGTGAAGGTGCAAAATGTCTGCCTCCATGTGGAAGAAGCTGAAGATTCTGCAACAACGGAAGATGCCAGGAACTTCTCCTTTGCACAGAAGATGTCCCATGGCGTGCCGGATGATGCAGAATTGTTTCCGTGCAGACAGACCACAAAAAAGCCTTGGTAGCTGCAAAGATCGTGGTTTAAGAAAATGGGTGCTGCCCGGGCCCAGGAGGGACCAGGAGGTCAACCCTTGGATGATGAGACAGAGGAGGCGCTCAACAATACAGAGAGCCCATGCAGAAGCAGTCAGCACTTGCAGAAGCACTTGAACAGGGGTTCAAGAAAACTGAACATGGTGGTCATCTCAACACTACAAAGGAGAGTCCCACGAAGCCGGTGGTCAACTCAGTGAGTTGAGCAATGCAAGACGGAGTGCTGGGGAACTGGGCTATAGTGTGCATGAAGGATTCCTTGCAAAAGAGCACAGAAGCCCTAGCAGCTGCAGTTCACGCAGTACAGGATTACCGTCTGGCGTGGGAAGGCACGGACTTACCTCCACCAAATATGGACAGATGGACCACTGGACTGTAGGGTTCACTTGGATCCAGCTCCTGTGTTCCAAAGATCATGCATGTCAAGATGAGAGGGACCCAGAGGACCAGTGAAGCAGAAGTTTGGTGCCTGTGGTACCGGGGGAAGATTCCGTTGACCCACAGGAGATTTCTTCTTGGCTTCCAGTGCAGGGTGAAGGCAGATAGCCCTCAGAGCATGCACCACCAGGAAACAGTCGAGAAAGCCGGCAGGATTAGGCGCTACAATGTTGCTGGTAGTTTTCTTGCTACTTTGTTGCGGTTTTGCAGGCATCCTGGAGCAGTCTGCGTTCGATCCTTGGCAGAAGTCAAAGAGGAACATGCAGAGGAACTCTGGTGAGCTCTTGCATTTGTTATCTGATGAGAAACCCACAGGAGAGACCCTAAATAGCCCTGAGAGGACGATTGGCCACCTAACCAGGTAAGCACCTATCAGGAGGGGTCTCTGACGTCACCTGCTGGCACTGGCCACTCAGAGGCCTCCATTGTGCCCTCACACCTCTGCATTCAAGATGGCAGAGGTCTGGGACACACTGGAGGAGCTCTGGGCACCACCCCTGGGGTAGTGATGGACAGGGGAGTGGTCGCTCCCCTTTCCTTTGTCCAGTTTCGTGCCAGAGCAGGGGCTGGGGGATCCCAGAACCGGTGTAGACTGGCTTATGCAAGGAGGGCACCATCTGTGCCTTTCAAAGCATTTCCAGAGGCTGTGGGAGGCTACTCCTCTCAGGCCCTTAACACCTATTTCCAAAGGGAGAGGGTGTAACACCCTCTCTAAGAGGAAATTCTTTGTTCTGCCTTCCTGGGACTGGGCTGCCCAGACCCCAGGAGGGCAGAAGCCTGTCTGTGGGTTGGAAGCAGCGGTAGCTGCAGTGAAAACCCCAGAGAGCTGGTTTGGCAGTACCCAGGGTCAATGCGGGAGCCCTGGGGATGCATGGGATTGGCACCCCAACACCAGATTTGGCATGGGGGGACAATTCCATGATCTTAGACATGTTACATGGACGTATTCGGAGTTACCATTGTGAAGCTACAAATAGGTATTGACCTATATGTAATGCATACATGTAATGGTGTCCCTGCACTCACAAAGTCCAGGGAAATTGCCCTGAACTATGTGGGGGCACCTTGGCTAGTGCCAGGTGTAGAAGCCTGGCCTGGCTTATAGTGGGTATCTAGTGGTACTTACACCTTGTGCCAGGTCCAGTTTTCCCTTATTAGTAGATTAGAAGTTTTCTAGCAGCTTAGGCTGATAGAGGTAACTATAGCAGAGCAGCTTAGGCTGAACTGGGAGACATGCAAAGCTCCTACTATACCACTTATATCATATAGCACTATGGCCCTCATTACAACCCTAGCGGTCGGTGTTAAAGCGGCGGTAAGACTGCAAACAGGCCGGCGGAAAAAAAATGGAATTACGACCGTGGCGGAAACCGCAAACATAGACAGCCACTTTAACACTACGACCGCGACGGCGGTACAAACAAACAGCGCGGCGGTAACCGCCAACAGACAGGCGGAAGACAATGTACCACCCACCCTATCACAAGATGCCTATCCGCCACCTTTTCCGGGGCGGAACCAACGCGGACAAAAACACGGCGGAAACAGTACACAGAAGGGAAAACACTCACCTCTCCACACCCCATGAGGAACCAGGGCGCCATGGAGCCTGAATTGCAGATACTGTCGATGCTGGTCTTCCTACTCTTCTATCAGGAGCACCAACGACGGCAGCGACGACCACGGTGAGTACTGCACCTACAACACAGGGGAGGAGGGAGGGAAAAGAGAGTGACACACACACGCAACACCCAACACCCCCACCCCCGCCCACACCCACAACACCATACACACAAATACATGCAGCAACAGTACACATACACCCCCGCCCCCTGGAAGAACGCAAGGACAAAAGGAATTGATTTGAATGAATGTAATCATGTGAAATCTCATTATCAAAGTTTAAAATCCAGTAAACACAATTATGTACACCAACTACACAAGTCCGGATAGTGCACCAATCATTGTCCGTGGACCACTGCGCCCAAAATGCATGGGCGAAGCCAACACATGATACCTGACTGGAAACGGAGAGAACACTGCTGGGGCATTAGATCGAAATGAAACAGGCACCTCAGGGGGAGGGGGGCACCTCAGCCCGATGAACGCACGAAGCCACTGCTGCACGAGGGGGCTCCGTGCCCATTGATGTATCCTGGGTAGTGCAAAGCCACAGTCTCTTAAGTCTCTCCAGTGGGTGGTTTGCCCACTGCTTTATCCTGTGGAGTGCAAAGCCACAGTCCCTCAAGTCTCTCCAGTGGGTGGTTTGCCCACTGCTTTATCCTGGGGAGTGCAAAGCCACAGTCTCTCAAGTCTCTCCAGTGGGTGGTTTGCCCACTGCTTTATCCTGGGGAGTGCAAAGCCACAGTCTCTCAAGTCTCTCCAGTGGGTGGTTTCCCACTGCTTTATCCGGGGGAGTGCAAAGCCACAGTCTCTCAAGTGGATGCCTTTCTCCACTGGTTCTGGTGGGGGCTTTGTGCTCAGAGTGCTTCATCCTGCCAAGGACTGAGGTTGTGGATGTCAATCTCCACTGGATCTGGAGGGGGCTTTGTGCCCACAGTGCTTCATCCTGCCAAGGACTGAGGTTGTGGATGTATATCTCCACTGGTTCTGGAAGGGGCCTGGTGCCCAGAGTGCTTCATCCTGCCAAGGACTGAGGTTGTGGATGTCAATCTCCACTGGTTCTGGAGGGGGATTTGTGCCCAGAGTGCTTCATCCTGCCAAGGACTGAGGTTGTGGATGTCAATCTCCACTGGTTCTGGAGGGGGCTTTGTGCCCAGAGTGCTTCATCCTGCCAAGGACTGAGGTTGTGGATGTATCTCTCCACTGGTTCTGAAGGGGGCTTTGTGCCCAGAGTGCTTCATCCTGCCAAGGACTGAGGTTGTGGATGTATCTCTCCACTGGTTCTGGAGGGGGCCTGGTGCCCAGAGTGCTCCACGTGCAGTGTGGCCGGTACAATTCCCTCACC
The DNA here is from genome assembly GCF_031143425.1 of Pleurodeles waltl. Lineage (NCBI taxonomy): Eukaryota > Metazoa > Chordata > Amphibia > Caudata > Salamandridae > Pleurodeles > Pleurodeles waltl. The sequence goes on along the minus strand of NC_090438.1, from coordinate 16,616,774 downwards.
TGGGTGTGGGGATGGTAAGCATGTCAGTGGTGGTGCCACTGTCCAAGGATGTCGCGGGGCCGCTGGCGGTGCTTGCGGCGGTGTCTGTCATGGCGGTGCTTGCGGTGGTGTCTGTCATGGCGGTGCTGGCTGCGGGGTCTGTGGCGGCGGTGCTGGCTGCGGGGTCTGTGGCGGCGGTGCTGGCTGCGGGGTCTGTGGCGGCGGTGCTGGCGGCGGGGTCTGTGGCAGCGGTGCTGGCGGCGGGGTCTGTGGCGGCGGTGCTGGCGGCGGGGTCTGTGGTGGCGGGGCATGTTTCAGCACCTGCTGAGGGAGAAAGCAGGATATCTCCTGCAGCCTCGGACGGCTGCCCACCGGGGAAGAGGCTGGGGACTGTCCCAGAGGCTGTAGACGTGTCGGAGGCGGTGCAGGTGGCGGTGCAGGTGGCGGTGTTCACCACCGTACAGGTTGGCGTGGACGTGGACAGAAGGTGTGACACTGGTCCCTCAGTCTGTGCCACCATGCCCTCTCCTGACCTGCCCTTCAGTTTTTGTCCCTTCCCCACCTTTGATGGTGGTGCAGTTGTCTTGCCACTATCCCCTTTCGTTTTCGCTGAACCCTTGGTGGCTGGTGTTTTCGACTTCTCCCTCCGGAATGTGGGCACCTTCTTCACCTTGGCAGGTGGCAGAATGTCCTTGCCCTTGCTACGTGGCACACTGGCAGCCCTGATGGTTGGCGCACACCATGACCCCGCAGTTGCTGGCACCACTGTGCCTGGGGATGTGGTGGCTGAGGTGCTGGGCTGGGACCTGGAAAGCCTGGCCCTAGGGGAAGGACGGGGTGGAGGTGATGAGAAGAGGTCAAGGTTTGACAGGAAAAGTTTTTTAGACACACTGGGACGGGTAGATGGAGGGGGTTTGGGAGTGGAGGAAGAGGTATTGGTTGTAGGAGGTGTACATCTGCTGAATTTGGGTGAAGGTGCATGGGCTGGAGGCTGTTGTGAGGTGGATGGCTGTTGGGTGGGTGCGTGCCTGCGTTTGTGTACTTTGGGAGGAGGGCTCACAGACACACTGGGAGAGGACACTGGGGATGTGTGAATGGTAGTGGGGGTGGTGAGTGCACGTGAGCAGTGTGTGGTGATGGGCGTGCTGGTGATGGAGGTAGTGGCTGAGGATGTAGTGCATGCTTGTGTGAGTGGAGACGAGACTGGGAGGAGGAGGGAGACGTGGATGAGGGGGACACAGTGGAGGAAGTGGATGTTGGTATGTGTGCATGGGTATGGTGCTTGTGTGAGTGCCTGTGGGATGTGTGGTGCTTATGTTTGCCTGAGCCACTCTTGTGTGTTGATGTGTGTGCATGCTGCTCCGATGGTGCGCTTGGGATAGGCTGAGGTACAGGGGATTGGGTCTGGGTGGAGGAGGTTGGAGGGGGGAGGCTGGACACAGGGACAATTGCTGCCATCAGTGCTGAGGCCAGAGCCTGAAATGCTCTCTGTTTGGCTGCCTGGCCAGAATGAATGCCCTCCAGGTATACATTTGTTTGTTGCAAATGCCTCTCAACACCCTGGATGGCATTCAGAATGGTAGACTGCCCAACAGTGAGGGATCTCAGGAGGTCAATAGCCTCCTCACTGAGGGCAGCAGGGCTGACTAGTGCAAGGCCTGAGGTGCCTGGGGCAAAGGAGATGCCCACCCTCCTGGGTGAGTGGGCACAGGACAGACGCTGAGGGGCTGGTGGGAGGGCGTTGCTGGTAAGGGGGTGGCGGCTGTACCTGTTGATGCGGTGGGCACAGAGGGGCCTGCCACTGCATTAGAGCTCCCATCAGAAGAGGGGTCGCTGTCGCTGGTCTCTGCTCCTGTCCCCACCGTGGAGCTCCCCTCACCCTCCGTCCCACTGGTGCCTTCAGACTCCATTGCTTCACCCTCCAGGGCCAAGTGGGATGCAGCTCCCTCCTGCTCCGGTGCCAATGCTTCTCCGCCTGATGATGCTATTGCACACAAGAACAGGGAGACCACAAAAAGGGGGAGGAAAGACAGAAGAAAAACATGTTCAGTGCATGCAACACCACTACCGTTGGTGGACACAACAGACAGTGAGCAGCCCTCTGCACTATGCCATGCACTTATATTTCCTAGATTTATCACATGCACATGGGGTACGACATCTAAGCCCAATTGCTGCACACCTGGAAGTCACGGGAGCCTGACTAGGTGTAGATAGCTCTAACCACTAGTGGGGTTAGGGTGCCACATAGCCTGCCTCACAAGGGACCTTGCCTACCAAGATCGCCCTGGCCTAGGGGACCCCACTGCCCACCTCCCCCGCCCAGACACCTCGTAATGTGCGCAGAGTCAGCTGATAACGAATGCAAGAGCTCACCAGAGTTCCTCTGCATCTCCCTCTTCACCTTCTACCAAGGATCGACCGCAGACTGCTCCAGGACACCTGCAAAACCGCAACAAAGTAGCAAGACGACTACCAGCAACATTGTAGCGCCTAATCCTGACGGCTTTCTCGACTGTTTCCTGGTGGTGCATGCTCTGGGGGTAGCCTGCCTTCACCCTGCAGCAGAAGCGCCGAAGAAATCTCCCGTGGGTCGACGGAATCTTCCCCCTGCTAACGCAGGCACCAAAAGACTGCATCACTGGCCCTCTGGGTCCCCTCTCTTCCTGACGGGCGTGGTCCCTCGAACTCAGCAACTCTGTCCAAGTGACTTACACAGTCCAGTGACTCTTCAGTCCAAGTTTGGTGGAGGTAAGTCCTTGCCTCCCCACGATAGACTGCAATGCTGGGTACCGTGTGATTTGCAGCTGCTCTGGCTCCTGTGTACTCTTCCAGGATTTCCTTCGTGCACAGCCATGCCTGGGTCCCCGGCACTCCTTCCTGCAGTGCACAACCTTCTGAGTTGTCCTCCGGCGTCATGGGACTCCCTTTTGTGACTTCACGTGGACTCCGGTTCATTCTTCTTCCAAGTGCCTGTTCAGGTACTTTTGCGGGTGCTACCTGCTTCTGTGAGGGCTCCCTGAGTTGCTGGGCGCCCCCTCTGTCTCCTCCTCCAAGTGGCGACATCCTGGTCCATCCTGGTCCCTCCTGGGCCACAGCAGCACCCAAAAACCTCTACCGTGACCCTTGCAGCTAGCAAGGCTTGTTTGCGGTCTTTCTGCATGGGAACACCTCTGCAAGCTTCATCGCGTCGTGGGACATCCATCCTACAAAGGGGAAGTTCCTAGTCCTCTTCTTTCTTGCAGAACTCTAAGCTTCTTCCAACAGGTGGCAGCTTCCTTGCATCCTCAGCTGGCATGTCCTGGGCTCCTGCCCACTCTCGACACTGTCGCAACTATTGGACTTGGTCCCCTTGTCTTACAGGTACTCAGGTCCAGTAATCCACTGTTGTTGCATTGTTGGTGTTTGTTCTTCCTGCAGAATCCCCCTTTCACGACTTCTGTGCTCTCTGGGGTTAGTAGGTGTACTTTACTCCTACTTTTCAGGGCCTTGGGGTGGGCTACTTTTCTAACCCTCACTGTTTTCTTACAGTCCCAGCGACCCTCTACAAGCTCACATAGGTTTGGGGTCCATTCGTGGTTCGCATTCCACTTTTGGAGTATATGGTTTGTGTTGCCCCTGTACCTATGTGCTCCTATTGCAACCTATTGTAATTCTACACCGTTTGCATTACTTTTCTTGCTATTACTTACGTAATTTTGGTTGGTGTACCTATATCTTGTGTATATAACTTATCCTCATACTGAGGGTACTCACTGATATACTTTTGGCATATTGTCATAAAAATAAAGTATCTTTATTTTTTAGTAACTCTGTGTTTTGTGTTTTCTTATGATATTGTGCATATGACACCAGTGGTATAGTAGGAGCTTTACATGTCTCCTAGTTCAGCCTAAGCTGCTTTGCCATAGCTACCTTCTATCAGCCTAAGCTTCTAGAAACACCTCTTCTACACTAATAAGGGATAACTGGACCTGGCACAAGGTGTAAGTACCTCTGGTACCCACTACAAGCCAGGCCAGCCTCCTATAGTACCCCCCCGCAGGAGTGAAAAGGTGTACAGAAATAGAAAAAGCTACCATTCGATGAATGTGCAGATGGTGTGTTTGGCAGACCAGTACATCTCCCATGTGAATGGCAAGTTTCCAGGCTCAGTGCATGACGCTTACATTTTGAGGAATAGCAGCATCCCTTATGTGATGGGCCAACTCCAGGGGCACCGTGTGGCTAATAGGTGAGGCCCAGGACCCAATACAGTGTGAATAGGTGTCTGGGTATGGGGTTGTCCCTACGGGTTAGAGTGTCTCTAATACTTGTCCCTCGATATTAGCAGGTGACTCTGGTTACCCCAACCTGTCATGGCTACTAACCCCAGTGAGGAATACCAGGACAAGGGCAGAGGAACGCTACAATGAGGCACATGGGCGAACTAGGAGGGTGATCGAACGAACCTACGGCCTCCTGAAGGCCAGATTACGGTGCCTCCATATGACAGGTGGTTCCATCTACTACTCACCAAAGAAGGTGTGCCAGATAATTGTGGTCTGCTGTATGCTGCACAACCTGGCTTTTCGATGCCAGGTGCCTTTTCTGCAGGAGGATGGGCCAGCTGGTGGTCTTGTGGCAGCTGTGGAGCCTGTGGAAAGTGAAGAAGTGGAGGCAGAAGAAGAGGATATTGACAACCAAAACAACATAATCATGCAATACTTCCAGTGAGACACAGGTAAGAAGATGTCACTGCCTCCCACATCTCATACAATTTCTGGAGCTAGCATAAGTCTGTCATTTTCACTCAGTGTATGGACCCTGACTTGTCACTTTGACTTTCCATTTCACAGGGTGTTGTTAATGGACTTCGAGTCCTCCCTGATCCCAAGGTAGTGTTCCTCCTGCAGCCGCTGGGTTTCCTGAAACTTGGCGAGTACCGTTGCCATAGTCTCCTGGGAATGATGGTAAGCTCCCATGATGTTGGAGAGTGCCTCATGGAGAGTGGGTTCCCTGGGCCTGTCCTCCCCCTGTCGCACAGCAGTCCTCCCAGCTTCCCTGTTGTCCTGTGCCTCTGTCCCCTGAACCGTGTCCCCACTGCCACTGCCCCCAGGTCCCTGATCCTCCTGTGTTAGTGGGGTTGCCTGGGTTCCCTGTAGTGGTGGACACACTGCTGATTGACGTGTCCTGGGTACAGAGGGATGGGCCCGCTGGGTGGGTGCTGTGCTGGTGTTTCCTGAGGGGGGAGGCTCTGTGGTGGGTTGTGACTGTGTCAGGGGAACCGACTGTCCCGAGGTCCCTGATGGGCCGGGCTAGTCATCTTGATCCAGTTGTGAAGAACTGCTGTCATCGCTGTGGGTCTCTTCTGTGGGGGACTGGATATGTCTGGCACCTCCTGTCCAGTGACGTTGGGTAGGGGTCCTGTAGGGGTGTAAAGGCATGATTATTGCATCTGTGTGTGCCATCGTGTACAATGGGTGAGTGACCCTGTACTCCAGTGCTTGCATTCTTGGCTTGGTCCTTGTGTGATAGTTGGTTTGGGGTCTGTGTGGGTATCTGTAGTGGACATGCTTTGGTGATGGGTGTCCATGCATTGGTGTTACATGCAGGGCTTGTGTCATGGGATGAGTGGGTTGTGTTGGTGGGGTATCTGTGGGTTGTTGGGTTATGGGTGTGAGGGTAAGAGTGGGGTATGTGATGGCATGCAGGTAGGGTGGGGGATAAAGTAGTAAAGATTTGCCTTACCAGAGTCCAGTCCTCCTGCTACTCCTGCGAGGCCCTCAGGATGCAGTATTGCCAAGACTTGCTCCTCCCATGTTATTAGTTGTGGGGGAGGAGGAGGGGGTCCAGTCCTCTGTGCAGCAATCTGGTGTCTGGATACCACTGAACGCACCTTCCCCGTGGGTCGTTCCACCTCTTCCTGATGTCATCCCGTGTTCTTGGATGCTGTCCCACTGCGTTGACCCTGTCGACAATTCTGCGCCATAGCTCCATCTTCCTTGCAATGGAAGTCTGCTGCACCTGTGATCCGAATAGCTGTGGCTCTACCAGGACGATTTCCTCCACTATGACCCTCAGCTCCTCCTCAGAGAACCTGGGGTGTCGTTGAGGTGCCATGATGTGGTGTGGGTGATGTGTGAGGTGGTGTCTGTTATGATGTGTGAGGGGATGTGTTGTGTGTTGTTTGAGGTGCGTGGATGTTGTGTAAGTGATGGTGTTGTGTGTCTGTGGATGCTGGTGTTGTTTTAGGTAGTGTCTCTCTCTGGCCTGCTTTCAAATTTCTGGTAGTAAGTGTAGGAGGCTGGCCTGGCTTGTAGTGGGTACCAAGGGGTACTTACACTCTGTACCAGGTCCAGTTATCCCTTATTAGTGTAGAAGAGGTGTTTCTAGCAGCTTAGGCTGATAGAAGGTAGCTATAGCAGAGCAGCTTAGGCTGAACTAGGAGACATGCAAAGCTCCTACTATACCACTGGTGTCATATGCACAATATCATAAGAAAACACAATACACAGATATACTAAAAATAAAGGTACTTTATTTTTATGACAATATGCCAAAAGTACCTCAGTGAGTACCCTCAGTATGAGGATAAGAAATATACACAAGATATATGTACACAAGCCAAAATTATGCAAGTAATAGCAAAAGGAAGTAATGTAAGCAATGTAAAGTTACAGTAGATTGCAAAAGGAGCACATAGGTATAGGGGCAACACAAACCATATACTCCAAAAGTGAAATGCGAACCACAAATGGACCCCAAACCTATGTGAGCTTGTAGAGGGTCGCTGGGACTATAAGAAAACAGTGACGGTTAGAAAAATAGCCCACCCCAAGACCCTGAAAGGTAGGTGTAAAGTGCACCTACTACCCCCAGAGAGCACAGAAGTCGTGATAGGGGGATTCTGCAGGAAGAACAAACACCAGCAATGCAACAACAGTGGATTTCTGGACCTGAGTACCTGCAAGACAAGGGGACCAAGTCCAAGAGTCGCAACAGTGTCGAGAGTGGGCAGGAGCCCAGGAAATGCCAGCTGAGGGTGCAAGGAAGCTGCCACCTGTTGGAAGAAGCTTGGTGTTCTGCAGGAACGAAGAGGACTAGGAACTTCCCCTTTGGAGGATGAATGTCCCACGTTGTGAAGAAGCTTGCAGAGGTGTTCCCACTCAGAAAGACCGCAAACAAGCCTTGCTAGCTGCAAGTGTCGCGGTAGAGGTTTTTGGGTGCTGCTGTGGCCCAGAAGGGACCAGGATGTCGTAGCTTGGAAGAGGAGACAGAGGGGGCACCCTGCAACGTAGGGAGCCCTCACAGAAGCAGGCAGCACCCACAAAAGTACCTGAACAGGCACTTGGAAGGAGAGTGAACCGGAGTCCACCCAAAGTCACAAAAGGGAGTCCCACGACGCCGGAGGACAACTCAGAAGGTTGTGCACTGCAGGTTAAAGTGCGGGACCCAGTCTTGGCTGTGCATGAAGGAAATCCTGGAAGAGTGCACAGGAGCCGGAGCAGCTGCAAATCACGCAGTACCCAGTAATGCAGTCCAGCGTGGGAAGGCAAGGACTTACCTCCACCAAACTTGGACTGAAGAGTCACTGGACTGGGGAGTCACTTGGACAGAGTTGCTGAGTTCCAGGGACCAAGCTCGTCGTGCTGAGAGGGGACCTAGAGGACCGGTGATGCAGTCTTTTGTTGCCTGCGGTTGCAGGGGGAAGATTCCGTCGACCCACGGGAGATTTCTTCGGAGCTTCTGGTGCAGGGTGAAGGCAGGCTACCCCCAGAGCATGCACCACCAGGAAAAAGTCGAGTAAGCCGGTAGGATTAGGCTCTACAATGTTGCTGGTAGTCGTCTTGCTACTTTGTTGCGGTTTTGCAGGCGTCCTGGAGCAGTCAGCGGTCGATCCTTGGTAGAAGGTGAAGAGGGAGATGCAGAGGAACTCTGGTGAGCTCTTGCATTCGTTATCTGAAGAATTCCCCAAAGCAGAGACCCTAAATAGCCAGAAAAGGAGGTTTAGCTACCAACAAAGGAGGATTGGCTACCAAGACAGGTAAGAGCCTATCAGAAGGAGTCTCTGACGTCACCTGCTGGCACTGGCCACTCAGAGCAGTCCAGTGTGCCAGCAACACCTCTGAATCCAAGATGGCAGAGGTCTGGGGCACACTGGAGGAGCTCTGGGCACCTCCCCTGGGAGGTACTGGTCAGGGGAGTGGTCACTCCCCTTTCCTTTGTCCAGTTTCGCGTCAGAGCAGGGCTGGGGGATCCCTGAACCAGTGTAGACTGGCTTTTGCAAAGATGGGCATCATCTGTGCCCATCAAAGCATTTCCAGCGGCTGGGGGAGGCTACTCCTCCCCAGCCCTCACACCTATTTCCAAAGTCCTTTGTTCTGCCTTCCTGGGCCAGTGCTGCCTGGACCCCAGGGGGGCAGAAACCTGTCTGAGGGGTTGGCAGCCGCAGCAGCTGCAGTGAAACCCCGGAAAGGCAATTTGGCAGTACCCGGGTTCTGTGCTAGAGACCCGGGGGATCATGGAATTGTCTCCCCAATACCAGAATGGTATCGGGGTGACAATTCCATGATCTTAGACATGTTACATGGCCATGTTCGGAGTTACCATTGTGACGCTGTACATAGGTAGTGACCTATGTACAGTGCATGCGTGTAATGGTGTCCCCGCGCTCACAAAGTCCGGGGAATTTGCCCTGAACGATGTGGGGGCACTTTGGCTAGTGCCAGGGTGCCCACACACTAAGTAACTTTGCACCCAACCTTCACCAGGTGAAGGTTAGACATATAGGTGACTTATAAGTTACTTATGTGCAGTGGTAAATGGCTGTGAAATAATGTGGGCATTATTTTACTCAGGCTGCAGTGGCAGGCCTGTGTAAGAATTGTCAGAGCTCCCTATGGGTGGCAAAAGAAATGCTGCAGCCCATAGGGATCTCCTGGAACCCCAATACCCTGGGTACCTCAGTACCATATACTAGGGAATTATATGGGTGTACCAGTATGCCAATGTGAATTGGTAAAATTAGTCACTAGCCTGTTAGTGACAATTTTGGAAAGCAGAGAGAGCATAACCACTGAGGTTCTGGTTAGCAGAGCCTCAGTGAGACAGTTAGGCATCACACAGGGAACACATACATGGCACATACTTATGAGAACTGGGGCCCTGCCTGGCAGGGTCCCAGTGACACATAGACTAAAACAACATATATACAGTGAAATATGGGGGTAACATGCCAGGCAAGATGGTACTTTCCTACAGTAAGGGTTTGTGGGTGATGGGGGTGTGTGCTTTATATTGGATTGGGTGTGTGGGTGTGGTGGGTGTATGTGTGTCAGGTGTGTGTATTTCGATTTGTCCAATGTAGTTGTGTTTTGTATGTGCATGTATATTTTGAGCGCGGCGGTGTGTACCACCAATGGATTACCGCGGTTGAAAGACCGCCACGTTGATTCGTGGGTCGTGATACTGTGGGCGTATTCCTGTTGGCGTGACGGTGTCGGTTTTGTTATCGCCAGTTTATCACTGACCTTTGGTGTGGCAGACTTGTGTGGGTGTCTGTATTATGGCGGATACCGATCTGTGGGTCGTAATACCTGTAGCGGAATTCCGCGGCTGCAGCGGTATGTTGGTGGTCTTCTGCACGGCGGTAAGCGGCATTTACCGCCAGGTTTGTAACGAGGGCCTATATCACAAGAAAACACAATACTCAGAGTTACTAAAATTAAAGGTACTTTATTTTAGTGATAATATGCCAAAAGTATCTCAGAGGATATACTCCCTTAGGAGGTAGTATTATACACAAAATATACACACAAACCAAAAGCAGGTAAGTAAACAGTTAGAAAAGTAGTGCAAACACTCTAGATCACAGTAGAATGCAATAGGAGACAATAGACCTAGGGGCAACACAGACCATATACTCCAAAGGTGGAATGCGAACCACGAATGGACCCCAGGCCTAGTGTAGTGTGTAGAGGGTGGCTAGGAGTGTAAGAAAACACTAGGGGTGTCCAAGATACCCCACCCCAAGACCCTGAAAAGTAGGAGAAAAGTTACCCTACTACCCCAGAAAGACAGTAAAGTCGAAATAGGGGATTCTGCAAAGACAACAACTGACTGCAAAGCACTGAAGATGGATTCCTGGACCTGAGGACCTGCAAAGGAAGGGGACCAAGTCCAAGAGTCACGCAAGTGTCCAGGGGGCAGGGGCCCACTAAACCCCGTATGAACGTGCAAAAGGGCTACCTCCTGGTGGAAGAAGCCGAAGATTCTGCAACGACGGAAGGTGCCAGGAATTTCTCCTTTGGTCAGAAGATGTCCCACTGTGTGCTGGAGGATGCAGAGTTCTTTCCACGCAGAAATACCGCAAACAAGCCTTGCTAGCTGCAAGAGTTGCAAAGGTTTTGGGTGCTGACCAGGAGGTCACCCCTTGGAGGAGGAGACAGAGGGGGCACACAGCAACACAAAGAGCCCACGCAGAAGCAGGCAGCACCAGCAGAAGCACCTGAACAGGCATTCAGGAGATCTGAGCACTGCAGTCATCTCAGCACAACAAAAGAGGGTCCCACGAAGTCGGAGGCCAACTCAGCGAGTTGGGCAATGCAGGACGGAGTGCTGGGGACTTAGGCTAGGCTGTGCACAAAGGAAGTCTTGCAAAAGTGCACAGAAGCCCTAGCAGCTGCAGTTCATGCAGTACACCTGAGGGAGGGATAGTGGGCAAGGATTTACCCTCCCTACCCCTAGCTTTTGGGAGTACTTGGTCCATTGTTCCAGGATCCAAGTTTCCATGTCCTTTGTGCTTTTTGGCCTGAGCCCTTGCTAAAACAAAAATATGCCCAGGAATGCCCAGCATTACTGCATGAGCCTCCAACTCCACTTCAGCCCAAGCTGATGTCTCCAAATCATTGCCTAGTAAGCAATCTACAGGTAATTCAGTGGCTACCACATCTTTCTTTGGACCAGTACCCACCCCCCCCCAGTTGAGATTCACAACAGCCATGGGGTGGCTAAGTGTGTTATTGTGAGCATCAGTAACTTGGTACTGCTGACCAAGTAGGTGTTGATCAGGGTGAACCAGTTTCTCTATAACCATAGTTACACTGGCTCCTGTGTCCCTGTAGGCCTCAACCTCAACACCATTAATTAGGGGTAGTTGCTTGTACTTACCCATACTAAGGGGACAAGCAATCAAGGTGGAAAAAGTCAATGCCACCATCAGAGACTAAAACAGCCTCTGTGGTCTCCCTAACAAGACCAACCCCAACTACACTGCCAATAGTGAGCCGAGCTACACCCTTGTATTGGCTATTTGTAGTAGACTTCCCACCACCACTACTATTACTAGGGACACTAGAGGTTGCAGTTGGGGTTGTGGTAGTGCTAGCCTTGGTGTTTTTCTTTGGACAAGTGGCATCACTTGCTCAATGGCCTTTTACTTTACATAAATAACACCATGGCTTTTTCTGATTGTGAGAAGAGGATTTGGACCCACCACCTCCAGAGGATTTTTGTAGGCCTGATGAAGACTCAGAATGTTTTTTATCTTTGTCCCCACCCTTGTCAGAAGACTTACCATCCTTCTTCTTGCCATCCTTGTCACCCCCTGTATGAACTTTTCTGTTCACGCTTGTTCTGACCCATTTGTCTGCCTTCTTTCCCAATTCTTGGGGAGAGGTGAGATCTGAGTCTACCAAGTACTGGTGCAACAAATCAGACACACAATTGTTCAAAATATGCTCTCTCAGGATTAGATTATACAGGCTTTCATAGTCAGTCACCTTATTGCCATGTAACCAACCCTCCAAGGTCTTCACTGAACAGTCTACAAAGTCTGTCCAGTCTTGAGAGGACTATTTTCTGGTATCTCTGAACTTAATCCTGTATAGCTGTGTGGTTAAGCCAAATCCATCCAAGTGTGCATCCTTCAAAACTGTGTAGTTGTTAGCATCACTTTATTTGACAGTAAGGAGCCTATCCCTACCCTTACCAGTGAAAGATAGCCACAAGATAGCAGCCCACTGCCTTTGAGGGACCAACTGTACCATACAGGCCCTCTCAAGTGCAGCAAACCACTTGTTAATGTCATCCCCCTCCTTGTAAGGGGGGACTGTTTTATTCAGGTTTCTGGAATCTCTCTAACAGGATTGCTATCAAAACACTGCTGCTGTCACCATGGGGAACTAACCACAACCTCTGCCTTTCCCTTTCCACATCCAGAGATTCCCAGTCTAAGGCCAGCTGCTGCTGTTTAAGCTTCAGCCTGGCCTCTTCCAACCTCAGCTTTCTGAGTTCCCTTTCCATTAAGTTATCCTCAGGGTGGGAGGCTTGGGAATTGTGAGACACAGAAGAAATGTGGGAATTGGCAGAGAGAGACCTGTCCCTAACTGGCTAGACTCTAGTAACCTGGCGTTAGGAGTGAAAGGTGCCCTACTAGTGTGTTACCACCTACCACTACCAGTGTCACTAGATGGCCTGTTAGCTGACAGGTGCATGGAAGAACCCTCCCAAGCATCCTCAGGGGACTCCTATGAGTCTGGCTGGGTATCCCCCTCCTCTACCTCCTGATCCTGGGATGGGCCAGACTGGTTCTGGTTACTTTCTAGGAGAAGGCTAAGGAGAAGATCTATTTCAGGATTCTTGCCAATTGCTAAACCTCTTTCAATGCAGAGACCCCGCAAACCTTTAAAGTTTAGATTCCCATATGTTGCCTGGACAACTGTGGGAGTAAGCTCTACTGCAGACATGACAGAAAAGGTTTAGGACAGAGCGAAACAAAAGTTTTCGGAACTTTTTAAAGAACAGAGAAAAACGTTTTCAGACATTTGAAAACTTTTAAAGTTTTCAGAAACTTTTCAGAAACTTTTTAGATAGTTTTAGAGAAGGAAAATTAAACTGTTTAGGTTACTGTGTATATTCTGTTCACCATGTTCGGAATTACCATTGTGAAGCTACACATCGGTATTGACCTATATGTAGTTCACGCGTGTAATGGTGTCCCCGCACTCACAAAGTCCGAGGAAATGGCCCTGAACAATGTGGGGGCACCTTGGCTAGTGCCAGGGTGCCCTCAAACTTAGTAACTTTGCACCTAACCTTCACGAAGTGAGGGTTAGACATATAGGTGACTTATAAGTTACCTAACTGCAGTGTAGAATGGCTGTGAAATAACTTTGACGTTATTTCACTCAGGCTGTAGTGGCAGTCCTGTGTAAGAATTGTCTGAGCTCCCTATGGGTGGCAAAAGAGATGCTGCAGCCCATAGGGATCCCTGGAACCCCAATACCCTGTGTACCTAGGTACCATATACTAGGGAATTATAAGGGTGTTCCAGTGTGCCACTCAGAATTGGTAAAAATGGTCACTAGCATGCAGTGACAATTTTAAAGGCAGAGAGAGCATAAGCACTGAGGTTCTGATTAGCAGAGCCTCAGTGACACAGTTAGGCACCACACAGGGAACACATTCAGGCCACAATTATGAGCACTGGGGTCTTGGCTAGCAGGATCCCAGTGAGACAGGCAAAAACAACCTGATGCACAAGTAAAAAATGGGGGTAACATGCCAGGCAAGATGGTACTTTCCTAAAGTGGATGGATATCTCCACTGGTTCTGGAGGGGGCTTTGTGCCCAGTGATGCAGTACTTGGGATGTGTAGGAAGGTAGCCTCTTTCTAGCCTTGTTACCCCCACTTCTGGCCTGTTTGTGAGTATATGTCAGGGTGTTTTTACTGTCTCACTGTGATCCTGCTAGCCAGGGCCCAGTGCTCATAGTGAAAACCCTATGTTGTCAATATGTTTGATATGTGTCACTGGGATCCTGCTAACCAGGACCCCAGGGCTCATAGGTTTGTGGCCTATATGTGTTACCTGTGTGGTGCCTAACTTTATCACTGAGGCTCTGCTAACCAGAACCTCAGTGTTTATGCTCTCTCAGCTTTTAAAATTGTCACTGCAGGCTAGTGACTAATTTTACCAATTCCGATTGCCACACTGGAACACCCTTATAATGCCCTAGTATATGGTACCTAGGTACCAAGGGTATTGGGGTTCCAGGAGATCCCTATGGGCTGCAGCATTTCTTTTGCCACTCATAGGGAGCTCAGACAATTCTTACACAGGACTGCCCCTGCAGCCTGAGTGAAATAACATCCACGTTATTTCACAGCCATTTTACACTGCACTTAAGTAACTTATAAGTCACCTATATGTCTAAACCTCACTTGGTGAAGGTCAGGTGCAAAGTTACTTAGTGTGTGGTCACCATAGCACTAGTTAAGTTGCCCCAACATAGTTCAGGGCAAATTCCCCGGACTTTGTGAGTGCGGGGACACCATTACACGCGTGCACTACATGGAGGTCAATACCTATATGTAGCGTCACCATGGTAACTCCAAACATGGCCATGTAACATGTCTAGGATCATGGAATTGTCACCCCAATACCATTCTGGTATTGGGGGGACAATTCCATGCATCCCCGGGTCTCTAGCACAGAACCCGGGTACTGCCAAACTTGCTTTCCGGGATCTCCACTGCAGCTACTGCTGCTGCCAACCCCTCAGACAGGTTTCTGCCCCCCTGGGGCCTGGGCAGCCCGGTCCCAGGAAGGCAGAACAAAGAATTTCATCTGAGAGAGGGTGTTATACCCTCTCCCTTTGGAAATAGGTGTGAAGGGCTGGGGAGGAGTAGCCTCCCCCAGCCTCTGGAAATGCTTTGATGGGCACAGATGGTGCCCTCTCTGCATAAGCCAGTCTACACTGGTTCAGGGATCCCCCAGCCCTGCTCTGGCGCGAAACTGGACAAAGGAAAGGGGAGTGATCACTCCCCTGACCAGCACCTCCCAGGGGAGGTGCCCAGAGCTCCTCCAGTGTGTCACAGACCTCTGCCATCTTGGAGACAGAGGTGTTGGGGCACAATGGACAGCTCTGAGTGGCCAGTGCCAGCAGGTGACGTCAGAGACCCCTCCTGACAGGTGCTTACCTTTCTCAGTAGCCAATCCTCCTTTCTGGGCTATTTAGGGTCTCTCCTCTGTGCTATTCCTCAGATAACGAATGCAAGAGCTCACCAGAGTTCCTCTGCACTTCCCTCTTTGACTTCTGCCATGGATCGACTGCTGACTGCTCCAGGACACCTGCAAAATCGCAACAAAGTAGCAAGACGACTACCAGCAACATTGTAGCGCCTCATCCTGCCGGCTTTCTTGACTGTTTCCTGGTGGTGCATGCTCTGAGGGCTGTCTGCCTTCACCCTGAACTGGAAGCCAAGAAGAAATCTCCTGTGGGTCGACGGAATCTTCCCCCGCCAACGCAGGCACCAAACTTCTGCCTCACCGGTCCTCTGGGTCCCCTCTCATTCTGACGAGAGTGGTCCCTGGAACACAGAAGCTGGGTCCAAGTGTCTCCCACAGTCCAGTGGCCGTTTTGTCCAAATTTGGTGGAGGTAAGTCCTCGCCTCCCTACGCCAGACCGTAATCCTGTGTACTGCGTGATCTGCAGCTGCTCCGGTTTCTGTGCACTTTTCCAAAGATTCCTTTGTGCATTCCTTTACAGCCTAGCCTGGGTCCCCAGCACTCCGTCCTGCATTGTCCAACTCGCTGAGTTGGACTCCGACGTCGTGGGACCCTCCTTTGTGACTCTGAGTCGACCGCTGTCCTCAGATCTCCTAAATGCCTGTTCCAGTACTTCTGCGGGTGCTGCCTGCTTCTGCGGGGGCTACCTGAGTTGCTGAGCGCCCCCTCTGTCTCCTCCTCCAAGGGGCGATATGCTGGTCCTTTCAGGTCCCCAGCAGCACCCAAAATCCTCAACCGCGACTCTTGCAGCTAGCAAGGCTTGATTGTGGTATTTCTGCGTGGAACACTCCTGCATCCTCCAGCACTCCGTGGGACATCTTCTGACCAAAGGAGAAGTTCCTGGCACCTTCCGTTGTTGCAGAATCTTCGGCTTCTTCCATCCAGAGGCAGCCCTTTTGCACCTTCATCCGGGGTTTAGCGGGTTCCTGCCCCCCCTAGACACTTGCGTGACTCTTGGACTTGGTCCCCTTCCTTTACAGGTCCTCAGGTCCAGGAATCCGTCTTCAGTGTTTTGCTGGTGCTTGTGGTACTTGCAGAATCCCCTATCTCGATTAACTTTACTCCTACTTTTCAGGGTCTTGGGGTGGGGTATCTTGGACACACTTACTTTTTTCTTACAGTCCCAGCGACCCTCTACAACCTCCCATAGGTCTGGGGTCCATTCGTGATTCGCATTCCACTTTTGGAGTATATGGTTTGTGTTGCCCCCTAGACCTATGTCTACCTATTGCATCCTATTGTGATTGTACATTGTTTGCACTACTTTTCTTACTGTTACTTACCTGTTTTGGGTTTGTGTACATATACTTTGTGTATATTACTTACCTCCTAAGTGAGGGTATCCTCTGAGATACTTTTGGCATATTGTCACTAAAATAAAGTACCTTTATTTTTAGTAACTCTGAGTATTGTGTTTTCTTGTGATATTGTGCTATATGATATAAGTGGTATAGTAGGAGCTTTGCATGTCTGCTAGTTCAGCCTAAGCTGCTTTGCCATAGCTACCTCTATCAGCCTAAGCTGCTAGAAACACCGCATCTAATTGTTGAAAAGAAGGGTGAGGTTACCTATTTGGTAGACCTGGGCACTGCCAGGAGTCTCCTTAGGGTGATTCATGTCAACGGCCTTAAACCCTACTATGACAGGGCAGATCTCACCCTGCTCATAGCAACAGATGAGGGACAGGAAGAAGAGAGTGACCCTCTCCCTGATCTCTTCTCCACCACTGAAGCTGATGGCTTAGTGGAGGGAGTGGTCTTAGCAGATTGTCTCACTGCTGAACAGAAAGACAACTGTATCAATCTCCTAAGTCAGTTTTCTGAACTCTTTTCACTTGTACCAGTTACAACTTTCTGGTGTGAACATACAATTGATACTGGAGACGTGGGACATCCATCCTCCAAAGGGGAAGTTTCTAGCCCTCTTCGTTCTTGCAGAATCCACAGCTTCTACCATCCGGTGGCAGCTTCTTTGCACCCTCAGCTGGCATTTCCTGGGCATCTGCCCTCTCTCGACATTGTCGCGACTCTTGGACTTGGTCCCCTTGTTTCACAGGTACTCAGGTCCGGAAATCCACTGTTGTTGCTTTGCTGGTGTTGGTCTTCCTTGCAGAATTCCCCTATCACGACTTCTGTGCTCTCTGGGGAATATAGGTGCACTTTACACCTACTTTTCAGGGTCTTTCGGTGGGCTATTTTTCTAACCCTCACTGTTTTCTTACAGTCCTAGCGACCCTCTACAAGCTCACATAGGTTTGGGGTCCATTCGTGTTTCGCATTCCACTTTTGGAGTATATGGTTTGTGTTGCCCCTATACCTATGTGCTCCTATTGCAATCTACTGTAACTTAGCATTGCTTGCATTACTTCCTTTTGCTATTACTGCATATTTTTGGTATTGTGTACATATATCTTGTGTATATTTGGCATCCTCATACTGAGGGTACTCACTGAGATACTTTTGGCATATTGTCATAAAAATAAAGTACCTTTATTTTTAGTATATCTGTGTATTGTGTTTTCTTATGATATTGTTCATATGACACCAGTGGTATAGTAGGAGCTTTGCATGTCTCCTAGTTCAGCCTAAGCTGCTCTGCTATAGCTACCTTCTATCAGCCTAAGCTGCTAGAAACACCTCTTCTACACTAATAAGGGATAACTGGACCTGGTGCAGAGTGTAAGTACCCCTTGGTACCCACTACAAACCAGGCCAGCCTCCTACATTGGTTGTGCAGCGGTGGGATAAGTACTTGCAACTACTTACCACTTTGTCATTGTGTAGTTTTCATAAGAGAATAATATACAAAACAAGTTCAGTGTATGTACACCTACCCAAAAAGTTTTTCTTTTCTTCTCTTACACTACCTGCTAAGTGCTGAAAAGTACCTCTAAAACTTTCTAAAAGTTTCAAAAAGTTGAAAAAGTTTTTTTTTTTGTTTCCTTAAAAAGTCCTGAAACTTTTTCTCTCTTTTATCTGTCTCTAAACGTTTTTCTATCATGTCTGGTGTAGGAACTCCTCTTAATTTGGTCAATACAGCTTATGACCACCTTAACTTTAAGAGCCTAAAGAGTCTCTGCATTGATAGAGGTTTAGTGGTAGGAAAGAACCCCTCTAGAGAATTATTGTCTAACATGCTTATTGAAAATGATAAGGCCTTAGCTGGCAGTTCAATTGAGAAGTTAGGAGATAGCTCACACTCTGACTCAGGGGAGCCCCCACTAGGAGTGTTCCAGGGTTCCCTTCCTAATCTGCCCCTTAGCAGACCACCTAGCAATGCTGGTAGTAATAGAAGCTCCCATCATAGTAGGGATGTTTTTGTTCCTGGAGGCCAGGTTGTTAGGGTGCCAACTGTTAGGGACACGTCTCCCTCTGTTCATTCAAATCTTTCTTCTGTGTCAAAACATTCCCAACCCACCCACCCTGATGACAAAATGTTAGAAAGGGAGCTCAATAAGTTGAGAGTGGAAGAGACCAGGCTGAAGCTTAAACAGCAACAGCTGGCTCTAGACAGGGAATCCCTAGACTTAGAAAAAGAGAGACAGAGGTTGGGGTTTGGACCCCATGGTGGCAGCAGCAGTATTCCTGATAGTAATCCTGTTAGAGAGCATGATTCCAGGAATCTGCACAAGATAGTTCCCCCTTACAAGGAGGGGGATGACATTAATAAGTGGTTTGCTGCACTTGAGAGGGCCTGTATGGTACAGGGGGTCCCTCAAAGGCAGTGGGCTGCTATCCTATGGCTATCTTTCAGTGGAAAGGGTAGGGATAGGCTCCTTACTGTGAAGGAAAGTGATGCCAATAATTTTACAGTTTTGAAGAATGCACTCTTAGATGGATTTGGCTTAACCAGTGAACAATACAGGATTAAGTTCAGAGAAACCAGAAAATAGTCCTCACAAGACTGGGTAGACTTTGTTGACTATTCAGTGAAGGCCTTGGAGGGGTGGTTACATGGCAGTAAAGTTTCTGACTATGAAAGCCTATATAATCTAACCCTGAGAGAGCATATTCTGAATAACTGTGTGTCTGATTTGTTACACCAATATCTAGTGGACTCAGATCTGACCTCTCCCCAAGAATTGGGAAAGAAGGCAGACAAATGGGTCAGAACAAGAGTGAACAGAAAAGTTCATACAGGGGGTGACAAGGATGGCAAGAAGAAGGATGGTAAGTCTTCAGACAAGGGTGGGGACAAATCTAAAAATGAGTCTTCATCAGGCCCACAAAAACACTCTGGTGGGGGTGGCGGGTCTAAATACTCTTCTAATCAAATAAAAAAACCATGGTGCTCTTTATGTAAAGTAAAAGGCCATTGGACAACTGATGCCAGTTGTCCAAAGAAAAGCACCAAACCTCCCACTACCACAACCCCTACTGCAACCTCTAGTGCCCCTAGTAATAGCAGTGGTGGTGGGAGCAAACCTACTAATAGCCAATCCAAGGGAGTAGCTGGGCTTACTTTTGGTAACTTAGTTGGGGTTGGTCTTGTTAGGGAGACCACAGAGGCTGTGCTAGTCTCTGAAGGTGCCATTGATTTGGCCACCTTGGTTGCTTGTCTCCTTAATATGGATAAGTACAAGCAACTTCCCCTAATAAATGGTGTTGAGGTTCAGGCCTACAGGAACACAGGTGCCAGTGTTACCATGGTAATAGAGAAACTGGTACACCCTGAACAACACCTACTTGGTCACCAGTACCAAGTGACAGACGCTCATAACAACACTCTTAGCCACCCCATGGCTGTTGTGAATCTCAACTGGGGGGGGTTATTGGTCCAAAGAAAGTTATGGTTGCTTTAGATTTACCTGTAGACTGTCTACTAGGAAATTATTTAGAGACATCAGCTTGAGCAGAAGTGGAGTTGGAGGCTCATGCAGCAATGCTGGGCATTCCTGGGCATATTTTTGCTTTAACCAGGGCTCAGGCCAAAAAGCAAAAAGGACAGGGTGACTTGGATCCTGGAACAATGGACCAAGTGCTCCCTAAAGCTAGGGTTAGTAAGGGTAAATCCCTACCCACTATCCCTCCCTCTACAGATGATTCAACTTCTGAGGAAGAAGAATTTCCCCCCTGTGCAGAACCTTCACCAGAGGAGCTGGCAGCAGACACTGCTGAGCTTTTGGGTGGAGGGGGGCCTGCCAGGGAGGAGCTGAGTGTGGCACAGCAATCCTGTCCCACATTAGAGGGTCTCAGACAGCAAGCTGTCAAACAGCAAAATGGGGATGTCAGTGACTCACATAGAGTTTACTGGGAGGACAACCTCTTGTACACAGAAGCAAGGGACCCAAAACCTGGAGCAGCCAGGAGATTGGTCATTCCCCTGCAGTACAGAGAGTTCCTCCTAACTCTGGCACACAACATTCCCTTGGCTGGACATTTGGGTCAGATTAAAACATGGGAAAGGCTTGTCCCCCTGTTTCACTGGCCTAAGATGTCAGAGGACACAAAATACTTTTGTAAGTCCTGTGTGACCTGCCAAGCCAGTGGCAAGACTGGTGGCACTCCAAAGTTACCCCTCATTCCACTGCCTGTGGTTGGGGTTCCCTTTGATAGGGTAGGGGTTGACATAGTTGGCCCCCTTGACCCTCCTACTGCTTCAGGCAATAGGTTTATCTTGGTGGTAGTGGACCATGCCACAAGATATCCTGAAGCAATTCCTCTAAGGACCACTACAGCACCTGCAGTGGCAAAAGCCCTCCTGGGAATCTTTTCCAGGGTGGGTTTCCCAAAAGAGGTTGTATCAGACAGGGGTAGCACCTTTATGTCTGCATACTTGAAGTCCATGTGGAAGGAATGTGGTGTAACATACAAATTCACCACACCTTGTCATCCACAAACAAATGGACTGGTAGAGAGGTTTAATAAAACTCTCAAAGTTATGATAATGGGACTCCCTGAAAAACTCAGGAGGAGATGGGATGTTCTGTTACCTTGCCTCCTTTTTGCTTACAGGGAGGTACCCCAGAAAGGAGTGGCCTTCAGCCCCCTTGAACTCCTCTTTGGGCACCCTGTAAGAGGTCCCCTAACACTTGTAAAGGAGGGTTAGGAACAACCTTTAAAAGCTCCAAAGCAAGACATAGCGGACTATGTACTCAGCCTAAGATCCAGAATGGCTGAGTACACGAAAAAGGCCAGTAAAAACCTTCAGGCCAGCCAAGAGCTCCTAAAGCAATGGCATGATCAGAAGGCTGTTCTGATTCAGTACCAACCAGGACAGAAGGTGTGGGTATTGGAGCCTGTGGCCCCAAGAGCACTCCAAGACAAATGGAGTGGACCCCATCTCATTGTTGAAAAGAAGGGCGAGGTCACCTACTTGGTTGACCTGGGCACTGCCAGGAGTCCCCTTAGGGTGCTCCATGTCAATAGCCTAAAACCCTACTATGACAGCGCTGATCTCACCCTGCTCATGGCAACAGATGAAGGACAGGAAGAAGAGAGTGACCCTCTCCTTCATCTCTTCTCTTCCACAGAAGAGGATGCTCTAGTGGAAGGGGTAGTTTTGGCAGACTGTCTTACTGCTGAGCATAAAGACAACTGCATAAATCTCCTAGGTCAGTTTTCTGAACTCTTTTCAACTGTGCCAGGCACCACATCTTGGTGTGAACACACAATTGATACTGGAGACAGCTTGCCTGCCAAAAGTAAAATCTATAGGCAGCCTGACCATGTCAGGGACTGCATAAAGCAAGAAGTTCACAAAATGCTTGAACTAGGAGTGGTTGAACACTCTGAAAGCCCATGGGCCTCTCCTGTGGTGCTTGTACCAAAGCCTCACTCAAAAGATGGAAAAAGGGAGATGAGGTTTTGTGTAGACTACAGAGGTCTCAACCAGGTAACAAAAACTGTTGCTCACCCTATACCCAGGGCAGATGAGCTTATAGATACACTGGCATCTGCCAAGTATCTAAGCACCTTTGATTTGACTGCAGGGTATTGGCAGATCAAGTTATCAGAGGATGCTAAAGCAAAAACTGCATTTTCGACAATTGGAGGGCACTACCAGTTCACAGTAATGCCCTTTGGTTTGAAAAATGCACCTGCCACTTTTCAGAGGATGGTGAATACAGTCCTGCAAGGATTGGAGGCTTTTAGGGCAGCATATCTGGATGATATAGCTCTCTTTAGCTCCACCTGGGATGATCACCTGGTCCACCTGTGGAAAGTTTTAGAGGCCCTGCAAAAGGCAGGTGAAGGAAAGTACCATCTTGCCTGGCATGTTACCCCCATTTTTCACTATATATATGTTGTTTTAGTTGTAGGTGTCACTGGGACCCTGTCAGCCAGGGCCCCAGTGCTCATAAGTGTTCCTGAATGTGTTACCTGTGTAGTGACTAACTGTCTCACTGAGGCTCTGCTAATCAGAACCTCAGTGGTTATGCTCTCTCATTTCTTTCAAATTGTCACTAACAGGCTAGTGACCAATTTTACCAATTTACATTGGCTTACTGTGTAGGAAAGTACCATCTTGCCTGGCATGTTACCCCCATTTTTCACTGTATATATGTTGTTTTAGTTGTATGTGTCACTGGGACCCTGGTAACCCAGGGCCCCAGTGCTCATAAGTGTGCCTGAATGTGTTACCTGTGTAGTGACTAACTGTCTCACTGAGGCTCTGCTAATCAGAACCTCAGTGGTTATGCTCTCTCATTTCTTTCCAAATTGTCACTAACAGGCTAGTGACCAATTTTACCAATTTACATTGGCTTACTGGAACACCCTTATAATTCCCTAGCATATGGTACTGAGGTACCCAGGGTATTGGGGTTCCAGGAGATCCCTATGGGCTGCAGCATTTCTTTTGCCACCCATAGGGAGCTCTGACAATTCTTACACAGGCCTGCCACTGCAGCCTGAGTGAAATAACGTCCACGTTATTTCACAGCCATTTTACACTGCACTTAAGTAACTTATAAGTCACCTATATGTCTAACCTTTACCTGGTAAAGGTTAGGTGCAAAGTTACTTAGTGTGAGGGCACCCTGGCACTAGCCAAGGTGCCCCCACATTGTTCAGGGCCAATTCCCCGGACTTTGTGAGTGCGGGGACACCATTACACGCGCGCACTACATATAGGTCACTACCTATATGTAGCTTCACAATGGTAACTCCGAATATGGCCATGTAACATGTCTATGATCATGGAATTGCCCCCTCTATGCCATCCTGGCATAGTTGGCACAATCCCATGATCCCAGTGGTCTGTAGCACAGACCCTGGTACTGCCAAACTGCCTTTCCTGGGGTTTCACTGCAGCTGCTGCTGCTGTCAACCCCTCAGACAGGTTTCTGCCCCCCTGGGGTCAAGCCAGGCATGTCCCAGGATGGCAGAACAAAGGACTTCCTCTGAGAGAGGGTGTTACACCCTCTCCCTTTGGAAAATGGTGTGAAGGCAGGGGAGGAGTAGCCTCCCCCAGCCTCTGGAAATGCTTTCATGGGCACTTTTGGTGCCCAATTCTGCATAAGCCAGTCTACACCGGTTCAGGGACCCCTTAGCCCTGCTCAAGCGTGAAACTGGACAAAGGAAAGGGGAGTGACCACTCCCCTGACCTGCACCTCCCCTGGGAGGTGTCCAGAGCTCCTCCAGTGTGCTCCAGACCTCTGCCATCTTGGAAACAGAGGTGCTGCTGGCACACTGGACTGCTCTGAGTGGCCAGTGCCACCAGGTGACGTCAGAGACTCCTTCTGATAGGCTCCTTCAGGTGTTAGTAGCCTATCCTCTCTCCTAGGTAGCCAAACCCTCTTTTCTGTCTATTTAGGGTCTCTGTCTCTGGGGAAACTTTAGATAACGAATGAAAGAGCTCAGCCGAGTTCCTCTGCATCTCTCTCTTCACCTTCTACCAAGGAATCGACTGCTGACCGCGCTGGAAGCCTGCAAAACTGCAACATAGTAGCAAAGACGACTACTGCAAATCTGTAACGCTGATCCTGCCGCCTTCTCGACTGTTTTCCTGGTGGTGCATGCTGTGGGGGTAGTCTGCCTCCTCTCTGCACTAGAAGCTCCGAAGAAATCTCCTGTGGGTCGACGGAATCTTCCCCCTGCAACCGCAGGCACCAAAAAGCTGCATTACCGGTCCCTTGGGTCTCCTCTCAGCACGACGAGCGAGGTCCCTCGAATCCAGCAACTCTGTCCAAGTGACCCCCAAAGTCCAGTGACTCTTCAGTCCAAGTTTGGTGGAGGTAAGTCCTTGCCTCACCTCGCTAGACTGCATTTCTGGGAACTGCGACTTTTGCAGCTACTCCGGCCCCTGTGCACTTCCGGTGGAAATCCTTTGTGCACAGCCAAGCCTGGGTCCACGGCACTCTAACCTGCATTGCACAACTTTCTAAGTTGGTCTCCAGCGACGTGAGACTTCTTTGTGTAACTTCGGGTGAGCACCATTTCACGCATCCTCTTAGTGCCTGTTTCTGGCACTTCTCCGGGTGCTACCTGCTGGTAAGAGGGCTCCTTGTCTTGCGCGACGTCCCCTCTACCTCCTGGTCCAATTTGCGACCTTCTGGTCCCTCCTGGGCCACAGCAGCATCCAAAAACCCTAACTGCACGATTTGCAGCTAGCAAGGCTTGTTGGCGTTCTTTCGGCGGGAAAGCACTTCTGCACAACTCTTCAAGTTGAGTGGGATTTCTCCTCCAAAGGGGAAGTCTCTAGCCCTTTGCGTTCCTGCAGAAACCGCAGCTTCTTCTGTCCAGTAGAAGCTTCTTTGCACCCGCAGCTGGCATTTCCTGGGCATCTGCCCATCTCCGACTTGCTTGTGACTTTTGGACTTGGTCCCCTTGTTCCACAGGTACCCCAGATTGGAAATCCAGCGTTGTTGCATTGTTGGTTTGTGTCTTTCCTGCATTATTCCTCTAACACAACTTCTTTGTCCTTAGGGGAACTTTAGTGCACTTTGCACTCACTTTTCAGGGTCTTGGGAGGGTTATTTTTCTAACTCTCACTATTTTCTAATAGTCCCAGCGACCCTCTACAAGGTCACATAGGTTTGGGGTCCATTCGTGGTTCGCATTCCACTTTTGGAGTATATGGTTTGTGTTGCCCATATCCCCATGTTTCCCCATTGCATCCTATTGTAACTATACATTGTTTGCACTGTTTTCTAAGACTATACAGCATATTTTTGGTATTGTGTACATATATCTTGTGTATATTTCCTATCCTCTCACTTGGGGTACACTCTAAGATACTTTGGCATATTGTCATAAAAATAAAGTACCTTTATTTTTAGTATAACTGTGTATTGTGTTTTCTTATGATATTGTGCATATGACACTAAGTGGTACTGTAGTAGCTTCACACGTCTCCTAGTTCAGCCTAAGCTGCTCTGCTAAGCTACCATTATCTATCAGCCTAAGCTGCTAGACACCCTATACACTAATAAGGGATAACTGGGCCTGGTGCAAGGTGCAAGTAACCCTTGGTACTCACGACAAGCCAGTCCAGCCTCCTACAGTATCAGACAGGGGAAGCAATTTCATGTCTGCATACTTAAAGGCCATGTGGAAGGAGTGTGGTGTGACTTATAAGTTCACTACACCCTATCATCCACAAACAAATGGACTGGTGGAGAGATTTAACAAAACTCTCAAAGGCATGATTATGGGTCTCCCTGAAAAACTCCGCAGGAGATGGGATATCCTGTTACCATGTGTTGGAGGCTGGACTGGCTTGTAGTGAGTACCAAGGGGTACTTGCACCTTGCACCAGGCCCAGTTATCCCTTATTAGTGTATAGGGTGTCTAGCAGCTTAGGCTGATAGATAATGGTAGCTTAGCAGAGCATCTTAGGCTGAACTAGGAGACGTGTGAAGCTACTACAGTACCACCTAGTGTCATATGCACAATATCATAAGAAAACACAATACACAGTTATACTAAAAATAAAGGTACTTTATTTTCATGACAATATGCCAGAGTATCTTAGAGTGTACGCTCAGTGAGAGGATAGGAAATATACACAAGATATATGTACACAATAGCAAAAATATGCAGTATAGTCTTAGAAAACAGTGCAAACAATGTATAGTTACAATAGGATGCAATGGGGAAACATAGGGATAGGGGCAACACAAACCATATACTCCAAAAGTGGAATGCGAACCACGAATGGACCCCAAACCTATGTGACCTTGTAGAGGGTCGCTGGGACTATTAGAAAATAGTGAGAGTTAGAAAAATAACTGTAGGAAAGTACCATCTTGCCTGGCATGTTACCCCCATTTTTCACTGTATATATGTTGTTTTAGTTGTATGTGTCACTGGGACCCTGGTAACCCAGGGCCCCAGTGCTCATAAGTGTGCCTGAATGTGTTACCTGTGTAGTGACTAACTGTCTCACTGAGGCTCTGCTAATCAGAACCTCAGTGGTTATGCTCTCTCATTTCTTTCCAAATTGTCACTAACAGGCTAGTGACCATTTTTACCAATTTACATTGGCTTACTGGAACACCCTTATAATTCCCTAGTATATGGTACTGAGGTACCCAGGGTATTGGGGTTCCAGGAGATCCCTATGGGCTGCAGCATTTCTTTTGCCACCCATAGGGAGCTCTGACAATTCTTACACAGGCCTGCCACTGCAGCCTGAGTGAAATAACGTCCACGTTATTTCACAGCCATTTTACACTGCACTTAAGTAACTTATAAGTCACCTATATGTCTAACCTTTACCTGGTAAAGGTTAGGTGCAAAGTTACTTAGTGTGAGGGCACCCTGGCACTAGCCAAGGTGCCCCCACATTGTTCAGAGCCAATTCCCTGAACTTTCTGAGTGCGGGGACACCATTACACGCGTGCACTACATATGGGTCACTACCTATATGTAGCTTCACAATGGTAACTCCGAATATGGCCATGTAACATGTCTATGATCATGGAATTGCCCCCTCTATGCCATCCTGGCATAGTTGGCACAATCCCATGATCCCAGTGGTCTGTAGCACAGACCCTGGTACTGCCAAACTGCCCTTCCTGGGGTTTCACTGCAGCTGCTGCTGCTGCCAACCCCTCAGACAGGCATCTGCCCTCCTGGGGTCCAGCCAGGCCTGGCCCAGGATGGCAGAACAAAGAACTTCCTCTGAGAGAGGGTGTGACACCCTCTCCCTTTGGAAAATGGTGTGAAGGCAGGGGAGGAGTAGCCTCCCCCAGCCTCTGGAAATGCTTTGTTGGGCACAGATGCGCCCAATTCTGCATAAGCCAGTCTACACCAGTTCAGGGACCCCTTAGCCCCTACTCTGGCGTGAAACTGGACAAAGGAAAGGGGAGTGACCACTCACCTGACCTGCACCTCCCCTGGGAGGTGTCCAGAGCTCCTCCAGTGTGCTCCAGACCTCTGCCATCTTGGAAACAGAGGTGCTGCTGGCACACTGGACTGCTCTGAGTGGCAAGTGCCACCAGGTGACGTCAGAGACTCCTTGTGATAGGCTCCTTCAGGTGTTGCTAGCCTATCCTCTCTCCTAGGTAGCCAAACCCTCTTTTCTGGCTATTTAGGGTCTCTGTCTCTGGGGAAACTTTAGATAACGAATGCATGAGCTCAGCCGAGTTCCTCTGCATCTCTCTCTTCACCTTCTGATAAGGAATCGACTGCTGACCGCGCTGGAAGCATGCAAACCTGCAACATAGTAGCAAAGACGACTACTGCAACTCTGTAACGCTGATCCTGCCGCCTTCTCGACTGTTTTCCTGCTTGTGCATGCTGTGGGGGTAGTCTGCCTCCTCTCTGCACCAGAAGCTCCGAATAAATCTCCCGTGGGTCGACGGAATCTTCCCCCTGCAACCGCAGGCACCAAAAAGCTGCATTACCGGTCCCTTGGGTCTCCTCTCAGCACGACGAGCGAGGTCCCTCGAATCCAGCGACTCTGTCCAAGTGACCCCCACAGTCCAGTGACTCTTCAGTCCAAGATTGGTGGAGGTAAGTCCTTGCCTCACCTCGCTGGGCTGCATTGCTGGGAACCGCGACTTTGCAGCTACTCCGGCCCCTGTGCACTTCCGGCGGAAATCCTTTGCGCACAGCCAAGCCTGGGTCCACAGCACTCTAACCTGCATTGCACGACTTTCTAAGTTGGTCTCCGGCGACGTGGGACTCCTTTGTGCAACTTCGGCGAGCACCGTTTCACGCATCCTTGTAGTGCCTGTTTCTGGAACTTCTCCGGGTGCTACCTGCTGCTGAGAGGGCTCCTTGTCTTGCTCGACGTCCCCTCTCTCTGCTGGTCCAATTTGCGACCTCCTGGTCCCTCCTGGGCCTCAGCAGCGTCCAAAAACGCTAACCGCACAATTTGCAGCTAGCAAGGCTTGTTAGCGTTCTTTCGGCTGGAAAACACTTCTGCACGACTCTCCACGGAGAGAGGGATCCGTCCCCCAAAGGGGAAGTCTCTAGCCCTTTTCGTTCCTGCAGAAACTTCAGCTTCTTCTGTCCAGTAGAAGCTTCTTTGCACCCGCAGCTGGCATTTCCTGGGCATCTGCCCATCTCCGACTTGCTTGTGACTTTTGGACTTGGTCCCCTTGTTCCACAGGTACCCTAGATTGGAAATCCACAGTTGTTGCATTGCTGGTTTGTGTCTTTCCTGCATTATTCCTCTAACACGACTTCTTTGTCCTTAGGGGAACTTTAGTGCACTTTGCACTCACTTTTCAGGGTCTTGGGGAGGGTTATTTTTCTAACTCTCACTATTTTCTAATAGTCCCAGCGACCCTCTACAAGGTCACATAGGTTTGGGGTCCATTCGTGGTTCGCATTCCACTTTTGGAGTATATGGTTTGTGTTGCCCATATCCCCATGTTTCCCCATTGCATCCTATTGTAACTATACATTGTTTGCACTGTTTTCTAAGACTATACTGCATATTTTTGGTAGTGTGTACATATATCTTGTGTATATTTCCTATCCTCTCACTGAGGGTACACTCTAAGATACTTTGGCATATTGTCATAAAAATAAAGTACCTTTATTTTTAGTATAACTGTGTATTGTGTTTTCTTATGATATTGTGCATATGACACTAAGTGGTACTGTAGTAGCTTCACACGTCTCCTAGTTCAGCCTAAGCTGCTCTGCTAAGCTACCATTATCTATCAGCCTAAGCTGCTAGACGCCCTATACACTAATAAGGGATAACTGGGCCTGGTGCAAGGTGCAAGTACCCCTTGGTACTCACGACAAGCCAGTCCAGCCTCCTACAGTATCAGACAGGGGAACCAATTTCATGTCTGCATACTTAAAGGCCATGTGGAAGGAGTGTGGTGTGACTTATAAGTTCACTACACCCTATCATCCACAAACAAATGGACTGGTGGAGAGATTTAACAAAACTCTCAAAGGCATGATTATGGGTCTCCCTGAAAAACTCCGCAGGAGATGGGATATCCTGTTACCATGTGTAGGAGGCTGGACTGGCTTGTAGTGAGTACCAAGGGGTACTTGCACCTTGCACCAGGCCCAGTTATCCCTTATTAGTGTATAGGGTGTCTAGCAGCTTAGGCTGATAGATAATGGTAGCTTAGCAGAGCAGCTTAGGCTGAACTAGGAGACGTGTGAAGCTACTACAGTACCACCTAGTGTCATATGCACAATATCATAAGAAAACACAATACACAGTTATACTAAAAATAAAGGTACTTTATTTTTATGACAATATGCCAGAGTATCTTAGAGTGTACGCTCAGTGAGAGGATAGGAAATATACACAAGATATATGTACACAATAGCAAAAATATGCAGTATAGTCTTAGAAAACAGTGCAAACAATGTATAGTTACAATAGGAAGCAATGGGGAAACAGGGATAGGGGCAACACAAACCATATACTCCAAAAGTGGAATGCGAACCACGAATGGACCCCAAACCTATGTGACCTTGTAGAGGGTCGCTGGGACTATTAGAAAATAGTGAGAGTTAGAAAAATAACTGTAGGAAAGTACCATCTTGCCTGGCATGTTACCCCCATTTTTCACTGTATATATGTTGTTTTAGTTGTATGTGTCACTGGGACCCTGGTAACCCAGGGCCCCAGTGCTCATAAGTGTGCCTGAATGTGTTACCTGTGTAGTGACTAACTGTCTCACTGAGGCTCTGCTAATCAGAACCTCAGTGGTTATGCTCTCTCATTTCTTTCCAAATTGTCACTAACAGGCTAGTGACCATTTTTACCAATTTACATTGGCTTACTGGAACACCCTTATAATTCCCTAGTATATGGTACTGAGGTACCCAGGGTATTGGGGTTCCAGGAGATCCCTATGGGCTGCAGCATTTCTTTTGCCACCCATAGGGAGCTCTGACAATTCTTACACAGGCCTGCCACTGCAGCCTGAGTGAAATAACGTCCACGTTATTTCACAGCCATTTTACACTGCACTTAAGTAACTTATAAGTCACCTATATGTCTAACCTTTACCTGGTAAAGGTTAGGTGCAAAGTTACTTAGTGTGAGGGCACCCTGGCACTAGCCAAGGTGCCCCCACATTGTTCAGAGCCAATTCCCTGAACTTTCTGAGTGCGGGGACACCATTACACGCGTGCACTACATATAGGTCACTACCTATATGTAGCTTCACAATGGTAACTCCGAATATGGCCATGTAACATGTCTATGATCATGGAATTGCCCCCTCTATGCCATCCTGGCATAGTTGGCACAATCCCATGATCCCAGTGGTCTGTAGCACAGACCCTGGTACTGCCAAACTGCCCTTCCTGGGGTTTCACTGCAGCTGCTGCTGCTGCCAACCCCTCAGACAGGCATCTGCCCTCCTGGGGTCCAGCCAGGCCTGGCCCAGGATGGCAGAACAAAGAACTTCCTCTGAGAGAGGGTGTGACACCCTCTCCCTTTGGAAAATGGTGTGAAGGCAGGGGAGGAGTAGCCTCCCCCAGCCTCTCGAAATGCTTTGTTGGGCACAGATGTGCCCAATTCTGCATAAGCCAGTCTACACCGGTTCAGGGACCCCTTAGCCCCTACTCTGGCGCGAAACTGGACAAAGGAAAGGGGAGTGACCACTCCCCTGACCTGCACCTCCCCTGGGAGGTGTCCAGAGCTCCTCCAGTGTGCTCCAGACCTCTGCCATCTTGGAAACAGAGGTGCTGCTGGCACACTGGACTGCTCTGAGTGGCCAGTGCCACCAGGTGATGTCAGAGACTCCTTGTGATAGGCTCCTTCAGGTGTTGCTAGCCTATCCTCTCTCCTAGGTAGCCAAACCCTCTTTTCTGGCTATTTAGGGTCTCTGTCTCTGGGGAAACTTTAGATAACGAATGCATGAGCTCAGCCGAGTTCCTCTGCATCTCTCTCTTCACCTTCTGATAAGGAATCGACTGCTGACCGCGCTGGAAGCCTGCAAACCTGCAACAATGTAGCAAAGACGACTACTGCAACTCTGTAACGCTGATCCTGCCGCCTTCTCGACTGTTTTCCTGCTTGTGCATGCTGTGGGGGTAGTCTGGCTCCTCTCTGCACCAGAAGCTCCGAAGAAATCTCCCGTGGGTCGACGGAATCTTCCCCCTGCAACCGCAGGCACCAAAAAGCTGCATTACCGGTCCCTTGGGTCTCCTCTCAGCACGACGAGCGAGGTCCCTCGAATCCAGCGACTCTGTCCAAGTGACCCCCACAGTCCAGTGACTCTTCAGTCCAAGTTTGGTGGAGGTAAGTCCTTGCCTCACCTCGCTGGGCTGCATTGCTGAGAACCGCGACTTTGCAGCTACTCCGGCCCCTGTGCACTTCCGGCGGAAATCCTTTGTGCACAGCCAAGCCTGGGTCCACGGCACTCTAACCTGCATTGCACGACTTTCTAAGTTGGTCTCCGGCGACGTGGGACTCCTTTGTGCAACTTCGGCAAGCACCGTTTCACGCATCTTTTTAGTGCCTGTTTCTGGCACTTCTCCGGGTGCTACCGGCTTCAGAGAGGGCTCCTTGTCTTGCTCGACGTCCCCTCTCTCTGCTGGTCCAATTTGCGACCTCCTGGTCCCTCCTGGGCCTCAGCAGCGTCCAAAAACGCTCACCGCACGATTTGCAGCTAGCAAGGCTTGTTAGCGTTCTTTCGGCGGGAAAACACATCTGCACCACTCTCCACGGCGAGTGGGATCCGTCCACCAAAGGGGAAGTCTCTAGCCTTTTTCGTGCCTGCAGAAACTTCAGCTTCTTCTGTCCAGTAGAAGCTTCTTTGCACCCGCAGCTGGCATTTCCTGGGCATCTGCCCATCTCCGACTTGCTTGTGACTTTTGGACTTGGTCCCCTTGTTCCACAGGTACCCTAGATTGGAAATCCACAGTTGTTGCATTGCTGGTTTGTGTCTTTCCTGCATTATTCCTCTAACACGACTTCTTTGTCCTTAGGGGAACTTTAGTGCAGTTTGCACTCACTTTTCAGGGTCTTGGGGAGGGTTATTTTTCTAACTCTCACTATTTTCTAATAGTCCCAGCGACCCTCTACAAGGTCACATAGGTTTGGGGTCCATTCGTGGTTCGCATTCCACTTTTGGAGTATATGGTTTGTGTTGCCCATATCCCCATGTTTCCCCATTGCATCCTATTGTAACTATACATTGTTTGCACTGTTTTCTAAGACTATACTGCATATTTTTGCTATTGTGTATATATATCTTGTGTATATTTCCTATCCTCTCACTGAGGGTACACTCTAAGATACTTTGGCATATTGTCATAAAAATAAAGTACCTTTATTTTTAGTATATCTGTGTATTGTGTTTTCTTATGATATTGTGCATATGACACCGGTGGTATAGTAGGAGCTTTGCATGTCTCCTAGTTCAGCCTAAGCTGCTCTGCTATAGCTACCTTCTATCAGCCTAAGCTGCTAGAAACACCTCTTCTACACTAATAAGGGATAACTGGACCTGGTGCAGAGTGTAAGTACCCCTTGGTACCCACTACAAACCAGGCCAGCCTCCTACAATTAGTATCGGGAAAAATGAGTACAGTTTTAGTATTATTATGAGTTAATTTGAGCCGTGGATATGAGAGTTTGTTAGTTAGATTGACAGGAGTAATGGAGGGGTGGAGGAGGAAAGAAATCCAGAAGTGTTAATTGGGAGTATATCCCTCATTTACTCATCCCAAGGGCATGGGATGAGTAAAGGGGGATGGAGGAGGGAAGAGTCTGTGGAAGGGTTAGGGAGATCATAGTAGCAGGGTGAGATAAATGAGGGCGAATTTAGAAGGGTTGTTTGGGAGGTCGTGGTAGTAGAGTGAGGTTTTGTGAGTTAGATGTAGAAGCGGAGGGAAGAGCTGAGGCAGAGTTATTTAGGAGATGAAAGTAGTAGAATGGATTTGGGATGAGTCAGAGTGGGGATGGAGGATAGATTGATAGAGACATGACATATGATGGTGGGTAGATAAGTGTGATAAGATGAAAGCAGGGATTCATAGATATCTAGTATAAAAACCCACCCAGGAGCCATTCAATGACCCACGAACATGCCAAGCACAGAAACAACATACACATATACATACATATATATATATATATATATATATATATATATATACACACACACACACACACACACACACACACATGAATACACACACATATATGTACATACAATACATAATTAGAACCATGGGTAAATATTCTTAGTCAAACAGGTTTAAAGAGTGTGTGTGTATTTTATTGTTATGACATAGTAGCGATACATAATTTCTAAAGAACTATACATAACTAGAAATATACACATAATCAGAAAATATATTTATCAACATAGGCATATGCAGTCCATAGTTGTATGAATATGGTGGTTATGAAGGAAAGAGCCAACTCTTGAGTAGTTTTCTGAAGACAAGAAAGTTATCTGTGGCTTTTATAGTTGGGGGTAATGAATTCCATAGTTTGGCTGCTTGAACTGAGAAGGATGTACTACCTATAGTCTTTTTCTTGTATGGTGGTGTTCTAAGGCGGGGTGCCAATCTTGAGCGGAGGTTTCTTTGTTGGATGTATTTGGTTATTTTGTTTCTGATAAAAAGCGGTCCTGTTCCATGTATAGCTTTGTGGGTGATACAAAGCAGCTTGAAAGTGCATCTTCTGGCAATGGGTAACCAGTGTAGTGCTCTCAAGGCAGGGGAGATGTGGGCTTGCGGCTTTACATGTAATAGTAGCCTGGCTGCGGAGTTCTGGATACGTTGTAGTTTTTTCATAATAGATAGAGACGATCCATGGTAGAGGCCATTGGCATAATCCAGTTTGGATAGTACAAGCGAGATAGTAGCTTGCACCTGTTGTGGAAATCCAAGGTGGGGGAAGATGCGTCGTAGAGTCTTCAAGGTGATGAAGCTTGTTCATGCTAATTTGTCCACTTGGGCATTCATAGTTAACTTGGAATCCATGGTGATTCCAAGGTTTTTAACTTCTTTGGATAATTGAGGAGGTGGTCCAAGATCATTAGGCCAGATGCACAGAGGGTCATAACTTTTCCAGTCACCACATATGAGTATTTCTGTT
Source organism: Pleurodeles waltl (assembly GCF_031143425.1). Classification (NCBI taxonomy): domain Eukaryota; kingdom Metazoa; phylum Chordata; class Amphibia; order Caudata; family Salamandridae; genus Pleurodeles; species Pleurodeles waltl. Next base: position 16,582,311 of record NC_090438.1, on the reverse strand, counting down.
TTGGAGGTATTTAGTTTGAGATGGCTCCAGGTCATCCACTGATCAACGGCTCTGAGGCAACTGAAGATTTGTGAGTTTTCAATGTTTTTGGGGCATTCTAATTTAACTAGTATTTGTGTGTCATCTGCATAGTTGTCACATGTGAGATGAAAATCATTGATCAGTTCTGGTAATGATATCATGTAGATGTTGAAAAGCAAAGGTGAGATGATTGATCCTTGGGGGACCCCTGCTTTTGTGAGGTAGGGTTTGGACGAGAAGGGGGGTGAGTAGATGATATTTGATCTTTTTTGAAGATAAGAAGTAATCCAGTAGAGAGCAGTCCCTTGTATGCCGGCTTTGTGGAGTCTTTGAATTAGGGTGTCATGGTCAACCGTATCAAAGGCAGTGGAGAGGTCCAAGAGAAGTAGTGCAGCAACTCCATTGCGGCCAACTGTGTTTTACATAGACATAGCATCCCAGATTGCTATGAGTGCCGATTCAGTGCCTCTTCCTGGGCGGAATCCAGTTTGGAAGTCTGAAAGTATAGAATTGTCTTCAATGAATTGTGAGTGGGTGAATGCTGCTCTTTCTATCAATTTGCCCAGGAAAGATCCATTTGTGATTGGTCTGTAGTTGTTGGGGTCTTGCGGGTCTAGGTTTGTTTTCTTTAATAACAGTTGTGTGTATGCCTTTTTCAGGTCTACAGGAAAAGTTCCTGTAGTTAAAGAGTTGTTGATGATTCTTCTTACAGGTGTGGCAGCATAAGAAGATAGAAGAATGTTCTTGAAGATTTGTGGTGGACAAGGGTCCGAAGGGCAACCGGAAGGTCTGCTTGCTTTGACCAAATCCATCAATTCACTTTGGGATATTTGTTGGAAGGACTGTAGAGGCTGGGTTGGTTTATTCTTAGAGGGTATTTTAGGAAAGGGGTTGGTGCTGATGTTTTTTTTCTGTTTTAAATAGGAGTCCAATGTGTCTCCCTTGGTTGTGTAGTGAGTTGCCAATTTGTTTGTGAAATCTTGAGTAGTGGGATGACTTCCTTCCATGCATGTAGGTTTTCGAAATTCATTGAGAATTTTATAAAATTCCTTGGTTGTAGATTTAGCATTTTGAATTCTGTCTGAGTAGTACCTTTTTTTAGCTTTTTTGATTGATGATTTGTATATTATTTTAAGTTTGTGTAGCTGCAGTTTGTCTTGACTGTTGTTTGTTTTGAGCCAGGTCCGCTGCAACTTTCTGATTTGTTGCTTTATCTTTTTAAGTTCTGTGTTTCTCCAAGGTGTTGGTTTTCTTTTGTCGTGTTTAGTTTTTCTGAGTGGTATTAGGGTATCAAAAGCTTCCTGTAGCCACTCATAAAGTTTTGGCACAGAATTAATTGTATCTAGATCTGTGTTGGCTGTTAGTTGTGTTTCTAAGTCATCCAAATTGAGTTTGCTCCATGGTCAAAAGGTGCGTGTATGTAAGTAGTTGTGGGGTGTGTTGATTTGTGGAGTTTTATGTCGTAAAGTTATCAAATGTTGTTCTGACCAAGTGATTGGCGTGATGCTATGAACGGTAACTAGTTCAGGCTTAGCAAAAATGACATCTAGGATGTGTCCAGCAATGTGTGTGGGATTGTATACAATCTGATGTAGGTTCAATGCGACTAGGCCAGTGGTGATAGCTTTTGGATGGGGCATATTGGGTTTGTCAAACCAAATGTTTAGATCCCCAAGAATACATAGGTTGGAATATAGTGTAATAAGGTTTGAGCATGTATCTAGAAAAGCATCTGGGAATGTGGAGTTATTAGGTGGAGGTCTGTAAAGGGGGAGAAAGTTACAGGAGGAAGTTGGAGTAGGGTGGCATCTGGTGAGGAGGGTATCACAACCTTGTATGGAAATGTTGTCTGTTTTACCGTGGTTTATTGCCTGTTTGAAAATAATAGCTAGTCCACCTCCTCTCTAGCCTATACGGTTTTGTGTGATGGTTTGATAGCCCGGAGGAAGGGCTTCGTGCAACACTGGGGCCATGTCATCTCCCAATCAGGATTCAGTTATGAATAGTAAGTCAGGTTGTGTGTCTGTGAGCAGGTCGTAGATGTGGTGCTTGTTTTTTTAGAGTGATTGAGGATTTATGAGCTGGCAGTTTAGAAAAGGTGTGTTAGTGGTAGTGTTGTTTTGTTTAGGAGAAGGGTAAGTGGTATAATATGAGCTTGAAGCAGGTGTGTTATTAGTTGTGATAACTGTGTGAGGCTCACCATAGTCTTGCTTTTCAATATAGTGTTCCTCTTCCAGCAGGTTAAGGAGGCATTTTGTTGGGCCTATGTGTGTGGGTGGTGGACTTGGTGGCTGAGAGAGACATGATGAGTGTACTAGTTATTGCAATAAAGGTGACAGTCTTCAGAGACAGAAGACATAGAGGGAGGTTTTGCATCAGCTCAATGGGAGTGCATATGAGGAAAGTGAGGGCCAAATAATAAACCCATAGTGGCATCACAAAGGATTAGGGGGGAAACATAACTCTTAAAACACTTAGAAACATGATCACAGCAGGTGATTTAAAGAAGGACTGCTATTCCGAGAAACGAAAAAGGACTGACAAATAACTGTTAATAGTGCCCACTGCAAGTCTTTGCTGGACCATCGCTAAAACAACAAGATATCTCACAATTTGCCTTGTAGTAGCCTTATAAAACTGTGTCACACCAGTCCACATATCTGTCCCAAACCCTGGCACAGATAGACTTTGGACAGTGACACCTGCAAGGATGACATCCATAACATCAGGAGGGATATCAAATGCGGAAAACAGCCTCTGTTCAATCTCAATTCATGGCGGAGCATATTGTGCATGCCTGTCTGCAGACTACTGCATTGCTGCTGTGATAGAAGATCTTCCCAAAGCAGCAGCCTGATTGGAGGACAGATGCTCATGGCCAAAAGTTCCAGGTACGGCACTCTCCTGGCCCAATCCTGAGTCATTGAGATTACTTGGGCTCAGTCACTCCGGATCTTCTTCAGAACTCGGGCAAGAGAGACAGAGGTGAAAAGGCGTACAGGTGTCCTGTGCTCCACTGTAGCTGGAATGCACCCCAGACAGACAGCCTTCTTGGAAACTCCAGCATGCAAAAGTTTTCACATTGCACGTTGGACAGTGGTGAAAAGATCTAGTCAGAATAAGGAGTAAAAGACAATCACAGTAACAAATATGATTATGATTACATCTGGGAAGAATGAAGGCAACATGAGCCTTTAAGTGTGACTAGCTTTCGGCTACTTGTTGCATGTAACATCTTCTCTTTGGGAAAGGCTTGAAAGGGGCAAAATGATCATTTGAGCAGTATTTCTAACAGCTAAACATAATTTACATATCATTTTCTTACTATTATCATATGTTTTACTCAAGGAAAGCTTTTTGAGAACAGCTATTTTCAGTACTTGTTGAATCTCTAGAATTGATATACTGAAGAAGAATCAAAGTCACTGTGTTTTAGAATTTATTGTTGACCAAAGAATTAATGTTCTTAATACTGTGGTCCCCTTGCTTTGCCATCACAAAAATCAGAGGCAGTAAAACAATGCTAAAGATTTAGCTGGTACCAGAATATACTTGTTTTAGCCACCAAAAGACGAGCCCCAAAATGTGTTGTCCTCATGCTACACAACATCACAGTGCAGTCCTCAATGCAATCCTGTGCCTGCACTTTGGTTTTACCTCTTTGAAATGGGCAGTGGCTCATCATGCAGGTTATGACAGGGTGCCTCGTCGGTTTCCTGATGGTAGGGAACATACTTTTTTTCTGTCTCCTGAAATATACACTTGGACAGCAGTATATAGTTGTAGATCGACAATGAGGTTCTTAACTTGATTTGAGGTTTGCAGAACTTACACTAGTACATCTACCACTGTATTTTAACTGGAAATAATTCACAACCTCCCCACCTTCCCTCTGCTCTCATGTCCAAATTCTTAAAAGTCACCTATATGTCTAACCCTCAATTGGTGACGGTTAGGTGCCAAGTTACTTAGTTTGTGGGCACCCTGGCACTAGCCAAGGTGCCCCCACATTGTTCAGGGCAAATTCCCCGCACTTTGTGAGTGCGGGGACACCATTACACACGTGCACTACATATAGGTCACTACCTATATGTAGCGTCACAATGGTAACTCCGAACATGGCCATGTAACATGTCTAGGATCATGGAGTTGTCACCCCAATACCATTCTGGTATTGGGGGGACAATTCCATGCATCCCGGGGTCTCTAGCACAGAACCCAGGTATTGCCAAACTGCCTTTCCGGGTCTCCACTGCAGCTGCTGCTGCTGCCAACCCCTCAGACAGATTTCTGCCCCCCTGGGGTCTCAGCAGCCCAGTCCCAGGAAGACAGAACAAAGGATTTCCTCGGAGACAGGGTGTTACACCCTCTCCGTTTGGAAATAGGTGTGAAGGGCTGGGGAGGAGTAGCCTCCCCCAGCCTCTGGAAATGCTTTGATGGACACAGATGGTGCCCATCGCTGCATAAGCCAGTCTACACCGGTTCAGGGATCCCCCAGCCCTGCTCTGGTGCGAAACTGGACAAAGGAAATGGGAGTGATCACTCCCCTGACCAGTACCTCCCAGGGGAGGTGTCCAGAGCTCCTCCAGTGTGTCCCAGACCTCTGCCATCTTGGATTCAGAGGTGTTGGGGCACAATGGACAGCTCTGAGTGGCCAGTGCCAGCAGGTGACGTCAGAGACCCCTCCTGATAGGTGCTTACCTCTCTCAGTAGCCAAACCTCCTTTCTAAGTAGCCAAACCTCCTTTTTTGGCTATTTAGGGTCTCTCCTCTTGGCTATTCCTCAGATAACGAATGCAAGAGCTCACCAGAGTTCCTCTGCACTTCCCTCTTCAAATTCTGCCAAGGATCGACTGCTGACTGCTCCGTGACGCCTGCAAAACCGCAACAAAGTAGCAAGACGACTACCAGCAACATTGTAGCGCCTCATCCTGCCGGCTTTCTCAACTATTTACTGGTGGTGCATACTCTGAGGGCTGTCTACCTTCACCCTGCACCGGAAGCCAAGAAGAAATCTCCTGTGGGTCGACGGAATCTTCACCCCGCCAACGCAGGCACCAAACTTCTGCATCACCGGTCCTCTGGGTCCCCTCTCATCCTGACAAGCCTTGTCCCTGGAACACATGAGCTGGGTCCAAGTGTCTCCCACAGTCCAGTGGCCCTTCTGTCCACATTTGGTGGAGGTAAGTCCTTGCCTCCCCACGCCAGACAGTAATCCTGAGTACTGCGTGATTTGCAGCTGCTCCGGCTTCTGTGCACTTTTCCAAGGATTCCTTTGTGCACAGCCTAGCCTGGGTCCCCAGCACTCCGTCCTGCATTTTCCAACTCGCTGAGTTGGACTCCGACGTCGTAGGACCCTCCTTTGTGACTCTGAGTCGACTGCTGTCCTCAGATCTGATAAGTGCCTCTTCCGGTACTTTTGTGGGTGCTGCCTGCTTATGCGGGGCTCTCTGAGTTGCTGAGCACCCCCTCTGTCTCCTCCTCCAAGGGGCGACATCCTGGTCCTTCCTGGTGCCCAGCAGCATCCAAAATCCTTCACTGCGACTCTTGCAGCTAGCAAAGCTTGTTTGCGGTGTTTCTGCGTGGAACACTTCCGCAACCTCCAGCACGCCGTGGGACATCTTCTGACAAAAGGAGAAGTTCCTGGCACCTTCTTTTGTTGCAGAATCTTTGGCTTCTTCCACCCAGAGGCAGCCCTTTTGCACTTTCATCCGGGGTTTGGTGGGCTCCTGCCCCCCCCGGACACTTGCGTGACTCTTGGACTTGGTCCCCTTCCTTTACAGGTCGTCAGGTCCAGGAATCCGTCTTCAGTGTTTTGCTGGTGCTTGTGGTTCTTGCAGAATCCCCTATCACGACTATTCTGTCTTTCTGGGGTAGTAGGGTAACTTTACTCCTACTTTTCAGGGTCTTGGGGTGGGGTATCTTGGACACACTTACTGTTTTCTTACAGTCCCAGCGACCCTCTACAACCTCCCATAGGTCTGGGGTCCATTCGTGATTTGCATTCCACTTTTGGAGTATATGGTTTGTGTTGCCCCTTGACCTATGTCTACCTATTGCATCCTATTGTGATTCTACATTGTTTGCACTACTTTTCTTACTGTTACTTACCTGTTTTGGGTTTGTGTACATATAATTTGTGTATATTACTTACCTCCTAAGTGAGGGTATCCTCTGAGATACTTTTGGCATATTGTCACTAAAATAAAGTACCTTTATTTTTAGTAACTCTGAGTATTGTGTTTTCTTGTGATATTGTGCTATATGATATAAGTGGTATAGTAGGAGCTTTGCATGTCTCCTAATTCAGCTTAAGCTGCTTTGCCATAGCTACCTCTAACAGCGTAGGCTGCTAAAAACACCTCTATTCAACTAATAAGGGATAACTGGACCTGGCACAAGGTGTAAGTACCACAAGGTACCCACTATAAGCCAGGCCAGCCTCCTACACCGGGTTCTGTGCTAGAGACCCGGGGATGCATGGAATTGTTCCCCCAATACCAGAATGGTATTGGGGTGACAATTCCATGATCCTAGACATGTTACATGGCCATGTTCGGAGTTACCATTGTGACGCTACACATAGGTAGTGACCTATGTGTAGTGCACGCGTGTAATGGTGTCCCCGCACTCACAAAGTTTGGGGAATTTGCCCTGAACAATGTGGGAGCACCTTGGCTAGTGCCAGGGTGCCCACACACTAAGTAACTTGCCACCTAACCTTCACCAAGTGAGGGTTAGACATATAGTTGACTTATAAGTTACTTATGTGCAGTGAAAATGGCTGTGAAATAACGTGGACGTTATTTCACTCAGGCTGCAGTGGCAGTCCTGTGTAAGAATTGCCTGAGCTCCCTATGGGTGGCAAAAGAAATGCTGCAGCCCATAGGCATCTCCTGGAACCCCAATACCCTTGGTACCTAGCTACCATATACAAGGGAATTATAAGGGTGTTCCAGTGTGCCAATGAGAATTTGTAAAATTAGTCACTAGCCTGCAGTGACAATTTTAGAAAGGAGAGAGAGCATAAACACTGAGGTTCTGGTTAGCAGAGCCTCAGTGATACAGTTATGCACCACACAGGGAACACATATAGGCCACAAACCTATGAGCACTGGGGTCCTGGCTAGCAGGATACCAGTGACACATATCAAACACACTGACAACATAGGGTCTTCACTATGAGCACTGGGCCCTGGCTAGCAGGATCCCAGTGAGACAGTAAAAACACCCTGACATATACTCACAAACAGGCCAAAAGTGGGGGTAACAAGGCTAGAAAGAGGCTACCTTCCTAAACCCCTTTGAACTTCTGTTTGGCCATCCTGTTAGGGGACCACTAGCTCTTGTGAAAGAATGCTGGGAGAGATCTCTCCATGAGCCTAAGCAGGATATAGTGGACTATGTACTAGGCCTCCGTTCAAGGATGGCAGAGTACATGGAAAAGGCAAGTAAAAACCTTGAGGCCAGCCAACAACTCTAGAAGAAGTGGTATGACCAAAAGGCTGCTATGGTTGAGTTTCAGCCAGGGCAGAAAGTCTTGGTTCTGGAGCCTGTGGCTCCCAGGGCACTTCAGGACAAATGGAGTGGCCCTTACTCAGTGCTAGAGAAAAAGAGTCAGGTCACCTACCTGGTGGACCTAGGCACTAGCAGGACCCCCAAGAGGGTGATCCATGTTAACCGCCTAAAACTCTTCCATGACAGAGCAGATGTAAACATGTTAATGGTTACAGATGAGGACCAGGAAGCAGAGAGTGAACCTCTCCCTGATCTCATCTCCACTGACCCTAAAGATGGCACAGTAGATGGAGTGATCTACTCAGACACCCTCTCTGGCCAACAGCAAGGTGACTGCAGGCAAGTCCTCCAGCAGTTTGCTAAGCTCTTTTCCCTAACCCCTGGTCAGACACACCTGTGTACCCATGATGTGGACACAGGAGACAGCATGCTTGTCAAAAACAAAATATTCATACAGTCTGACCAAGTTAAGGAAAGCATCAAAGTGGAAGTCCACAAGATGCTGGAGTTGGGAGTGATTGAGCACTCTGAAAGTCCCTGGGCTAGCCCCGTGGCCTTAGTCCCCAAACCTCACACCAAAGATGGCAAGAGAGAGATGAGGTTCTGTGTGGACTACAGAGGGCTTAATTCTGTCACCAAGACAGATGCTCACCCCATTCCAAGGGCAGATGAGCTGATTGACAAATTGGGTGCTGCCAAATACCTCAGTACCTTTGACTTGACAGCAGGGTACTGGCAAATAAGAATGGCACCTGGAGCAAACGAGAAAACAGCATTCTCTACACCTGATGGGCACTACCATTTTACTGTGATGCCCTTTGGCTTAAAGAATACCCCTGCCACCTTCCAAAGGTTGGTGAATCAAGTCCTTGCTGGCTTGGAGTCCTTTAGTGCAGCTTATCTTGGTGATATTGCTGTCTTTAGCTCCAACTGGCAGGATCATGTGGTCCACCTGAAGAAGGTTTTGCAGGCCCTGCAAGCAGCAGGCCTCTCTATCAAGGCATCTAAATGTCAGATAGGGCAGGGTACTGTGGTTTAATTGGGACACCTTGAAGGTGGAGGCCAAGTTCAGCCACTCCAACCCAAGATCCAGACTATTAAGGACTGGGTAGCTCCAAAAACCCAGACTCAAGTCAGGGCATTGCTTGGCTTGACTGGTTAATATAGGAGGTTTGTGAAGGATTATGGATCAATAGTGATCCCCCTCACAGAACTCACCTCCAAGAAAATGCCAAAGAAAGTTAACTGGACCTTGGACTGTCAAAAGGCCTTTGACACCCTGAAGCAAGCAATGTGCACAGCACCAGTTCTGAAAGCTCCAGATTACTCTAAGCAGTTCATAGTGCAGACACATGCCTCTGAACATGGGATAGAAGCAGTTCTGTCCCAATCAAATGATGATAGCCTTGACCAGCCTGTTGCTTTTATTAGCAGGCGGTTACTCCCCAGGGAGCAGCGTTGGAGCGCCATTGAGCGGGAGGCCTTTGCTATGGTCTGGTCTCTGAAGAAGTTGAGACCATACCTTTTTGGTACTCACTTCATAGTTCAAACTGACCACAGACCTCTCAGTTGGCTCATGCAAATTAAAGGAGAATACCCTAAACTGTTGAGGTGGTCCATATCCCTACAGGGAATGGACTTTATAGTGGAACACAGACCTGGGACTCCCCATGCCAAATCAGATGGCCTTTCCAGGTTCTTCCACTTAGAAAATGACGACTCTCTTGGGAAAGGTTAGTCTCATCCTCTTTCGTTTGGAGGGGGGTTGTGTAAGGAAATGCCTCCTTGGCATGGTTACCCCCTAACTTTTTGCTTTTGCTGATGCTAAGTTATGATTTGAAAGTGTGCTGGGAGCCTGCTAACCAAGCCCCAGCACCAGTGTTCTTTCCCTAAACTGTACCTTTGTCTCACAATTGGCACAGCCCTGGCACTCAGGTAAGTCCCTTGTAACTGGTACCCCTAGTACCAAGGGCCCTGATGCCAGGGAAAGTCTCTAAGGGCTGCAGCATGTCTTATGCCACCCTGGGGACCCCTCACTCAGCACATACAGTGTGCCTCACAGCTTGTGTGTGCTGGTGGGGAGGAAATTACTAAGTCGACATGGCACTCCCCTCAGAGTGCCATGCCAACCTCACACTGCCTGTGGCATAGGTAAGTCACCCCTCTAGCAGGCCTTACAGCCCTAAGGCAGGGTGCACTATACCACAGGTGAGGGCATATGTGCATGAGCACTATGCCCCTACAGTGTCTAAGCAAAACCTTAGACATTGTAAGTGCAGGGTAGCCATAAGAGTATATGGTCTGGGAGTTTATCAAAGACAAACTCCACAGTTCCATAATGGCTACACTGAAAACTGGGAAGTTTGGTATCAAACTTATCAGCACAATAAATGCAAACTGATGCCAGTGTGCAATTTATTTTAACATACACCCAGAGGGCAACTTAGATGTGCTCCCTGAATACCTACCCGACATCTAGTGTAGGCTGACCAGTTTCTGCCAGCCTGCCACACACCAGACATGTTGCTGACCACATGGGGAGAGTGCCTTTGTCACTCTGTGGCCAGGAACAAAGCCTGTACTGGGTGGAGGTGCTTCTTACCTCCCCCTGCAGGAACTGTAACACCTGGTGGTGAGCCTCAAAGGCTCACCCCTTTTGTTACAGCGCCCCAGGGCATCCTAGCTAGTGGAGATGCCTGCACCTCCGGCCACTGCCCCCACTTTTGGCGGCAAGGCTGGAGGAGATAATGCGAAAAACAAGGAGGGGTCACCCACCAGTCAGGGCAGCCCCTAAGGTGTCCTGAGCTGAGGTGACTCCTGCCTTGAGAAATCCTCCATCTTGAGTTTGGAGGATTCCCCCAATAGGATTAGGGATGTGCCCCCTCCACTCGGGGAGGAGGCACAAAGAGGGTGTAGCCACCCTCCCAGACCTTAACACACCCCTAAATTCAGTATTTAGGGGCTCCCCAGATCCCAGGAAATCAGATTCCTGAAACCTGAAGAAAGAAAGACTGCTGACCTGCAAGCCTGCAGAGAAGGAGGAAGACGGCAACTGCTTTGGCCCCAGCCCAACCGGCCTGTCTCCAAATTCGAAAAACCTGCTCCAGCGATGCATCTGACAGGGACCGGCAACCTCTGAAGCCTCAGAGGACTGCCCTGGACTACAGGACCAAGGAACTCCCGTGAACAGCGGCCCTGTTCAAAACTAGAAACTTCTTTGCAACAAAGAAGCAACTTCCAAAGACTTCACGTTTCCCGCCAGAAGCGTGAGACTCTACACTCTGCACCCGATGCCCCCAGCTCGACCTGCAGAAAACCAACACCTCAGGGAGGACTCCCCGGCGACTGCGAGCCCATGAGTAACCAGAGACTACCCCTCTGAGCCCCCACAATGACACCTGCAGAGTGAATCCAGAGGCTCCCCCTGACCGCGACTGCCTGCAACAAGGGACCCGACGCCTGGAACCAACACTGCACCCGCAGCCCCCAGGACCTGAAGGAACCGAACTTCAACGCAGGAGTGACCCCCAGGCGACCCTCTGTCTAGCCCAGGTGGTGGCTGTCCCGAGAAGCCCCCCCCTGTGCCTGCCTGCACCGCTAGAGTGACCCCCGGGTCCCTCCATTGAAACCTATACAAAACCCGACGCCTGCTTTGCACACTGCACCCGGCCGCCACTGTGCCGCTGAGGGTGTGTTTTGTGTGCCTACTTGTGTCCCCCCCAGTGCTCTACAAAACCCCCCTGGTCTGCCACCAGAGGACGCAGGTACTTACCTGCTGGCAGACTGGAACCGGAGCACCCCTGTTCCCCAGAGCCGCCTATGTGTTTTGGGCACCTCTTTGACCTCTGCACCTGACCGGCACTGAGCTGCTGGTGTGGTAACTTTGGGGTTGCCTTTAACCCCCAAGGGTGGGCTGCCTATGCCCCAGGACTGAGACTTGTAAGTGTTTTACTTAATGTAGGAAAGTACCATCTTGCCTGGCATGTTACCCCCATTTTTCACTGTATATATGTTGTTTTAGTTGTATGTGTCACTGGGACCCTGGTAACCCAGGGCCCCAGTGCTCATAAGTGTGCCTGAATGTGTTACCTGTGTAGTGACTAACTGTCTCACTGAGGCTCTGCTAATCAGAACCTCAGTGGTTATGCTCTCTCATTTCTTTCCAAATTGTCACTAACAGGCTAGTGACCATTTTTACCAATTTACATTGGCTTACTGGAACACCCTTATAATTCCCTAGTATATGGTACTGAGGTACCCAGGGTATTGGGGTTCCAGGAGATCCCTATGGGCTGCAGCATTTCTTTTGCCACCCATAGGGAGCTCTGACAATTCTTACACAGGCCTGCCACTGCAGCCTGAGTGAAATAACGTCCACGTTATTTCACAGCCATTTTACACTGCACTTAAGTAACTTATAAGTCACCTATATGTCTAACCTTTACCTGGTAAAGGTTGGGTGCAAAGTTACTTAGTGTGAGGGCACCCTGGCACTAGCCAAGGTGCCCCCACATTGTTCAGAGCCAATTCCCTGAACTTTCTGAGTGCGGGGACACCATTACACGCGTGCACTACATATAGGTCACTACCTATATGTAGCTTCACAATGGTAACTCCGAATATGGCCATGTAACATGTCTATGATCATGGAATTGCCCCCTCTATGCCATCCTGGCATAGTTGGCACAATCCCATGATCCCAGTGGTCTGTAGCACAGACCCTGGTACTGCCAAACTGCCCTTCCTGGGGTTTCACTGCAGCTGCTGCTGCTGCCAACCCCTCAGACAGGCATCTGCCCTCCTGGGGTCCAGCCAGGCCTGGCCCAGGATGGCAGAACAAAGGACTTCCTCTGAGAGAGGGTGTTACACCCTCTCCCTTTGGAAAATGGTGTGAAGGCAGGGGAGGAGTAGCCTCCCCCAGCCTCTGGAAATGCTTTCTTGGGCACAGATGTGCCCAATTCTGCATAAGCCAGTCTACACTGGTTCAGGGGACCCCTTAGCCCTGCTCTGGCGCGAAACTGGACAAAGGAAAGGGGAGTGACCACTCCCCTGACCTGCACCTCCCCTGGGAGGTGTCCAGAGCTCCTCCAGTGTGCTCCAGACCTCTGCCATCTTGGAAACAGAGGTGCTGCTGGCACACTGGACTGCTCTGAGTGGCCAGTGCCACCAGGTGACGTCAGAGACTCCTTCTGATAGGCTCCTTCAGGTGTTAGTAGCCTATCCTCTCTCCTAGGTAGCCAAACCCTCTTTTCTGGCTATTTAGGGTCTCTGTCTCTGGGGAAACTTTAGATAACGAATGCAAGAGCTCATCCGAGTTCCTCTGCATCTCTCTCTTCACCTTCTGCCAAGGAATCGACTGCTGACCGCGCTGGAAGCCTGCAAACCTGCAACATAGTAGCAAAGACGACTACTGCAACTCTGTAACGCTGATCCTGCCGCCTTCTCGACTGTTTTCCTGCTTGTGCATGCTGTGGGGGTAGTCTGCCTCCTCTCTGCACCAGAAGCTCCGAAGAAATCTCCTGTGGGTCGACGGAATCTTCCCCCTGCAACCGCAGGCACCAAAAAGCTGCATTACTGGTCCCTTGGGTCTCCTCTCAGCACGACTAGCGAGGTCCCTCGAATCCTGCGACTCTGTCCAAGTGACCCCCACAGTCCAGTGACTCTTCAGTCCAAGTTTGGTGGAGGTAAGTCCTTGCCTCACCTCGCTGGGCTGCATTGCTGGGAACCGCGACTTTTGCAGCTACTCCGGCCCATGTGCACTTCCGGCGGAAATCCTTTGTGCACAGCCAAGCCTGGGTCCACGGCACTCTAACCTGCATTGCACGACGTTCTAAGTTGGTCTCCGGCGACGTGGGACTCCTTTGTGCGACTTCGGGTGAGCACCATTTCACGCATCCTCATAGGGCCTGTTTCTGGCACTTCTCCGGGTGCTACCTGCTGCTGAGAGGGCTCCTTGTCTTGCTCGACGTCCCCTCTCTCTCCTGGTCCAATTTGCGACCTCCTGGTCCCTCCAGGGCCACAGCAGCGTCCAAAAACGCTAACTGCACGATTTGCAGCTAGCAAGGCTTGTTGGCGTTCTTTCGGCGGGAAAACACTTCTGCACAACTCTCCACGGCGAGGGGGATCCGTCCACCAAAGGGGAAGTCTCTAGTCCTTTTCGTTCCTGCAGAAACCTCAGCTTCTTCTGTCCAGTAGAAGCTTCTTTGCACCCACAGCTGGCATTTCCTGGGCATTTGCCCATCTCCGACTTGCTTGTGACTTTTGGACTTGGTCCCCTTGTTCCACAGGTACCCTAGATTGGAAATCCACAGTTGTTGCATTGTTGGTTTGTGTCTTTCCTGCATTATTCCTCTAACACGACTTCTTTGTCCTTAGGGGAACTTTAGTGCACTTTGCACTCACTTTTCAGGGTCTTGGGGAGGGTTATTTTTCTAACTCTCACTATTTTCTAATAGTCCCAGCGACCCTCTACAAGGTCACATAGGTTTGGGGTCCATTCGTGGTTCGCATTCCACTTTTAGAGTATATGGTTTGTGTTGCCCCTATCCCTATGTTTCCCCATTGCATCCTATTGTAACTATACATTGTTTGCACTGTTTTCTAAGACTATACTGCATATTTTTGCTATTGTGTATATATATCTTGTGTATATTTCCTATCCTCTCACTGAGGGTACACTCTAAGATACTTTGGCATATTGTCATAAAAATAAAGTACCTTTATTTTTAGTATAACTGTGTATTGTGTTTTCTTATGATATTGTGCATATGACACTAAGTGGTACTGTAGTAGCTTCACACGTCTCCTAGTTCAGCCTAAGCTGCTCTGCTAAGCTACCATTATCTATCAGCCTAAGCTGCTAGACACCCTATACACTAATAAGGGATAACTGGGCCTGGTGCAAGGTGCAAGTACCCCTTGGTACTCACTACAAGCCAGTCCAGCCTCCTACATTGGTTGTGCAGCGGTGGGATAAGTGCTTTGAGACTACTTACCACTCTTGTCATTGTACTTTTCAAAAGAGAAAAATATACAAAACAAGGTCAGTGTATATACACATAGCCAAAAAGTTTTGCATTTCCTCTTTTCACTCTTTTCTAAGTGCTGAAAAGTACTCCTAACTTTCTAAAAAGTTCTAAAAAGTTTAAAAAGTTTTTTTTTTCTCTGTCTTTCTAAAAGCTCTGACAAACTTTTTATCTTTTACTATCACTTTAACTCTCTCTAAAAATGTCTGGCACAGGCCAAAATGTTGATCTGTCCAAACTTGCATATGACCACCTTAGCTGGAAAGGAGCAAGGAGTCTCTGTGTAGAGAGAGGTTTGAGTGTAGGGAAGAATCCTTCCTTGGAACTGTTACTTAACATGCTTAGAGAACAGGATAAGGCTAGAAGTGCCCCATCTGTTGAAAAAGTAGCTAATGGTTCTCAATCTGATCCAGGGACTCCCCCAGGAAAAGATTCAGGAAAGAAACTTCCTAGCCTGCCCATTACTAGACAGTCTAGCATAGTTGGTAATGATGATGAGCCACACCATATAAATAGTGTTGTCTCACATCATAGCAAAAGCATTTATTCTCACCATACTGGTAGTGATGTTTCTGTTAGCCAAGCTGTTAGGGTGGCTTCTGTAAGGGACAGGTCTCCTTCTGTCCATTCTCACCATACTTCTGTTTCAAGGCATGTCCCTCCCACCCACCCTGATGACAGATTGTTAGAAAGGGAGCTCAATAGATTGAGAGTGGAACAAACCAGACTAAAGCTCAAGAAGCAACAGCTGGATTTGGATAGACAGACTTTAGAAGTAGAGAAGGAGAGACAGAAATTGGGTTTAGAAACCCATGGTGGCAGCAGCAGTATTCCCCATAGTCATCCTGCAAAAGAGCATGATTCCAGGAATCTGCACAAGATAGTTCCCCCTTATAAGGAGGGGGATGACATTAACAAGTGGTTTGCTGCACTTGAGAGGGCTGTGTTGTACAGGATGTCCCTCAAAGGCAGTGGGCTGCTCTCCTGTGGCTATCATTTAGTGGAAAAGGTAGGGATAGGCTCCTTACTGTGAAAGAAAATTATGCTAATAATTTCCAAGTTCTTAAGAATGCACTCCTGGATGGTTATGGCTTAACCACTGAACAATACAGGATAAAGTTCAGAGAGACCAAAAAGGAGTCTTCACAAGACTGGGTTGATTTCATTGACCATTCAGTGAAGGCCTTGGAGGGGTGGTTACATGGCAGTAAAGTTACTGATTATGACAGCGTGTATAACTTGATCCTGAGAGAGCATATTCTTAATAATTGTGTGTCTGATTTGTTGCACCAGTACTTGGTGGACTCTGATCTGACCTCTCCCCAAGAATTGGGAAAGAAGGCAGACAAATGGGTAAGAACAAGGGTGAACAGAAAAGTTCATACAGGGGGTGACAAAGATGGCAACAAAAAGAAGGATGGTAAGTCTTCTGACAAGGGTGGGGACAAATCTAAAAATGAGTCTTCATCAGGCCCACAAAAACACTCTGGTGGGGGTGGTGGGCCCAAATCCTCTTTTAATCAGAACAAGGAAAATAAACCATGGTGCTATTTATGTAAAATAAAAGGCCATTGGACAACAGATCCCAGTTGTCCAAAGAAAGGCACCAAGCCTCCTACCACTACAACCCCTACTGCTACACCTAGTGTCCCTACTAATAGCAGTGGTGGTGGGAGCAAACCTACTAATAGCCAATCCAAGGGAGTAGCTGGGCTCACTATTGGTAACTTAGTTGGGGTTGGCCTTGTTAGGGAGGCCACAGAGGCTGTGTTAGTCTCTGAGGGGGCTATTGATTTAGCCACCTTAGTTGCTTGTCCCCTTAATATGGATAAGTACAAGCAGCTACCCCTAATAAATGGTGTTGAGGTTCAGGCCTACAGGGACACTGGAGCCAGTGTGACTATGGTCATAGAGAAACTGGTCCACCCTGAACAACACCTACTTGGTCACCAGTACCAAGTAACCGATGCTCACAACAACACACTTAGCCACCCCATGGCTGTTGTTAATCTCAACTGGGGGGGGGGGTTACTGGTCCAAAGAAAGTTGTGGTAGCTTCAGATTTACTTGTAGACTGTCTATTAGGGAATGATTTGGAGACATCAGCTTGGTCAGATGTGGAGTTGGAGGCCCATGCAGCAATGCTGGGCATCCCAGGGCATATTTTTGCTTTGACAAGGGCTCAGGCCAAAAAGCAAAAAGGACAGGGAAGCTTGGATCCTGGAACAATGGACCAAGTGCTCCCTAAAGCTAGGGCTAGTAGAAGCAAACCACTTCCTACTATCCCTCCCTCTACAGTGGATTCTACTTCTGAGGAAGAAGAATTCCCTCCCTGTGCAGAACCTACACCAGAGGAGCTGGAAGCAGACACTGCTGAGCTTTTGGGTGAAGGGGGGCCTGCCAGAGAGGAGCTGAGTGTGGCACAGCAAACCTGTCCCACATTAGAGGGTCTCAGACAGCAAGCTGTCAAACAGGCTAATGGGGATGTCAGTGACTCTCACAGAGTTTACTGGGAGGACAACCTCTTGTACACTGAGCATAGGGATCCTAAACCTGGAGCTGCCAGGAGATTAGTGATTCCTCAGGAGTACAGAAAGTTCCTCCTAACCCTGGCACATGACATTCCCCTAGCTGGGCACCTGGGTCAAATGAAAACTTGGGACAGACTGGTTCCATTGTTTCATTGGCCTAGGATGTCTGAGGACACAAAGGAATTTTGTAAGTCCTGTGAAACCTGTCAAGCCAGTGGCAAGAGAGGTGGCACCCCAAAGGCACCCCTTATTCCACTGCCTGTGGTTGGGGTTCCCTTTGAAAGGGTAGGGGTGGACATAGTTGGCCCCCTTGACCCTCCTACCGCTTCAGGCAATAGATTTATCTTGGTGGTAGTGGACCATGCCACAAGATATCCTGAAGCTATTCCTTTAAGGACCACTACAGCACCTGCAGTGGCAAAGGCCCTCCTGGGAATATTTTCCAGGGTGGGCTTCCCAAAGGAAGTAGTATCAGACAGGGGAAGCAATTTCATGTCTGCATACTTAAAGGCCATGTGGAAGGAGTGTGGTGTAACTTACAAGTTCACAACACCCTATCATCCACAAACAAATGGACTGGTGGAGAGATTTAATAAAACTCTCAAAGGCATGATTATGGGTCTCCCTGAAAAACTCCGCAGGAGATGGGATATCCTTCTACCATGCCTCCTTTTTGCCTACAGAGAGGTACCCCAGAAAGGAGTGGGCTTCAGCCCCTTTGAACTTCTTTTTGGACACCCTGTTAGGGGTCCACTAACACTTGTAAAGGAGGGTTGGGAACAACCTTTAAAAGCTCCTAAGCAGGATATTGTGGATTATGTACTTGGCCTCAGATCAAGGATGGCTGAGTACATGAAAAAGGCCAGTAAAAACCTTCAGGCCAGCCAAGAGCTCCAGAAGCAATGGCATGATCAGAAGGCTGTTTTGGTTCAGTACCAACCAGGGCAGAAAGTGTGGGTCTTGGAGCCTGTGGCCCCAAGAGCACTCCAAGATAAATGGAGTGGACCCCACACAATTGTTGAAAAGAAGGGAGAAGTCACCTATTTAGTTGACTTAGGCACTGCCAGGAGTCCCCTTAGGGTGCTCCATGTCAACCGCTTGAAACCCTACTATGACAGGGCTGATCTCACCCTGCTCATGGCAACTGATGAGGGACAGGAAGAAGACAGTGATCCTCTACCTGATCTCTTCTCTTCCACAGAACAAGATGCTCTTGTGGAAGGTGTAGTTTTGGCTGATTGTCTTACTGCTGAGCAGAAAGACAATTGCATAAATCTCCTAGATCAATTCTCTGAACTCTTCTCTACTGTGCCAAGTACCACTTCTTGGTGTGAGCACACTATAGATACTGGAGACAGTTTACCTGTCAAAAGTAAGATCTATAGGCAGCCTGACCATGTCAGGGACTGCATAAAGCAAGAGGTCCAGAAAATGTTAGAACTAGGAGTAGTTGAGCACTCTGACAGTCCATGGGCTTCTCCTGTGGTACTGGTACCAAAACCCCATTCCAAAGATGGAAAGAAGGAAATGCGGTTTTGTGTAGACTATAGAGGTCTCAACTTGGTAACCAAAACGGATGCTCACCCTATACCCAGGACAGATGAGCTCATAGATACACTGGCATCTGCCAAGTATCTAAGCACTTTTGATTTGACTGCAGGGTATTGGCAGATCAACTTGTCAGAAGATGCTAAACCTAAGACTGCATTTTCAACCATTGGAGGACATTACCAGTTTACTGTAATGCCTTTTGGTTTGAAAAATGCACCTGCCACTTTTCAGAGGTTGGTGAACACAGTCCTGCAAGGGCTGGAAGCTTTCAGTGCAGCATATTTGGACGATATAGCTGTCTTTAGCTCCAGCTGGGATGATCACCTGGTCCACCTATGGAAAGTTTTGGAGGCCCTGCAAAAGGCAGGCCTCACTATCAAGGCTTCAAAGTGCCAGATAGGGCAGGGTAAGGTGGTTTATCTGGGACACCTTGTTGGTGGGGAACAGATTGCACCACTTCAGGGGAAAATCCAAACAATTATTGATTGGGTTCCCCCTACCACTCAGACTCAGGTGAGAGCCTTCCTAGGCCTCACTGGGTATTACAGGAGGTTCATTAAGAACTATGGCTCCATTGCAGCCCCTCTTAATGACCTCACATCCAAGAAAATGCCTAAAAAGGTATTATGGACAGCAAACTGTCAGAAAGCTTTTGAGGAGCTGAAGCAGGCCATGTGCTCTGCACCTGTCCTGAAAAGCCCTTGTTACTCTAAAAAATTCTATGTCCAAACTGATGCATCTGAATTAGGAGTAGGGGCAGTCCTATCACAACTTAATTCTGAGGGCCAGGATCAACCTGTTGCTTTTATTAGTAGGAGGTTGACCCCTAGAGAAAAGCGTTGGTCTGCCATTGAGAGGGAGGCCTTTGCTGTGGTCTGGGCACTGAAGAAGTTGAGGCCATACCTGTTTGGCACTCACTTCATTGTTCAGACAGACCCCAAACCTCTACTTTGGCTAAAACAAATGAAAGGTGAAAATCCTAAATTGTTGAGGTGGTCCATATCCCTACAGGGAATGGACTATACAGTGGAACATAGACCTGGGAGTAGCCATTCCAATGCAGATGGACTCTCCAGATATTTCCACTTAGACAATGAAGACTCATCAGGTCATGGCTAGTCTTATTGTCCTTCGTTTGGGGGGGGGGGTTGTGTAGGAAAGTACCATCTTGCCTGGCATGTTACCCCCATTTTTCACTGTATATATGTTGTTTTAGTTGTATGTGTCACTGGGACCCTGGTAACCCAGGGCCCCAGTGCTCATAAGTGTGCCTGAATGTGTTACCTGTGTAGTGACTAACTGTCTCACTGAGGCTCTGCTAATCAGAACCTCAGTGGTTATGCTCTCTCATTTCTTTCCAAATTGTCACTAACAGGCTAGTGACCATTTTTACCAATTTACATTGGCTTACTGGAACACCCTTATAATTCCCTAGTATATGGTACTGAGGTACCCAGGGTATTGGGGTTCCAGGAGATCCCTATGGGCTGCAGCATTTCTTTTGCCACCCATAGGGAGCTCTGACAATTCTTACACAGGCCTGCCACTGCAGCCTGAGTGAAATAACGTCCACGTTATTTCACAGCCATTTTACACTGCACTTAAGTAACTTATAAGTCACCTATATGTCTAACCTTTACCTGGTAGAGGTTGGGTGCAAAGTTACTTAGTGTGAGGGCACCCTGGCACTAGCCAAGGTGCCCCCACATTGTTCAGAGCCAATTCCCTGAACTTTCTGAGTGCGGGGACACCATTACACGCGTGCACTACATATAGGTCACTACCTATATGTAGCTTCACAATGGTAACTCCGAATATGGCCATGTAACATGTCTATGATCATGGAATTGCCCCCTCTTTGCCATCCTGGCATAGTTGGCACAATCCCATGATCCCAGTGGTCCGTAGCACAGACCCTGGTACTGCCAAACTGCCCTTCCTGGGGTTTCACTGCTGTTGCTGCTGCTGCCAACCCCTCAGACAGGCATCTGCCCTCCTGGGGTCCAGCCAGGCCTGGTCCAGAATGGCAGAACAAAGGACTTCCTCTGAGAGAGGGTGTTACACCCTCTCCCTTTGGAAAATGGTGTGAAGGCAGGGGAGGAGTAGCCTCCCCCAGCCTCTGGAAATGCTTTCTTGGGCACAGATGTGCCCAATTCTGCATAAGCCAGTCTACACCGGTTCAGGGGACCCCTTAGCCCTGCTCTGGCGCGAAACTGGACAAAGGAAATGGGAGTGACCAATCCCCTGACCTGCACCTCCCCTGGGAGGTGTCCAGAGCTCCTCCAGTGTGCTCCAGACCTCTGCCATCTTGGAAACAGAGGTGCTGCTGGCACACTGGACTTCTCTGAGTGGCCAGTGCCACCAGGTGACGTCAGAGACTCCTTCTGATAGGCTCCTTCAGGTGTTAGTAGCCTATCCTCTCTCCTAGGTAGCCAAACCCTCTTTTCTGGCTATTTAGGGTCTCTGTCTCTGGGGAAACTTTAAATAACGAATGCAAGAGCTCATCCGAGTTCCTCTGCATCTCTCTCTTCACCTTCTGCCAAGGAATCGACTGCTGACCGCGCTGGAAGCCTGCAAACCTGCAACATAGTAGCAAAGACGACTACTGCAACTCTGTAACGCTGATCCTGCCGCCTTCTCAACTGTTTTCCTGCTTGTGCATGCTGTGGGAGTAGTCTGCCTCCTCTCTGCACCAGAAGCTCCGAAGAAATCTCCCGTGGGTCGACGGAATCTTCCCCCTGCAACCGCAGGCACCAAAAAGCTGCATTACCGGTCCCTTGGGTCTCCTCTCAGCACGACGAGCGAGGTCCCTCGAATCCAGCGACTCTGTCCAAGTGACCCCCACAGTCCAGTGACTCTTCAGTCAAAGTTTGGTGGAGGTAAGTCCTTTCCTCGCCTCGCTGGGCTGCATTGCTGGGAACCGTGACTTTTGCAGCTACTCCGGCCCCTGTGCACTTCCGGCGGAAATCCTTCGTGCACAGCCAAGCCTGGGTCCACGGCACTCTAACCTGCATTGCACGACGTTCTAAGTTGGTCTCCGGCGACGTGGGACTCCTTTGTGCGACTTCGGGTGAGCACCGTTTCACGCATCCTCGTAGTGCCTGTTTCTGGCACTTCTCCGGATGCTACCTGCTGCTGAGAGAGTTCCTTGTCTTGCTCGACGTCCCCTCTCTCTCCTGGTCCAATTTGCGACCTCCTGGTCCCTCCAGGGCCACAGCAGCGTCCAAAAACGCTAACCGCACGATTTGCAGCTAGCAAGGCTTGTTGGCGTTCTTTCGGCGGGAAAATACTTCTGCACGACTCTCCACGGCGAGAGGGATCCGTCCACCAAAGGGGAAGTCTCTAGCCCTTTTTGTTCCTGCAGAAACCTCAGCTTCTTCTGTCCAGTAGAAGCTTCTTTGCACCCGCAGCTGGCATTTCCTGGGCATTTCCCCATCTCCGACTTGCTTGTGACTTTTGGACTTGGTCCCCTTGTTCCACAGGTACCCTAGATTGGAAATCCACAGTTGTTGCATTGTTGGTTTGTGTCTTTCCTGCATTATTCCTCTAACACGACTTCTTTGTCCTTAGGGGAACTTTAGTGCACTTTGCACTCACTTTTTAGGGTCTTGGGGAGGGTTATTTTTCTAACTCTCACTATTTTCTAATAGTCCCAGCGACCCTCTACAAGGTCACATAGGTTTGGGGTCCATTCGTGGTTCGCATTCCACTTTTGGAGTATATGGTTTGTGTTGCCCCTATCCCTATGTTTCCCCATTGCATCCTATTGTAACTATACATTGTTTGCACTGTTTTCTAAGACTATACTGCATATTTTTGCTATTGTGTATATATATCTTGTGTATATTTCCTATCCTCTCACTGAGGGTACACTCTAAGATACTTTGGCATATTGTCATAAAAATAAAGTACCTTTATTTTTAGTATAACTGTGTATTGTGTTTTCTTATGATATTGTGCATATGACACTAAGTGGTACTGTAGTAGCTTCACACGTCTCCTAGTTCAGCCTAAGCTGCTCTGCTAAGCTACCATTATCTATCAGCCTAAGCTGCTAGACACCCTATACACTAATAAGCGATAACTGGGCCTGGTGCAAGGTGCAAGTACCCCTTGGTACTCACTACAAGCCAGTCCAGCCTCCTACACTTACCTCCTAATCTAACCTTTACTTACCTCCCCCAGGAACTGTTGATTTTTGCACTGTGTCCACTTTGAAAATAGCTTATTGCCATTTTTACAAAGACTGTACATGAAATTGTTTTCATTCAAAGTTCCTACATTATCTAAGTGAAGTACCTTACATTTAAAGTGTTTAATGTAAATCTTGAACCTGTGGTTCTTAAAATAAACTAAGAAAATATATTTTTCAAGATAAAAACCTATTGGCCTGGAGTAAGTCTTTGAGTGTGTGTTCCTTATTTATTGCTTGTGTGTGTACAACAAATGCTTAACACTATCCTCTGATGAGCCTACTGCTCGACCACACTACCACAAAATAGAGCATTAGAATTATCTACTTTTGCCACTATCTTACCTCTAAGGGGAACCCTTGGACTCTGTGCACACTATTACTTACTTTGAAATAGTATATACAGAGCCAACTTCCTACACTACCTTCCTATATAACCCCCCCATACAAAGGACAATAAGGCTAACCTTGGCCAGTTGAGTCTTTATTGTCTAAGTGGTGATAAGTGGAGAGTAGCTCTGCAATAGATTGGTTACTCCCTGTAGGAAAGTACCATCTTGCATGGCATGTTACCCCCATTTTTACTTGTGTGTCAGTTTGTTTTTGCCTGTCTCACTGGGATCCTGCTAGCTAGGACCCCAGTGCTCATAGTCTGTGGCCTAAATGTGTTCCCTGTGTGGTGCCTGTAGGAAAGTACCATCTTGCCTGGCATGTTACCCACATATTTCACTGTATATATGTTGTTTTAGTTGTATGTGTCACTGGGACCCTGCCAGCCAGGGCCCCAGTGCTCATACGTGTGCCCTGTATGTGTTAATGTGTTATGACTAACTGTCTCACTGAGGCTCTGCTAACCAGAACCTCAGTGGTTATGCTCTCTCATTTCTTTCCAAATTGTCACTAACAGGCTAGTGACCAATTTCACCAATTTACATTGGCATACTGGAACACCCTTATAATTCCCTAGTATATGGTACTAAGGTACCCAGGGTATTGGGGTTCCAGGAGATCCCTATGGGCTGCAGCATTTCTTTTGCCACCCATAGGGAGCTCCGACAATTCTTACACAGGCCTGCCACTGCAGCCTGAGTGAAATAACGTCCACGTTATTTCACAGCCATTTACCACTGCACTTAAGTAACTTATAAGTCACCTATATGTCTAACCTTTACCTGGTAAAGGTTGGGTGCTAAGTTACTTAGTGTGTGGGCACCCTGGAACTAGCCAAGGTGCCCCCACATTGTTCAGGGCAAATTCCCCGGACTTTGTGAGTGCGGGGACACCATTAAACGCGTGCACTACACATAGGTCACTACCTATGTGTAGCTTCACAATGGTAACTCCGAATATGGCCATGTAACATGTCTAAGATCATGGAATTGCCCCCCCAATGCCATCCTGGTATTGGGGAAACAATCCCATGATTCCCCGGGTCTCTAGCACAGACCCAGGTACTGCCAAACTGCCTTTTCAGGGGTTTCATTGCAGCTCCTGCTGCTGCCAACCCCTCAGACAGGTTTCTGCCTTCCTGGGGTCCAGCCAGGCTTGGCCGAGGAAGGCAGAACAAAGGACTTCCTCAGAGAGAGGGTGTTACACCCTCTCCCTTTGGAAAAAGGTGTTCAGGCAGGGGAGGAGTAGCCTACCCCAGCCTCTGGAAATGCTTTCATGGGCACAGATGTGCCCATTTCTGCATAAGCCAGTCTACACTGGTTCAGGGATCCCCCAGCCCTGCTCTGGTGCGAAACTGGACAAAGGAAAGGGGAGTGACCACTCCCCTGACCTGCACCTCCCCTGGGAGGTGCCCAGAGCTCCTCCAGTGTGCTCCAGCCCTCTGCCATCTTGGAAACAGAGGTGCTGCTGGCACACTGGACTGCTCTGAGTGGCCAGGGCCAGCAGGTGATGTCAGAGACTCCTTCTGATAGGTTCTTCCAGGTGTTGCTAGCCTATCCTCTCTCCTAGGTAGCCAAACCTCCTTTTCTGGCTATTTAGGGTTCCTGCTTTGGGGAATTCCTTAGATAACGAATGCAAGAGCTCATCAGAGTTCCTCTGCATCTCTCCCTTCACCTTCTGCCAAGGAATCGACTGCTGACCGCGCTGGAAGCCTGCAAAACTGCAACAAAGTAGCAAAGACGACTACTGCGACCTTGTAACGCTGATCCTGCCGCCTTCTCAACTGTTTTCCTGGTGGTGCATGCTGTGGGGGTAGTCTGCCTCCTCTCTGCACTAGAAGCTCCGAAGAAATCTCCTGTGGGTCGACGGAATCTTCCCCCTGCAACCGCAGGCACCAAAGAACTGCATCATGGTCCAAGGGCAAGTCGTTCTTGCAGAATCCTCAGCTTCTACCATCCGGTGGCAGCTTCTTTGCACCCACAGCTGGCATTTCCTGGGCATCTGCCCACTCCCGACTTGATCGTGACTTTTGGACTTGGTCCCCTTGTTCCACAGGTACTCTCGTCAGGAAATCCATCGTTGTTGCATTGCTGGTGTTGGTCTTCCTTGCAGAATTCCCCTATCACGACTTCTGTGCTCTTTGGGGAACTTAGGTGCACTTTGCACCCACTTTTCAGGGTCTTGGGGTGGACTATTTTTCTAACCCTCACTGTTTTCTTACAGTCCCAGCGACCCTCTACAAGGTCACATAGGTTTGGGGTCCATTCGTGGTTCGCATTCCACTTCTAGAGTATATGGTTTGTGTTGCCCCTATCCCTATGTGCCCCCATTGCATTCTATTGTGACTATACATTATTTGCACTGTTTTCTATTGCTATTACTGCATATTTTGGTATTGTGTACATATATCTTGTGTATATTGGCTATCCTCATACTTAGGGTACTCACTGAGATACTTTGGCATATTGTCATAAAAATAAAGTACCTTTATTTTTAGTATATCTGTGTATTGTGTTTTCTTATGATATTGTGCATATGACACTAGTGGTACTGTAGTAGCTTCACTCGTCTCCTAGTTCAGCCTAAGCTGCTCTGCTAAGCTACCTTTTCTATCAGCCTAAGCTGCTAGACACCCCTCTACACTGATAAGGGATACCGGGGCCTGGTGCAAGGTGTAAGTACCCCTTGGTACTCACTACAAGCCAGTCCAGCCTCCTACAGTGCCTAATTGTGTCACTGAGGCTATGCTAACCACAACCTCAGTGATTATGCTCTCTCTGCTTTTAAAATTGTCACTGCAGGCTAGTGACCATTTTTACCAATTCTGATTGGCACACTGGAACACCCTTATAATTCCCTAGTATATGGTACCTAGGTACCCAGGGTATTGGGGTTCCAGGAGATCCCTATTGGCTGCAGCATTTCTTTTGCCACCCATAGGGAGCTCAGACCATTCTTACACAGGACTGCCACTGCAGCCTGAGTGAAATAACGTTCACGTTATTTCACAGCCATTTTACACTGCACTAAAGTAACTTATAAGTCACCTATATGTCTAAACCTCACTTAGTGAAGGTTAGGTGCAAAGTTACTTAGTGTGAGGGCACTCTGGCACTAGCCAAGGTGCCCCCACATTGTTCAGGGCAATTTCCCTGGACATTGTGAGTGCGGGGACACCATTACACGCATGCACCATTTTGCCCTCACACCTCTGCATTCAAAATGGCAGAGGTCTGGGACACACTGGAGGAGCTCTGGGCACCACCCCTGGGGTGGTGATGGATAGGGGAGTGGTCACTCCCCTTTCCTTTGTCCAGTTTCACGCCAGAGCAGGGGCTGGGGGATCCCTGAACTGGTGTAGACTGGTTTATGCAAGGAGGGCACCATCTGTGCCCTTCAAAGCATTCCCAGAGGCCAGGAGAGGCTACTCCTCTCAGGCCCTTAACACCTATTTCCAAAGGGAGAGGGTGTAACACCCTCTCTCAGAGGAAATTCCTTGTTGTGCCTTCCTGGGACTGGGCTGCCCAGGCCCCAGGGGGGCAGAAGCCTGACCGTAGGTTGACAGCAGTGGTAGCTGCAGTGAAAACCCCAGAGAGCTCGTTTGGCAGTACCAGGGGTCCATGCTGGAGCCCCGGGGATGCATGGAATTGTCCCCCCAATAGTGGAATGGTATTGGGGTGACAATTCCATGATCCTAGACATGTTACATGGCCATGTTCGGAGTTACCATGGTGACGCTACATATAGGTATTGACCTATATGTAGTGAACGCGTGTAATGGTGTCCCCGCACTCACAAAGTCCGGGGAATTTGCCCTGAACAATGTGGGAGCACCTTGGCTAGTGCCAGGGTGCCCACACACTAAGTAACTTGGCACCAAACCTTCACCAAGTGAGGGTTAGACATATAGGTGACTTATAAGTTACTTAAGTGCAGTGTAAAATGGCTGTGAAATAACGTGGACGTTATTTCACTCAGGATGCAGTAGCAGTCCTGTGTAAGAATTGTCTGAGCTCCCTATGGGGGGAAAAAGAAATGCTGCAGCCCATAGGGATCTCCTGGAACCCCAATACCCTGGATACCTAGATACCATAAACTAGGGAATTATAAGGGTGTTCCAGTGTGCCAATCAGAATTGGTAAAAATGGTCACTAGCCTGCACTGACAATTTTAAAAGCAGAGAGAGCATAACCACTGAGGTTCTGGTTAGCAGAGCCTCAGTGACACAGTTAGGCACCACACAGGGAACACATACAGGGCATACATTATGAGCACTGGGGTCCTGCCTGGCATATAAAACAGACTGACAAATAGGGCTTTCACTATGAGCACTGGGGTCTTGGAAGACCCCTGAGGATGCTGGGGAGGGTTCTTCCAAAGACCAGTCAGCTAACAGGCCATCTAGTGACACTGGTAGTAGGAGGGGGTCACACATTAGTAGGGCACCTTTCACTCCTAAAGGCCAGGTCACTGGAGTCCAGTCATTTAGGGACAGGTCCAACTCTGCCAATTCCCACATAACTTCTGTATCTCACACTTCCCAAGCCTCCCACCCTGAGGATAAGTTAATGGAAAGGGAACTCAGAAAGCTGAGGTTGGAAGAGGCCCAGCTGAAGCTTAAACAGCAGCAGCTGGCCTTAGACAGGGAATCTCTGGATGTGGAAAGGGAAAGGCAGAGACTGGGGTTAGTTCCCCATGGTGGCAGCAGCAGTGTTTTTGATAATAATCCTGTTAGAGAGCAAGATTCCAGAAACTCTTGGATGGATTTAGCTTAACCACTGAACAATACAGGATTAAGTTCAGAGAAACCAGAAAAGAGTCCTCTCAAGACTGGACAGACTTTGTAGACTGTTCAGTGAAGGCCTTGGAGGGTTGGTTACATGGCAGTAACGTGACTGACTATGAAAGCCTGTATAATCTAATCCTGAGAGAGCATATTTTGAACAAGTGTGTGTCTGATTTGTTGCACCAGTTCTTGGTAGACTCCGATCTGACCTGTCCCCAAGAATTGGGAAAGAAGGCAGACAAATGGGTCAGAACGAGAGTCAACAGAAACGTTCATACAGGGGGTGACAAGGATGGCAAGAAGAAGGATGGTAAGTCTTCTGACAAGGGTAGGAACAAAGATAAAAAACATTCTGAGTCTTCATCAGGCCCACAAAAATCCTCTGGGGGTGGTGGGTCCAAATCCTCTTCTCACAATCAGAAAAAGCCTTGGTGTTATGTATGTGAAGTAAAAGGCCATTGGGCAAGTGATGCCACTTGTCCAAACAAAAACACCAAACCTCCCACCACCACAACCCCAACTGCAAATTCTAGTGCCCCTAGTAATAGCAGTGGTGGTGGGAAATCTACTACAAATAGCCAATCCAAGGGTGTAGATGGGCTCAATATTGGCAGTGTAGTTGGGGTTGGTCTTGTTAGGGGGACCACAGAGGCTGTTTTAGTCTCTGATGGTGGCATTGACTTTGCCACCTTGGTTGCTTGTCCCCTTAATATGGGTAAGTACAAGCAACTACCCCTAATTAATGGTGTTGAAATTGAGTCCTACAGGGACACAGGAGCCAGTGTGACTATGGTTATAGAGAAACTGGTTCGCCCTGATCAACACCTACTTGGTCAACAGTACCAAGTGACTGATGCTCACAATAACAAACTTAGCCACCCCATGGCTGTTGTGAATCTCAACTGGGAGGGGGGGGGGTACTGTGAGAAAGTAGCCTCTTTGTAGCCTTGTTACTCCCACTTTTGGCCAGTTTGTGAGTATATGTCAGGGTGTTTTCACTGTCTCACTGGGATCCTGCTAGCCAGGGCACAGTGTTCATAGTGAAAACCCTATGTTGTCAGTATGTGTAGGAGGCTGGCCTGGCTTGTAGTGGGTACCAAGGGGTACTTACACTCTGTACCAGGTCCAGTTATCCCTTACTAGTGTAGAAGAGGTGTTTCTAGCAGGTTAGGCTGATAGAAGGTAGCTATAGCAGAGCAGCTTAGGCTGAACTAGGAGACATGCAAAGCGCCTACTATACCACTGGTGTCTCATGCACAATATCATAAGAAAACAGAATACACAGATATACTAAAAATAAAGGTACTTTATTTTTATGACAATATTGTAGGAGGCTGGACTGGCTTGTAGGAACACACACTCAAACACTTACTCCAGGCCAATAGGTTTTTATATTGAAAAATATATTTTCTTAGTTTATTTTAAGAACTACAGGTTCAAGATTTACATTACACACTTTAAATGTAAGGTACTTCACTTAGATACTTTAGGAACTTTGAATAAACGCAATATCATATACAGTCTTTGTAAAAATGGCAATAAGCTATTTTCAAAGTGGACACAGTGCAAAAATCAACAGTTCCTGGGGGAGGTAAGTAAAGGTTAGATTAGGAGGTAAGTAAAACACTTACAAGTCTCAGTTCTGGGGCATAGGCATCCCACCATTGGGGGTTCAAGGCAACCCCAAAGTTACCACACCAGCAGCTCAGGGCCGGTCAGGTGCAGAGGTCAAAGAGGTGCCCAAAATACATAGGCGCCTATGGAGAACAGGGGTGCTCTGGTTCCAGTCTGCCAGCAGGTAAGTACCTGTGTCCTCGGGGCAGACCAGGGGGGTTTTGTAGAGCACTGGGGGGGACACAAGTAGGCACGCAGAACACACCCTCAGCGGCACAGGGGGCGGCCGGGTGCAGTGTGCAAAGCAGGCGTCAGGTTTCAGGTAGGAAACAATGGAGGGACCCGGGGTCACTCTAGCGGTGCAGGTAGGCACAGGGGGGCTTCTCGGGACAGCCACCACCTGGGCTAGGCAGAGAGTTGCCTGGGGGTCACTCCTGCGTTGAAGTTTGTTCCTTCAGGTCCTGAGGACTGCGGGTGCAGTGTTGGTTCCAGGCGTTGGGTCCCTTGTTACAGGCAGTCGCGGTCAGGGGGAGCCTCTGGATTCTCTCTGCAGGTGTCGCTGTGAGGGCTCAGGGCGGTCGTCTCTGGTTACTCATTGGCCCTGTGGATCAGACTGGTTGGCCGTCACCACCATGGACAGGGAGCGATGCAACAGAACAGCTGTGCCTCTCGAACTCCTAGTGAACCCTGCATGATAGACTTTGTCATAGCCCCCTCTCATGAGCATGGGGCATTTGGTACCCAGGAGGTGGGTCTCCTGTAGCAAGATTATGGATGGGGCAAAATGACAAACAAAGGAGAACACTGCTAATCTTTTAATTTTATCAAGGAGCCCATTGATATTCCAGGAGAGGATTCGATTAGCCTGCGCTAGTTTGTGCATGGTGAAGATAGTACTGAGTGAAGTGTGCCTGTCTGGGTGTTCCTCCACGACCAACTTAACAAAGGCAAGAAAACACAACATAAACCCCATAGTAAACTACTGTAGTCAACTGTTCCCCCATGACCCTCCAACAGCCCCCCACCCCATACTTCTAGCCCAGAAGCATCTGTCGCCCTAAACTGCGCCCACAACTTGTCAACTGCAAATCTGGAGTGGTGGACCCCTCCTTTAGGTCAGAGTTCTGCAAGCTGGCTCCTTGCCGCTCCGCACCCCCCACCAGAGAACATGTCTCCAGCCCGGTCCCCCGCGCCACCACGCATCCGCGGGCCAAGTTCAAGGGAGCAGGGGGGACTGGCTAAGACGCTCTTTCTCAGGAGTCCCCTGTGGGTTTTCCTGGTCAGGGTCTCTTGGCGTATTATTATCCCCAGGGGGACCCGGGCTTAGTTGTCTCTCTGCCTCGGGAGCGCTGCCCGGGCCGCTCCGCCTCCTCTGCCAGGAACGGGTACGTCTGCGCCCTCCCCGTGGTCACGGGGGCCGCCGGGGTCCGACACCGGGCGGCCCTCTCCTGGTCGGGGGTGCCTCGTCGCATCACTCGATTCTCTTCCGTTAGCCAGTCCCATGCGGTCTCTGGCGAGTCAAAAAAGAAAGCATTCCCGTCCATGAGGACCTTAAGGCGTGCGGGGAAGAGGAGCATATAAGTCAGTTGCAGCGCTCTAAGTTTCTGCTTCACTCCTTCGTATGAGTGGCATCTAGCTTGCACTTCGCGAGTGTAGTCTGGAAAAATAAGGATCCTGTTATTGTCCCAGCAGAGGTCCGGTTGGGATTTGGCCTCCCTCAGGATTACGTCCCGGTCTTTGAACTTAAGGAGGCGAGCAATCATCGGCCGCCGACGTCTGCCCCGCGGGGGCCGGGGCATCAGGGCCCTGTGTGCTCGTTTGATCGCAAACCAAGGGGAGAGTTTCTGAGCAGGGACCCATGACTTGATTCAGCCCTCCAGAAAATCTATTGCGTTATTTTCCTCTGCGCACTCCGGAAATCCCACGAAACGTAGGTTGTTACGTCTGGAGCGGTTTTCTGCATACTCTGCTCTATGGTGGAGTTCCCCGGTGCGAGTCTGTAGCTGAGCAACTTTGGCCTTGAGATCCGCAAGATCGTCTTCTGCCTGAGAGACTCAGCCTTCTACCTCCGTGATGCGTCCCATTGCTGCTCGCAGGTCTTGTCGCAGCTGGTCCACGTCTTCTTGCACCTCACCAACTTTGGTCTCGATCGCCAGGTGTGAGGACTGGATGGCTTGTAGGATCGTGGTGACCCCTTCCGCTGCGGTGGTCTCTGACACAGGTATGTCCACTGTTCGCGATGCAGACTGACTAGCGAACTGGTCGATACGTTGTTGCGACGCAGGAGGCTGCTTGCTGGCCCTATCTTTCCACCCTCCTGCTGCTAATCTGTGCCTAGATGTGAAGTCAGGGCACCTCCGGGTCGTCTGTTCACCGTCATGGGCCTCGATGCTTGCTGCCGCGGTCTCAGTGGGTCTCTTCGGCACCACCGCTTACCCCCATGGGTCGGTTCTCACCCCAGCCGGGGCTTCTCGTTCGCCGTCACTCCGCCAGCCGTTCCACGTTTCTCGCACAGGGAGTATTCGTTCCCTGTTTGGCTATTCGTAACCCCCCAGTCTTCCTCCAGGGGCAGGGCAGACAGTTTTGGGCCACACTGTCCTTGGGGTCCACGCACACCAGGATCAGGCCCCACAAGGCACTCCTGGGCCACCCTCGTTACAGCGGGGGTCCCGGGCTCTCAGGAAGGGCAGCCACTGACCTCCGAGCCTCATACGGCTCCGCTGTGTCACTCTGCCGATGTTCCGTGGGCCTGGCTCCACCTCTGCCCGGGTCGGCGATCTCCTGTGTGCCTGCCACCAGCCGCCAGCACCCGTACTGTCTCCGCCGCGCCTCTAGTCGGCAGGATGGACCGTTGGACCTGGCCCGAGGGCCCACCAAGAAGTCTGGGCCCGCCCACTCCATGCACCGCAGGCCTCCTCCGCTGCTACTCGTCCCCGGGCCGCGGTACAGGCCTCAGGCCGCAGACGTTGGGACGGGGTCTTTTTACTGGGGTTGCTGCAGAATGCGGTATGGTCCATCAACGGGGCCTGAGGCGCACCTACCACCGCAGGGCGCTGCCGCTTACTGTTGCACGGCGCCCCAGCAGTTACCGCTGCTCCGCGGGGATCCCGTCCTCTCCGGCCGGCCCCAAGCGAATCGCCGGCGCCGGCCTCACCCGGCCGACCTCTGCTGCCGACTCTGCCACGGCTCAAACTAGGTCGTCTCTCCCCCACCGCTACAGCGGGCCTTCACGCAGATGGGGCCCAGGTGAGAAGGGTCGGCGGGGTGCAGGAATAGGGCGTATAGTATATAGGGCGGATGACGGAGGGGTCCGGAGCACTCTTAGAGTGCGACCGCCATCTTGACGCCTGTGGCCATGCCCCCGGAGCTTCCCATGTCCCCTAACCTTAGATTTAAAAAACATTGTTTAATTCTCAGGGCATATGGTGGAGCCAGTAATAATGATTCCCTGTGTACTGTATACGATTTAAGGACTAACCAGCCGTGCAACCTTTTGGCCAGTTCCTCCCTGTCTTCTAGCCAGCTATGCAATTTGCTTGATTTATTCACCACCTTCTTAAATGCTGGACAGGACAGTGACAGGTCCCAGGCACCTGCCAGATCTAGCTACTTAAGGCCTATTTCCAGGTGTTTCTTACAGTTACTGTTGCCCCTTTCTAGGTTGATTCCCTGCCATACTAGTTTGGCCAGTGTCCCATCAGGGGCTTGCCGCACGTTATGACAGCATTTGACAGATGCCGCTGGTCTTGCTATGGTCTGCTTTACTAGGGAGAATTCTAATCTGACCTGGGCTGGAGAAGCCACTCTGGGTAGATGGAAGACGTGCTTATATGATTTTACCAGGAGTCTATCTAAAAGTGTTGTCTCTGTCCCCCTCATCATCTCCGTACCATAAGCCAGTGTTGGCAGTAGTTTTACTCTCATTACTGCTGTTAAAGGCTTAAAGGAGTGCCCAGGAATGGTCTTAGCTAGGGTTCCAAACGTGTGAATAAGTGAGTGTGCCTTGTTTGTTATCCCTTCTCTGTGACATGCATAGTTTCTTCTTGAGTCTATTGTGACCCCTAGGTACCTATAGGTGGCTACCTCCTCTATTATCTTGCCATTTAGGTACCATTTGTGTTGAGTAGAGGGCCTGCAATTGAGGGCTATAATTTTAGTTTTGTTCTGATTTATCTCCAGCTCATTTATTTTAGTGTACTCCCCTAGGCTATCTATCAGTATACGCATCCCTACTTTGGTATTACTTAACAGGGGCAGGTTGTCCGGTTAGAGTATGTTGGATAGCTGATATCCCCCTATTTAGCCTTGTGGAGAGATCTGCAATATAAAGATTACAAAGTAACGGAGCTAGAACACAGCCCTGTTTCAGACAGGCTGCTGTTTTAATAGCCCTGGATAAATGTGTGCCATCCCCGAGTTTTACCTTTACCCATGTGTCCGAGTACAATAGTTTTATAGTGTAAGGAAATGCCTCCTTGGCATGGTTACCCCCTGACTTTTTGCCTTTGCTGATGCCAAGTTATGATTTGAAAGTGTGCTGAGGCCTGCTAACCAGGCCCCAGCACCAGTGTTCTTTCCCTGAAACTGTACCTTTGTCTCCACAATTGGCACACCCTGGCATCCAGGTAAGTCCCTTGTAACTGGTACCCCTAGTACCAAGGGCCCTGATGTCAAGGAAGGTCTCTAAGGAATGCAGCATGTTTTATGCCACCCTGGGGACCCCTCACTCAGCACACTGCTTGCCTGCTTGTGTGTGCTGATGATGAGAAAATGACTATGTCGACATGGCACTCCCCTCAGGGTGCCATGCCAACCTCACACTGCCTATGGCATAGGTAAGTCACCCCTCTAGCAGGCCTTACAGCCCTAAGGCAGGGTGCACTATACCACAGGTGAGGGCATAGGTGCATGAGCCCTATGCCCCTACAGTGTCTAAGCAAAACCTTAGACATTGTAAGTGCAGGGTAGCCATAAGAGTATATGGTCTGGGAGTCTGTCATACACAAACTCTACAGCACCATAATGGCTACACTGAAAACTGGGAAGTTTGGTATCAAACTTCTCAGCACAATAAATGCACACTGAGGCCAGTGTGCACTTTATTGTGAAATACACCCAGAGGACACCTTAGAGGTGCCCCCTGAAAACCTACCCGACTTCCAGTGTGGGCTGACTAGTTTTTGCCAGCCTGCCACACACCAGACATGTTGCTGGCCACATGGGGAGAGTGCCTTTGTCACTCTGTGGCCAGGAACAAAGCCTGTACTGGGTGGAGGTGCTTCTCACCTTCCCCTGCAGGAACTGTAACACCTGGCGGTGAGCCTCAAAGGCTCACCCCCTTTGTTACAGCGCCCCAGGGCATCCCAGCTAGTGGAGATGCCCGCCCCTCCGGCCACTGCCCCCACTTTTGGCGGCAAGGCTGGAGGAGATAATGAGAAAAACAAGGAGGAGTCACTGGCCAGTCAGGACAACCCCTAAGGTGTCCTGAGCTGAGGTGACTCTGACTTTTAGAAATCCTCCATCTTGCAGATGGAGGATTCCCCCAATAGGATTAGGGATGTGACCCCCTCCCCACTGGGAGGAGGCACAAAGAGGGTGTGGCCACCCTCAGGGCTAGTAGCCATTGGCTACTAACCCCCCAGACCTAAACACACCCCTAAATTGAGTATTTAGGGGCCCCAGAACCAAGCAAGATAGATTCCTGCAACCCGAAGACGAAGAATGACTGCTGACCTGAAGCCCTGCAGAGAAGACGGAGACACCAACTGCTTTGGCCCCAGCCCTACCGGCCTGTCTCCCCACTTCGAGAAAAACTGCAACAGCGACGCGTCCCCCAGGGTCCAGCGACCTCTGAAGCCTCAGAGGACTACCCTACATCTAAAAGGACCAAAAACTCCCGAGGACAGCGGCTCTGCTCCAAAGAAGAAACAACTTTTCAACAAAGAAACAAACTTTAAAGGACTGCACGTTTCCCGCTGGAAGCGTGAGACTTTCCACTCTGCACCGACGCCCCCGGCTCGACCTGCGGAGAAACAACTCTACAGGGAGGACTCCCCGGCGACTGCGACCCTGTGAGTAGCCAGAGTTGACGCCCCTGAGCCCCCCCGGCGACACCTGCAGAGGGAATCCAGAGGCTCCCCCTGACCGCGACTGCCTGCTTCAAAGAACCCAACGCCTGGTAAAGACACTGCACCCGCAACCCCCAGGACTGGAAGGATCCGACCTCCAGCGCAGAAGTGACCCCCAGGTGGCCCTCTCCCTTGCCCAGGTGGTGGCTACCCCGAGGAGCCCCCCCTTGCCTGCCTGCTTCGCTGAAGAGACCCCTGGGTCTCCCATTGAACTCCATTGCAAACCCAACGCCTGTTTGCACTCTGCACCCGGCCGCCCCCGTGCCGCTGAGTGTACTTTTTGTGCTGACTTGTGTCCCCCCCGGTGCCCTACAAAACCCCCCTCCGAAGTCGCAGGTACTTACCTGCTGGCAGACTGGAACCGGGGCACCCCCTTCTCCATTGAAGCCTAGGCGTTTTGGGCACCACTTTTACCTCTGCACCTGACCGGCCCTGAGCTGCTGGTGTGGTAACTTTGGGGTTGCCCTGAACCCCCAACGGTGGGCTACCTTGGACCCAACTTTGAACCCTGTAGGTGGTTTACTTACCTGCAAAACTAACAAACACTTACCTCCCCCAGGAACTGTTGAAAATTGCAGTGTCTAGTTTTAAAATAGCGTATTACCATTTGTGCCAAAACTGTACATGCTATTTTGCTGATTCAAAGTTCCTATGATACCTGAGTGAAGTACCTTTCATTTAAAGTATTGTGTGTAAATCTTGAACCTGTGGTTCTTAAAATAAACTAAGAAAATACATTTTCTATATAAAAACCTATTAGCCTGGAATTGTCTTTGAGTGTGTGTTCCTCATTTATTGCTTGTGTGTGTACAACAAATGCTTAACACTACCCTCTGATAAGCCTA
This sequence comes from Pleurodeles waltl, assembly GCF_031143425.1. Classification (NCBI taxonomy): domain Eukaryota; kingdom Metazoa; phylum Chordata; class Amphibia; order Caudata; family Salamandridae; genus Pleurodeles; species Pleurodeles waltl. The sequence goes on along the minus strand of NC_090438.1, from coordinate 16,545,711 downwards.
CTGCTCGACCACACTACCACAAAATAGAGTATTAGAATTATCTCTTTTTGCCACTATCTTACCTCTAAGGGGAACCCTTGGACTCTGTGCATGCTATTTCTTACTTTGAAATAGTACATACAGAACCAACTTCCTACATATAGCATTTAAAATATTTGGGGGAAGCCCCCATAGCTGTAGTTTTGTCCATAAGTTACTATGGGGTACACAATCAAATGCTGCTTTAAAGTCAACAAAGCACATAAATAGTGGATTCCCAGTTGCCTTTGCCCTATTGATGGTCAGACCCAGCGCCACAAGGTTTGTTATTGTCTCTTGGTTTTTGACAAAGCCCGTTTGATTTATTGGAAGCTTACCATTTTCCGCTGCCCATGATTCAAGGTGCTGCAACACGCGTGTAGAGAAGTATTTAAGATCCACATCTAGGAGGGCAATTAGTCTATAGTTGTTTGGGGAGGCAGCAGTTCCCCCTTTGTATTTCGTGTGGATTATTGAGCCCGTCCAACTTCCCTGAGCTTTTCTAGTTGATAAAACATAGTTAAACAATGCTGCCAGAAACACTGCCCATCTTTTCGTTGATTCTTTGAATATTGCTTGTGGTAAACCATTTGGGCCAGGTGCACAATCGGATCTGGAATTCCCAATGATCTTTGTTATCTTTGACACGGTGACCTCCAGAGTATTCATTTCATCTTTCTCCCATTGAGTTTGCATTTCTCTTCCAATGTTACTTTCCCTGAAGTGAATTTTCAAAAGACTGACCCAAACTTCAGTTATATTCGCATTATATGCAGAGGCTTTTGGGCCTTTTTTGATGTCATTAATCTGCCTCCAAAGGCATCTTGAGTCCAATAAACCTGCCGCATAATGTAGTTTAGCCCAAAATATTTCCTGCTGGAGATTTTTAAAGCACCATTTTTCCTCTTTTAGGAGTTTCCCTTGCTCTCGGAGTGTTCTGATGAGTGCTCTGTCCTCTGGGCTCTTCACAATTGCCTGAGCAGCTTACATATAGCTGCTTTGTTTATACAGATTTCACATGGCCACTGTGCGTCCTTCCAATACCCCAATTTGACGCCCTTTCTGGTTTTTACAAAGGGTGCTGGCTAGTGAGGTCCTTAGTAAAGGCCTCCCAGGCCAAGGTCAGATTTATATTCCCCATATTTGTGGGTTCCAGTCTCCGCAGGGCCTCTTCCGCTTGTGTTTTAATGGAGTTGGTGGATCATTTTAGTTGTTTAAGGTTTTCCGTGCCCGCTTCCCCCATAAGGCATTCCACTTTTTCCAACTTACTCCCTGAGGACTGTATTTGAATTATCTGTGGGTCATGATCGCTTTCTGCCCACTCCACAATTTTGAAATCCCTCACCCGGTTATAACATGTAAAACTGACCAACGTGTAATCCAGGTACGATACCTTTTTCCTATCTGATCTTCTCCATGCTGGTGACGTGTTGGCCGGGATCCGTCCATCTAGGGAGAGAAGACCTGCGATCTCACATCTCTATTAATTTCTCTCCCAATTTGTCCTTTTTTTATATTCGATGGGATGATTTGACTTGTCACTTCTACCATTTGACTGTGTTCTTCATCTGGACTATGGAATAAATTGAGGTTGAAGTCATCCGATATCAACCAGTGTGTCAGAGACATTGTACTTTTTATGTAAAGTAGTTGTTTTATCAGATGTTAGATTCAATTTTCTTCTTTTTTGGGTTAATGTATATATTAACTAATATTAATGGTACCTGAGTGTTTTTCCCCCAGCCGTCTAATCTTACCAGCAAGAAAGGTGAATCCTCACTAATAGGTTCTGATAATTTCGCTAGGAGGTTAGTACTAATATAAGTCACTAGACCCCCCCCCATTTTGCCCTTCCAGATCCGCTGGTTTTCTCTGCTGGCTTCATGTATTGTTTGTATCCAATCAGAGGGATAGACACTTGGGCCCAAGATTCCTGTATCATTATAATGTCATGGGAGCCTAGAAATTGTGTTACCTCAGAGTCTTCCAATTTTGCTTGCAGGCCACCTATGTTCCATGCGCAAACATTCAGCATGTAATTTTGCTTGTCAGTTCTTATTCAGCTTTTGCGGTCACTTCCTGTGATTAGGTTGGAGGGGAGCCAGCTCCAATCAGCCGAAGGGTCACGGTTTGTTACTATCTTTCTTCGCCCCTCTTCTTTCCATATTTGGACTCTTAAGGGCTGCTGGGCTACGGGTCTTTCAGTCATTTTGCCCTCCGTATTTTCATTTCGATTAGATGCTACTTGCAGGACTGACCATGGCCCGATGTTTTCGTTTGGCTGATAGTCCTCTAGTAATGGATAGGGATCTCTGTCCCCTTGATATGTAGACACCTCAATGTCCCGAGCTCTCAGTTGATCCCTACTTTTAAGGATCTGGTTTGGTAATTCTGGGGCCAAAAAGATGACCAATGTGGGGTCAGTATGTTGTTTCCCTCTTGCCTGCATGAATTTTATGCAATGCCATCCGTGGTGACATGGTTGAGATCTGGGAGCACTTTTAAGAGCCTTAAGATGGTAGACCCTTTAAGCACATCTGCTGAGGTTCTACATATAAATTCTGGGATCCAGAGCAGCTGGGGAACTTGTTCCTGTGTATCTGGGTTTTGTTTTGGCTGCTGAATGGCCTGGGGCTCGTTTCTCGAGATTTCTACGTGGCTTGGGGTTGGCAAGCCGTCCGCTTCTGTGGTGCCAATCCCCGGCTCCAGGTTTTGTCGTCCCTGGAGGTGGTACTCATCTCCTCCTCAGCGCCTTTCACCTTGGGACTGTGTTTTACCGCTAGGTTCCAATCAAAACGTGCGATGCTGTCTTGATTCTGCCATTCCCTTGAGAGTTCATCTTCTTTACGTATTTCTTCAGGGTTAGTAAGTGTGTCTTTTTAATTGGTTCTTCTTCAGGGTTAGTAAGTATGTCTTCTTTACTTGGTTCTTCTGGGCCAGATACCATGACCAGTGTAATGTTTTTACGGTTTGTACGATTCCTGCCCTTTCTTCCGCATTTTCTCTCTCTTTTTGTTAATGGCAGGGGCGTGGTCTTTCCGGGACTTCCAGTGTTCCTTTCGTCCTGCAAGTGGGACGCGTCCTTACCGGCTTCCTTGACAGATTTAGCCAAGTGGTGGTGGGTGCTATTTACTGCCAGGTTTGTTTTTCCGGGAGGCTCCTTGAGTTGGTCCATAGTTTGGCCCATAGATTGATCAAGTTTGGACATATGCTAACTAAACTGCTTGTCTTTACTATTCTCTGCATGTGGTACAGGTTCGTTATATAATGGAGTAGCATGTAGCTGCTCCTTGGTCTGAGAAGAGCAAACCTCTTTTAAAATTCCTTTCAGTCTATCCACTACCTCCTTGCATGTGCAGATAGTGAAGTCATTGAGTTGTTTTGTTTGGGCTCGTATTATCAGGGCATTTAGTTCTGCAGGTTTGCCATCAATCCCGGAGAAGAACACTGCCAGTGTGTTTAATGGGTCTACCTGGATATCCATTTTATTCGAGTGATACTGGAGCGCCATTACAGTTGCCTGCATTGAGTAAAAAATGGCAGCCCACATTTTGTTTGCGCCAGTCACACTTCCTGCTGCCGCTGCCTGAGAGATATCTCTGGGGGGATCCCTTAGGTCTTCGGATTTGGCATCCATAGTATATGCCTCTGGAAGTGGAATACGCCCTGTAACAGACACCCTACTTGATGTGGAGGCTCTTGAATCTGGTTGACCCGCTTCTCCGCTTCCTAGCCTGTAGTCTGGGGAGAACTGGAGCTTTGTACCTGGTGATTTTAAGTGGGACATTCTGGGGTCTGGATCATCCTCAAGTCCCTCTAGCTCCATGGTTTCTGCTTTTGCGGCCAACTCCGTGTCCAAGTTTGATGTATTGGATACGTCGAATGGACTAATGGTCTCATGAGGATTAACAATTGCAGGGGTTTGGATGGGGGATACAGAGGAGAGCAGGTTACCTTCTCAGTTTTTGTCGGTTTGGTAATTTTGCTGATACCTGGTGGTGGCAACCCCCTCACTCCCATTTTTCTTGTTACAGTGCTGGCATCTACAGGGGCAACATCAGCTGGACCCCCAATAGATAGGTCACTATTGTCACTATTGTCGGAGACTGAGGGATTGATGTTGATAATGGTAATGGTACTCCCCTGATGTCGTGCACCTCTCTGGGCTTTTTTGGTTTGGGTGCCTGCAGTGAAAGATTGACCTTGAGAACTTGACGATTGTGGCTCAGGATGCCCCTCTTCGATCTTCTGGGACTGCTGCTACTCACTGCCGTGTAATAGTCAGTGATTTTGTGATAGTCAGATTGAGATGAGCCTTCTCCCCCCTTGCCTTCCTCCTCCTGGGTAGTGCCAGTTGCCGCTTGACCTGCCCTTTAACATATGACCCCTCTCCCAGCCGTCTTCCTTCATTACTGGACTTCGATTGTGGCAGTTGCAGTTGTGCCGAAAATCCTGCATGGGCTGGGGTAGGTGCAGTACTACTCGCTCTCTTTTTTGTCATTGCGTCGTCATCAGTGTCCAGATCGCCTTTTCTTTTCCTCTTGGTGGGGTGGGTGGCATAGGAGGTGTTCCCTCTTGGTTTTCCTGATCTCATCCTCCCTCCCTACCCTTCTCTCCTCCTAAGACCGTGAGTTGGGGTGTGCTGGGATGCCCTCCAATGGTTTTTTCAGTAGGGTTCGTATCTGTATCGTTTTTTTTTTAAATTTAGCTCGACTTGGATCAAGGTCCAGGGGTTCAGGGGTCCACAGGCCATATGTTGTGTGTTGCGTGTGGTGCTCCTGGCACTTCCTGGAGCTCCTATCTCTGTCGGGTGCTATTGGGTGCTGTGTTGTATGCGGTTCGTTCTTCGCTTGCCCAGCGGGATCGGTTAGGTAATGAGCTGGGCCCTTCCAACCTCTCACGAGCCTCATCCGACCTAGTCATACCGCTTCTGCGAGGGGCTGTCTGCACGCACTTAGCAATAGCCGCCTACAGGTTTTGCGCTCGGGTTACTTTATGGGGTTACCTTATGGGGATGGCTCCGCTCAGCACGGCGCTCCCGCTGTCCACACCATCCTCCTCTGGATCCCTGGTCTGCCTCAACGCACCAAGCACGTCCTTTGGTGCACCCCTGGGCACCCCTGATTGGGCAGGGCAGGGGTAGATGGAAAGGCAGACTCTGGATCACAGGACCACAGGCCAGTGCTGGTCGGGGTCAAGACAGAGAGCTAGTGCAGAAGCAGATTGGCCCAATCGGCCCGATAGCAGCAGTGCTGCTGCTGCTAGACCACATCACGCTGACCACGGGCCGGTGCTGGTCGAGGCAGAGAGCTGGTCTGGGAGCAGATTGGGCAGATCGGCACAATCGCGGCAGTGCCGCTGCCGCTAGACCGCATCGTGCTGACCACAGGGCCGGTGCTGGTCGGGGTCGAGGCAGAGAGCTGGTGAGGGAGAAGATTGGCCCGATCGTGCTGCGTATCCTCCTCGTTTCCGCTTCCAGGTCAATTCCCATGAATACCACACATTATAACAAGTCAAATGTACCAATCAACATGGATGTTAACCCATGAATGTCGAATCACCGCCTTGCCTCCTCTTTCTTTGCCGCAGCGCAGCCAAGTTCAGTACCCAGCCATTTATAGATAGATCACTTTATTCTGATGACTTGAAGGTTGATTCCACTAATTCCTATTGGTGTAGACCTCAGGTTTAAACACCTATGGCTTTATTTCCATCTAGGTCCTGTTATGTTCCTGTCGTAGTTGTATGCTTGACTATGCACATGCAGTTGTTTCTTGGTGGTCTAGCGGTGTACATCTAGAGTTGCTCGACTCAGAGTATCTCTGTGGAGCAGGAGCGAGGAGCAGCTGGATGGCCAACGGCCACCAATATGCACCACAGCCCTATGTCTATGCATGTCAGTGAAGAGCATGCATTTATTTAATGGTACCACACAGTTTGAACCCGGGCTGCACTTCTAGCCTTCCCAAGCGGTTCCCACACTGTGCGCTGACTCTGGCCTGTGCCCGAGGGTTTAAAGCATCACCCTCCAGGCGCGTGTGACAAGAGTTGTAAAACTAGATCAAGGACCTCCTTAGCAGATCTGCCAGTCTGGCTCCGTCCAGATTCTAACTTTTGCCACAGTGGTGGACCCTAACATGGTCACTTTTATGAAACAATGTTCTAGAGATCCCAAGAAGGGCATGGATAGAGCATGGTGTAATTGCCAGGACAAAGTGATAGACGGAGTGTGGCCCCTAGTGAGATACTAGAGATGGCCTATAAGGTAATGGAAAGTTCAAAGCACATCAACCCAGATATCCTCATCTACTGGGTGCAGAGACCCATTTGCCAGATAGGTAATGCTGAATGCACAATTTCCAGTGAACAGCAACGATCCATCCTTATCCAAATTAATCTCAAGAAAACATCAGGCCAGCTCTGAAGCAGGTCCGGTAGCAGAGAAATTATTATTCTGGACTTCTTTTTATTAAGGATCTAGGTTATTTTGTACCCACATTCTGTACCATTGATAAGGCCTTTTGGCAGGACCAGATGCTTCATGGGGTGCCCATTTGGACGTCCCTCCTTTCAAGGTCAAGGCTTCCATAGAGTGTTCCAACCCCAAAGTTGGGGAGCTTAATATGAGTCTTCCAAAGGTGGCACCTTCATCCTTGTAAGAGCAAGGGGCACTAGAGGAAAATACTAAGAGGGGGATATTGAGGAGCACCCATCACTGGACAGAACTCCAGCTTTACAGGTGAGGACTATCTAGCAGCATAAGGTGGTTCTGGGGAACAGAATACAATACTTGAAGGCCAAACGACAACACATATCCCGAGACACGTGTGTGTTGAATGTAGTTTAGGGACACAAACTGGAGTTTTACAACTCCCCCCAACAGCCGCATGCATCAAGACCAATGAATAGACATTCATAGATCACAAAATTCAAGAATTTGCCCCTGTGATCCTCAGCCTTTGGGATTTACCAGCACAATATTCTTGTTGGACAAGAAGACTGGGAGATCCAGACTAGTGCTGAACTTGAAGGAGTTCAGTGCCTGGGTGCTTTATTGACATTTCAACATGGTATCCAGTTTCTGCAAGTCCTCCTGTGGGTGAGCGATTGGATGGTATGCTGAGATTTAAAGGACGCTTACCTGACAGTTTCGATTCATGCTCTTCACAGATATTATCTGTCGTTAATTTGGCAAGACGTGCTACAAATTCAAAGTTCTCCCTTTCCGGCTCTCATCAGCCCCATGGTGTTTTACCAAGCTTATGTGATGGGTGGAGGAGACATTATGAACCAAAGGGGTACACCTGATTGTCTATTCGGACGACCTGATCATGGCTCAAGAACAACACGCAACAATATTGCACTTGGACTGGACAGTACAGTTGCTTAAGGACCTGGAGTTTGTCATCACCAACTAGAAGTCAATTCTGAGCCTGTGTCAGTTAATAGAGTTCCTGGGTTTCCAAGTGGACTTGGTCAAAACACAACTCCAACTTCCAACTCAGAAAGTAAGAGCGATCAAGAAGGAATTATGATCAGCCTTGTCCAATAAGATTATATCATTGAAATCCCTGGCCAGAGTAGTGGTTCAGTGGGTCTTTTAGAGTAATCGACGCAAGCATCATTTCTGGGACCTCTCCACTACAGAGCTCTCTAACGGTTGAAGATACAGCATCTTTGAAAGGACTAATTGTAAGCCGACCAGATACCCCTTTCAATGTAGGATAGGACTGAGCTGTCTTGGTGGCTCGACCATATGGAGGTATCAGGCCCATTTTTGGCACCATCGGTGGCAGTAGTGATAGAATCGTATGCCAGCAGATGAGGCTGGAGGGCGAGATGTGTCTTAATTTCGACAGGGGAAGATGGTCCTGGATGGAGCTGAATCTTAACATAAACTGTCAAGAGTCTTTCCCCCAAGAGGATGAATTGTTACATCCTCCCTTGGATGGGAAATATTGCTGCAGTTCAATACATCAACAATCTAGGAGGCACGAGGCCCTGATCGTTGGGGAAAATAGCAAAGATTTTTTTTCGTTTCTGTCTTTACCATCAACTGTCAGCCAGGAATGCATTCCAGGACAACAGACTGTGATAGCCAACTGAAACTCTCGATAACTGATAGACAACAGTGATTGGAAATGACATCCATCGGCATTCCAGCGTCTCAATCAGATCGAGGTCCCTGCTAAGTGGGCTTGTTTGCATTTTTAGTTGGAACCAAGGTCCATTGGTACAGGCCATGGATGTGTTGTTCCAGGACTGGTCACAGGGTCAGAATTGTGCGTTCCCATCTGTAAATTCAGTGTCAGAAAGTGGAGATAGCATTAGTGACTCCACTCTGGAAAGCTCAGCTCTGGTTTCCTGTCCTTCTTTCCGATGAGGATTCTGACTCTCCAGGACCTCCTCAAAGACCCGAGTAGTCAGGAGAACCTGCTAGTAATCTCGGACCAACTCGCTCTCATGACCTGGAATGTTTCAGGAAATGCTGGAGTCCAACAGGCTTTTCACAGCAAATTTCTATATGCAGCAAGGCTGGGTAGCAATGTGGTGATAATTTTTTGGAGGCAGATTTTACTATGATAGTTAACTTCTTGCCAAAGTATAAATATGGAGTTAGGTTTGCTCTGAATTAGCGTAAAAAACAAATGACGCTAATTCAGCGCAAACCAAGTATAAATATGTCCCTTAGTGTCCACATTGGCGAGTACAGAATTGCATGCTGACCCCTCACCTGTGCTAACTCCTGATCGGTGTGAAAGTTGAAACTCCACGGTATCAAAAAACTTGTATCATTAGCCCCAACTTTATTTTTCAAGTCCGTATTAATGTAGCTTGTGGCAGTTTACAACTTTTACAAAGTTGCCACTTTGTTACCTTTAAATCTTCTGTGCCCAACAGTTGCACCAGCAGCCTGTCCCTGAGACAGCGTTATGCCCTCCTGGGAAGATATGCTAATGACTCCCAGGAAAGGAGGCAAAGGAAGCCTGCACTGGAGAGGGGCGTTACCTCCCGCCTGCAGGAAGCCACACAGGTGTTGGCCCAAAAGGTGATCCTCAAAGAAGAAGCACACTTTGAAGGGCAAATGGATAGCACTTGGGAGAAGGGCTGCCCCACTGTCTAGGTAGACAGGCTGGCACTAGTGACCGGGAAGGGAAAAACAGTTTGTCAACTGTTTTCCCTTCCCGGTCACTAGTGCCAGCCTGGATTTTTATGGGAGTGTAGGCCCTTGGTAGCCACACCTCTGGGTTGGGCTAGGGAGCGCTGGACACCAAGAGAGGGGTTCTGCTATGTTAGTAGAGGGCAGAAAAGTACATCTTGCGATATCCAGATGCCACACTTCACAGGAAGTGGTCCTCAGGAAGAAGGAACCTGGAAGCCCATTGGCTACCAACCACATCTTACCATGAGGGCATTTTCTGAGCATAGACAGGGTACCCTTACACCTAGACGTCAGATTTCAACTGGACTGGAAGAAGAACTGAAAAAGGACTACCCTGCTGCACTTTGGAACTGACAAAATGAGGCTGCAACAGTATGGACTGCACCTGCCAAACCTGGTGGCTAGCAAAGGAAAAGGCTCTGTGCCTCCTGAGTGCTGCTAGTGGAAAAGTCATCACCAGAGAAAAATAGTGCAGCAACCCCCTTGTGGTCTACTGTGTTTTTAAGGTCACCCCAGATGGCGATTAGGGTAGATTATGAGCCTCTTCCTGCACAGAATCCTGTTTGAAAGTCAGAAAGTATGGAGTTACCTTCACTCAACTGGGACATCTGGGTGAATGCTGCACTTTCTATGAGTTTGCCAAGGAATGGTCCATTTGCAATGGGTTTTGAGGGTCCAGGTCTGTTTTATTTAATAATGGGCATATGCTTTTCTTTAGGAAAAATTGCTTTTGTCAAGAAATTATTGATGATTGTTCTATTGAGGTGGGAGCAGAGGTTGTTACAAGGATGTTCTTGAAGACTTACATTGTACAAGGGTTAGTGGGGCAGCCAGCTGGCCTGCTTGCTTTGAGAATGTCCATGCATTCAGTTTCTGATCGTTGTTTGTAGCACTGCAGAGGCCGTGTTAACCTATCCTTGGGGTAGATTATTGGGAAATGGCTGTTGCTGGTGGTTTTCTTTTGGTTTAAATAGGAATCCAAGGTGTCTGCTTTGGTTGTGTAGTGATTTGCCCTTAAATTCTTGGGGATGGGATGGTTTCCTTTGGTCCATTTGGGTATACAAAATCTAGTCTGATATTTGCTAAATTCTTTATTTGTACATTTTGCATTTTGAATTCTGTTTGAATAGTAGCTTTTTCGATAGTTGACTGATATAGTCTGTTGTGTTTATGTAGGCAAAGTTTGTCTTAAGAATTGTTTGTTTTGAGCCAGATGCACTGGTACTTCGCAACTTGTGTTATCTTTTTTTATATATTCATCCAAGGTGCTTTTCTTTACATGTTTTGTTGTTTTTAGATGAATGAGATTATCAAAAGCATCTAGGAGCAAATCAGAGTTTTTTTTACTGAATTTATTGTGCCCAGATCTGTGTTGGATGTTAGTTGTGCTTCTAGGTCTTCATAATTTAGTTTATTCCAAGGTTGACATGTGCTTGCTGGTAAGGTGATCTTAGGTCTGGAGAGTGTTGGTGTCTTTTGTTGGAAAACTACCAAATGGTGGTGTGTCCCCATGACTGGAGGCATCCTTTGGAAAGTAAGTAGTTCTGTATTGGCAGTGATTTGAAGAGTGTTTGGAAACAATCGGATGTAGATTCAATATGTCTACGATGGTGATGATAATTATGGGATGGGGCATTTAAGGTTTACTAGACCCTGTGTTTAGGTCACCCAAAATGCATAGGTTGGGGTATAGTGTCAGAGGGTTTGAAACTGTGTCTAGAAATGTCTCTGGGAATGTTCCATTGCTAGGAGGTGGTCTATAAAGAAGGAGAAAGTTACAGAAGAAAGTTGGTATACACATTGCATATGGTGATGAGGGCCTCAAGACCTTAAATGGAAACATCCCCAGCTTTGGTGAGATTTGTTTGTCTGAACATAATAGCTAGTGTGCCTCCTCTTCTGCCTATGTGATTATGTGTGGGAGTTTCATAGCCTAGATGAACAGTTTCAAGCAATACTGCAGCCAAGTCATCCCCTAATCACGATTCTGTAATAAAGAGCAAGTCAGGCTGTTTGTCTGTGAGTAGGTCGTAAACGTGGTGGTTGTTTTTAGAAAGGGATTGTGCACTTATTAGTACGCAATTTAGAGATTGTGTTTTAGGTGTGGTGTGATTTTGTTTTCTGGAAGAGCAAGTGGTACCCTGTGGGCTTGTAGTAGGTGGAGTATTGGTGATGTTGTTAACTGTATGGGAATAGCAATAGTGTTTGCACAGTTTGTTGTCCTTATCCAACAGAATTAGAAGGCTTTTATTTTGGGTCTGTGTATGCAGTGGTGGGGATAGTGGTTGAGAGCAAATGGTGTAGTATTGTTGTGTAAAAGACAAGGAGATGCTAAGTTGTGAACAGCAGTATTATGTTTATGTTGTTTGCATTTGTGAGATTAGAAGGTATCTGTGTTACAGGTGGTGGTGGAGCAAGTGGGTCATGTTTTATGGCTCTAATTTGTGCAATGGGTGAAAGGCGAGTGGGTGGGTATTTTTGTGTACTGGAGGAGTTTGTGTTTGGTGTTAATGTTTGAAAATGTGGGTAAACAGACAGTTTATGATGTGTATTATTTGTGTAGGCATGAGGGTGGGAGTGGGTGTTTGGGTGTGATAGAAAGTATTTTTCATGCCTTTTATTTTGTGAAGTAATCTTATGTGATAATGGTGTGTGAGATTGTGTGGAAGATTTGAAGCTAACATGCTGGTGGGCAGTGGATGTTGAAGGGGAAAAGGGTGATGATGTGCGTTGGAGGAGAGTATGTGTGTGTAAAAGGGGATGGACAAGGTTATCAGTGTCTGTAGTAGATTTAGTAACAGGAAGAAGTAATGTGTGTGGTGCAGTGGAGTGAAAGGAATGTTTGGTAGTGTTTTTGGTAAAAAAAGAGGATGGTCTATTGTTCGATGATGATATTAAAGGGCTGAGTATAAGATTGGAAGTGTTGGAATGGGGGTCTGTTAGGAGTAAGTAGAGGGTAGAGCTGTTTTTGTATGAAAAGGGAGTGTGTATTTGAGGGGATTAAGTTTATGTATAATGTCGGTTTGTGTTGTGTGATGTGTGGATCTGATAGTGGCATAAGGCAGAGTAGTGGTTTCTGTGAGAGTGAAGGTGCCATTGTGTGGCAAGAGGGAGTAGAAGGTTATATAAATGTTTTGGTGTGGTTCTGTAGTGGTTGTCCAGACACTGAAATGTGGATAGAGTTAATTTGTTGTGAATTAGTAGTGTACATCTGCTGAGACTATATTTTTATGTGGCTGGCTTAAGGTGGTGGCATTTAAATGGAAAAAGGGCAGCACCTCTGGCCTAGCCCCAACCCTTCCAAACAGGAGACACACTTGTCCTCTTCGCCCTTAGCTGAGACGCCCAAGGAGGTGGGGCTTTTAAAGGTTGGTGGTGAGGTCAGCTGACTGTCAGTCTCTTAGGCTCACCTATATGCTCGGCCATGTGGTCACGTAGCAACAAGCAAGTGGTTGCATCTGGAGCCGGAGTTTGTGCTACTCTGAGCAGAGTGCAGTGGCCTAGAGTGCAATGGAGTAGAGTTGATTGTTTCAGAATAGAATGAAGTAGTGTAGTGTGGAGTGGTTTAGGGTAGAGTGGAGTGGTGCAGATGTATAGTAGTGTAGAGTGCAGTGGTGTTGAGCAGACTGAGTAGAGTGCAGTGATATGGACTGCAGTGGTGCGGCGAAAGCTAGGGTAGTGTGGAGTGATGCAGAGTGTAGTGGCATAGAGTGCAGTAGAGTAGCGTAGAGTTGAGTGGTGCAGAGAAGAGTGCAGTGGCATAGACTAGTGTGGTGCAGAGAGCAGTAGCATTGAGTAAAGTGATGCAGAGTGCAGCAGAGTGGCATAGAGTGCATTGACATAGAGTGCAATGGTGTAGAGTGGTACAGCTTGCAGTTGATTAGCATGCAGTGGTGCAGAATAGAGAGGTGTTGAGTTTAGTGGCTGAGAGTGCAGTCTTCCAGAACAGAGTGACAGAGTGCAGTGGCATAGAGTAGAGTGGCGTAGAGTGGTGTGGTGCAGAGTAGACTAGCGCAAATACAGACTCGAGCAAAGGATAAAAGTGCCTGGAACTGACTGAGCACTGCTTCACCTGCTGAGTTAACTGTTTCTGGGGGCCTAATTGGTCCCCCTGACTGGCTCCATGTTGGAGTTGGTAGCCCAAAGTAACTCTAACTGACCACAATACAACTAGCCAAAGGTTTTTGCTCAAAAAGTTCCTAAGTGTCAAATTTGTTGAATTTTCCAAAGCTTGTTCATGAATGAGTAAAAAAAAAAATATTTACTCTGCCTTGTAAAATCCATATCTTGTGAACTTACCAGTTGATCTTTTTCATTGTATTGTCTTAAAATACATAAAACTACAGTCTTTTTCTATAAATTGCGTCAAATTTCTTGAGTGTCCAGTTTATTTCTTCTTCAATTGTTTTGGTGCTGTTTACATTCTTTACACTTGTACCTTTGTATAAGCCTTGATTAGCCACAGCTATCCAGGGTTGAGCTAGAGGGTTTAATAATTAAACCAACTAGTCCTAAATTGGTTGGCTGGTACATTACACAATGAGGTTGTATAAGCACAACATACAATACACCCAATTTCCTCACACCCTCTAATATGCAAACTGATGAGAGGTATGTAGGAGGGTGGCCTGGCTTATAGTGGGTACCTTGTGGTACTTACACCCTGTGCCAGGTCCAGTTATCCCTTATTAGTAGAATAGAGGTGTTTCTAGCAGCTTAGGCTGATAGAAGGTAGCTATGGCAAAGCAGCTTAGGCTGAACTAGGAGACATGCAAAGCTCCTACTATACCACTTATATCATGTTGCACAATATCATAAGAAAACACAATACTCAGAGTTACCAAAAATAAAGGTACTTTATTTTTATGACAATATGCCAAAAGTATCTCAGAGAATACCCTCACTTAGAAGGTAAGTAATATACACAAGTTATATGTACACAAACCCAAAACAGGTAAGTAACAGTAAGAAAAGTAGTGCAAACAATGTAGAATCACAATAGGATGCAATAGGTAAACATAGGTCTAGGGGCAACAAAAACCATATACTCCAAAAGTGGAATGCAAATCACGAATGGACCCCAGACCTATGGGAGCTTGTAGAGGGTCGCTGGAACTGTGAGAAAACAGTAAAGGTGTCCACAGTACCCCACCCCAAGACCGTGGAAAGTAGGAGTAAAGTTACCCTACTATCACAGAAAGACACAATAGCCGTGATAGGGGGATTCTGCAAGAACCACAAGCACCATCAAAACACTGAAGACAGATTCCTGGATGTGAGGACCTGCAAGGCAAGGGGACCAAGTCCAAGAGTCGCAATAGTGTCCAGGGGGGGCAGGAGTCCAGGAAACCCCAGATGAAGGGGCAAAAGGGCTGCCTCCGGGTGGAAGAAGCCGAAGATTCTGCAATAACGAAAAGGGGTAGGAACGTCTTCTTTGGATGGAAGATATCCCACGGCGTGCTGGATGTTGCAGGAGTGTTTCCACGCAGAAATACTGCAAACAAGCCTTGCTAGCTGCAAGGGTCGCAGTAGAGGTTTTTGGGTGCTGCTGGGTCCCAGGAAGGACCAGGATGTTGCCCCTTGGAGGAGGAGACAGAGGGGGCACTCAGCAACGCAGAGAGGCCCTGTAGAAGCAGGCAGCACCTGCAGAAGTACCGGAGCAGGCACTTAGAAGATTTGTGAAACCGGAGTCACATAAGGAGGGTCCCACGACGTCGGAGTCCAACTCAGAGGCTTGAGCACTGCAGGATGCAGTGCTGGGGACCCAGGCTAGGCTGTGCACAAAGGAATCCTTGGAGAAGTGCACAGATGCCGGAGCAGCTGCAAATCACGCAGTGCACAGGTTTGCTGTCTGGTGTGGGGAGGCAAGGACCTTCTTCCACCAAACTTGGACTGAAGGATCACTGGACTGTGGGGGTCACTTGGATCCAGCTCCTGTGTTCCAGGGACCACGCTCGTCAGGATGAGAGGGGACCCAGAGGACCGGTGATGCAGTCTTTTGGTGCCTGCGTTAGCAGGGGGAACATTCCGTCGACCCACAGGAGATTTCTTCTTGGCTTCCAGTGCAAGGTGAAGGCAGACAGCCCTCAGAGCATGCACCACCAGGAAACAGTCGAGAAAGCCTGCAGGATGAGGCACTACAATGTTGCTGGTAGTCGTCTTGCTACTTTGTTGCGGTTTTGCAGGCATCCTGGAGCAGAAGTCAAAGAAGGAAGTGCAGAGGAACTCTGGTGAGCTCTAGCATTCGTTATCTGAAGAATACCCCAGAGGAGAGAACCTAAATAGCCAGAAAAGGAGGTTTGGCTACCAAGAAAGGAGGTTTGGCTACCAAGAGAGGTAAGAACCTATCAGAAGGGGTCTCTGACGTCACCTGCTGGCACTGGCCACTCAGAGCAGTCCAGTGTGCCCCCAACACCTCTGAATCCACGATGGCAGAGGTCTGGGACACACTGGAGGAGCTCTGGGCACCTCCCCTGAGAGGTACTGGTCACGGGAGTGGTCAGTCCCCTTTCCTTTGTCCAGTTTCATGCCAGAGCAGGGCTGGGGGATCCCTGAACCGGTGTAGACTGGCTTATGCAGAGATGGGCACCATCTGTGCCCATCAAAGCATTTCCAGAGGCTGGGGGAGGCTACTCCTCACCAGCCCTTTACACCTATTTCCAAAGGAAGAGGGTGTAACACCCTCTCTCAGAGGAAATCCTTTGTTCTGCCTTCCTGGGCCTGGGCTGCCCAGACCCCAGGAGGGTAGAATCCTGTCTGAGGGGTTGGCAGCAGCTGCAGTGGAAACCCCGGAAAGGCAGTTTGGCAGTACCCGGGTTCTGTGCTAGAGAACCGGGGGATCATGGAATTGTTCCTCCATGATCTTAGACATGTTACATGGCCATGTTCGGAGTTACCATTGTGACGCTACACATAGGTAGTGACCTATGTGCAGTGCACGCGTGTAATGGTGTCCCCGCACTCACAAAGTTCAGGGAATTTGCCCTGAACAATGTGGGGGTACCTTGGTTAGTGCCAGGGTGCCCACACACTAAGTAACTTGGCACCTAACCTTCACCAAGTGAGGGTTAGACATATAGGTGACTTGTAAGTTACTTATGTGCAGTGAAAAATGGCTGTGAAATAACATGAACGTTATTTCACTCAGGCTGCAGTGGCAGGCCTGTGTAAGAATTGTCTGAGCTCCCTATGGGTGGCAAAATAAATGCTGCAGCCCATAGGGATCTCCTGGAACCCCAATACCCTGGGTACCTAGGTACCATGTAATAGGGAATTATAAGTGTGTTCCAGTTGTTATAGTTTAGCAGCGATTAGATTAAGCATTAGCAGAAGACATCTTGTATTTAGTAACTATTGTGAACATTTCGCGGAATCCATTTTGTATTCATGGCAGCCATTTTCTCTGCCACATGCTGCCATGTGCTCACCCTGTGCTCTGTCCTACCTTTCTGTTAACTACTCTTGAAAATCTGCTTAGTGACAAGTTATATTTAGCATCTCCCACTTTCGCACATGCCCAGTAAGGTCTGCAGCTGTTAGTCCTTGAAAACTGTTAGCCCCTCCTACCTGTCGACTGTGCATTTCCACATGACCTTACATGTATGCAAGTCTTGCTTCTATAATTGTACCACCTCCCTTTAGCCCCTGCGTGGGTATAAAAGGACCATGCTCTCTCAGTTCAGTATGCTACTTCAAACATTACCGAAGGGTGCTGTTTGAACTGTAGTACCGCCTCATGAGGTTTAATAAACTTTGTCTTTTATTTTAGTTTCTGTGCCAACTTCTTCCTATATGGTCTGAGGACTTTGTGCAGTAAAGGGTGAACCCCTTGCACCAGTAGGCCTTGCTGAGGCTTACTTCAACAAATTGGCGCCCAAACAGGGACTCATCGGCGACTCGGATGCCCAACGGATTGGTCGCGACGAAGGATTGGGATCTCGCTGCGGACGATCAATGCCTGAGGAGACCCAAGTCTTGGCAACCACAGCGTTTTTTCCTTCTTTCTGATTTAACCATCCAGGTGGCGCCGGTCCTCGACTGAGATCCTTTTTGTTCATTCGTCATGCAGTGACCATTTGGTCGATTTTAGAACTTGGCAGTTGGAACCTGGACACCCTGTGATTGGTAAGAGCCGTTTTACGGCACTTGCTGTGGGTTTTGATGCCTTTGTTTGGTAATGAAGTTTAGCACTACTTACTGTGGCTCTCGTGTTTTGGGTGACTAGTCAATTTGTGTCCTTTGAATTGATATATAAATTGCAATTTATATAGGCAGGTAATGAGGAGAATTTTCTCCAATTTAATTTTGATTTGAACGGCACCTTAAGTGCTACTTTGATTACAATATTGCATATTCTGCACTATTTTTGGCATGCCTGTTTTAGCGCACTTCGTAGGATGTGTTGCTTTTGTAATGGTACCAATTTGAGACTGGAAGAATCGCAACCGGCACCCCCAGAGGGGACGCCCAATAGAGATATGTATGTTAAACATGGTCTTTCTTCTATAATGTACAGCACATTATGGAATAAATACACTCATGCAGATCCTGAGTTACGTTGGCCTATGCATGGGTCATTTGATTTGCGAAAGATTGAGTATGTGGATCAATGTATGTGTAAGCGAAAGTCTAGGCAAGATATGTTTGTGTATGAATGTGGGAGAAAGAAGTGCGTGGACGAGTGAAGCGTGAGCAAGCCTTGCTTGAGAAAGACAAGCGGAAGAATGTATATGTGAAAGCATTGGAAATGAGAAAGAAAGAAAGAAATGACTTAAAGGAGCTAGAAGAGAAAGAACGTAAATTACAGGTAACTGGCCAATACACCGTTAGGCAACCTCTCTATCCTATCCTTAATAAACTACATGATGATTTTTTGTTACTAGATCGCCCTCCACCTCCGTATGTCGTTCCTTCTGCCCCTCATGAGTTCGCTAAGGTCTCCAGTTCGGAGCAACAGAAGATGCGAGACAGTCGCTCTATGTTGCCTGCTGACCGTGCGTCTGAGCTTAGATCTATTGCTCATAAAACAATTCGTAGCGGTGTCTCTGCTTCTGAACTTTTAGACAACATGAAAGGGTGGACGGAAAAGGAGCAGCTATATTTTACTGAGGCATTTGGCTCAGAAGTTATTGAACTATATCGGAAATATTCTGATGAGTTAGAGCCCGATGATGCAGCAGCTGATTATAAGCAAATGCGTGATGGTATTTTTGTTTTCTCCTAGGTGGCTGATGCAATCAGGCGTTTGGTGAAATTATGTGTTGTGGCAGTCCGTTTGCAAGAGGAGAAAAGGGAAATGGACGTAGTTGCACAGACATCTCAGACCGGCGGGGTGCAAGCTTCCATCTTCAGAACAGATAAGACTATGATAGTTCACACGAAACCAATGCGGGAGGCCGCAACCTTTGTATGTTCCTCCTAAAGGATTGGGTACAAGTGATGATAAAACTTCTGTTGATGCTAAGGGTTTTTTTATTTATAATTGGGTGTATGCTCCTTGGAATAGGGCAGATGTAATGGCACTTAAAACAGCCAACGCGGAAAAATCCAGCCACCTTTTATGAGGAAGTTGAGGGAGCAATTAGTTCTTGTACTATGACTTTGGCTGACATTGATTTATTTTTCGGATTGATATTACCGCCAGATATGTGGAGAACTGTTCGAAAATTGATGATCGTGTAGTTTTTGGGGCGTCATGGAAAGAATTAGAACAGATGGACGGGGATAGGGAACCTGCAAAAAAGCCATATCAGTTTCTAGATCTTTCTGCAGCCATATTAGTTAAGTTAAAAACGATTATTCCCCCTAAAAAGATAGATTGGACTGTTTTAGCGTCTTGTAAGCAAAAGGCAGATGAATTGGTCTCTGATTTCTTTACACGCTTTGAAGAAGCATTTCATGATTTTAGCGCCCAGTTATTGTCAGATGATACGGGCAGACATTTGTTTGTCGATAAATATGTCGCAAATCTGTTACCAGGAATAGCTAGTCGTCTAAAAGCTAGTGAAAGTTCATGGACTACCTCTACTCCGGTTTCTCTTTTGACTATGGCTCAGTATTATGAACGTCAGGAATTAGAAGCAAAAGGTAGCGAGGATAAAAAGATTAAAGAATTAAAGACGAAGGTTATGTTGGCTCAAGCTTATGGTCCGCCTTTTAGAGGTAGTGATAGAGGTGGACGTGGATCTTATGGTTCTTCTTACACTCGTTCGAATTTGTCTGTTGATCAGTGTGCGTATAGTAAAAAATGTGGGCATTGGGCTGCCGACTGTCCAGCACTACCTGTTCAGCAGTGTTCACGTGGTCGGGGACAAATGAGAAATTGCTCAGGATATTCAGGACCTAGAAGAAGCACAAATGATCATGCTAGGGTTGATGCTAATGTACGAGGGCAGGATGGGTTTAACACTTTTGATAGACGGAACCAATACCAGATGTCTAACCATGTGCAGCCTGATTTCCAAGATTCTGCTTATGCATAGGATTGCCTAGGATGGGGTAAGGAATCAGTTGAAGTTCCAGTAGATCAGAGGGGTCCCTATGTTACAGCACATGTTTTGGGTTCTACTGATCAGTTTCTGGTTGATACAGGAGCTACTCGTAGCGCCTTGTCTAAACAATTGATTCCAAGGGCTCCCTTGTCTGGCTTAACCATTACATCGATAGGTTTCAATGGAACACCTTCCCCTAGACCATTGTCACAACCACTTGCATTCCATGTTGATAAATTTACTGCTCCATGTCCATTTTTGCTTTCTCCAAATACACCAGACAATATTGTGGGTCTTGATATGCTCAAGTATTTCAGGGCTACAATACGATGCTCTCCTGAAGGGGTGCGTGTTATTTTAAATGATAATCATCCTGTGATGGAAAGAGTTTGTCTTGTTAAAGAGGATATTGCATTAGCTTCACTCCCTAGTACTTTGTGGGCTACTTCAGATACTGATGTGGGACAAATGATTATTCCACCAGTACATATTAGTGTCAAGGAGGGAGATGTATTGCCACGTTTGCCTCAATACAAAATTTCACAGGAGGGCGAAGAAGCACTCATACGAATTGTGCATGATCTTATTGCAGTTGGAGTTGTTGAGGAAGTTCTGTATAATGTTTGTAACAGTCCGATTCTTCCTATTCTGAAAAAGGATACTGATACCAGGATTTACTGATTCATTATTGATTTACGAGAAGTCAATAAGATTGTGATACCACAATATCCTGTAGTATCTGACATCACGACACTTCTTACTTTGGTTCCCCCGACAGCAACTACGTTCTATGTGATAGACTTGAAGAATGCTTTCTTTTCGATCCCTATTCATCCTGACAGCCGATATTTGTTTGGTTTTACTTTGAATAAACGATCATATAGATTTTGCAGAGTTCCTCAAGGCTATACTGAGAGTCCAAGTATTCATAGTCAAGCGTTAAAACGACAACTTGATTCTTTTGTTTTGCCTGAAGGTGTGGCTCTCATACAATATGTCGATGATATTTTGTTGGCGGCTGATACCCCTGAGCAATGTGAAAAGTGCACTTTGTCCTTACTTTCTTTTCTTGCTTCACACCATCATAAAGTGTCACGAAAGAAATTGCAATATTGTAGACCAAAGGTAACCTATTTAGGTCACCTTTTGTCTAGGGAGGGCCGTGCACTTACAACAGATCGTATTCAAGCAATTTTAGACACACCAGTACCCTCTACTCAGAAAGATGTTCGTGCATTCCTTGGTCTTACTTCTTTTTGTAGGCAATGGATATTAGGGTTTTCATACATTGTCAAACCTTTGCTAGCACTTTTGACTAAAGATACTCCAATGCCCCTCCCATGGACAGATGAATGTGAGACTGCTTTCCGGCAGCTACGACAAGCCCTTTGTTCAGCACCAGTGTTAGGTACTCCAGATTACATGAAGCCTTTTGCACTTTACGTACATGAGAAAGATGGATGTGCATTGTCAGTTTTAGTACAGACACATGGCGATAAGCAGCGTCCCTGTGCATATTTTTCAGCAGTACTTGACCCTGTCGCTCGAGCGTTGCCTGGGTGTTTTCGTTCAATTGCCGCAACAGCTGTGTCAATACGTCAGAGTAAAGGGATAGTTTTGTCACATAAGCTGTTGGTGTTAGTACCCCATGAGGTTGATGCTCTTTTAAATCAAAGACACAACATTTAACTAGCGCTCGCATGACAGGATATGAATTGACATTGCTGGCTCCTCACATTACACTGAAGAGATGTGCAACACTAAATCCAGCCACTTTGTTGCCATATCCGGTGACTCAGCCTCAGTCACAAGAAACACATGATTGTATATTCCTTACCGAAGAACAGACAAAGGGTCATATTGATTTACAAGATATGCCCCTGCCAGATGTAGATGGGGAACTGTGGGTTGATGGGTCTTGTTTGAAGTTGCCAGACGGTACGACCTCAGCTGCATATGCAATCACCACAATACACACAGTAGTGGACACAGCTCGTATACCACAGAAGTCAGCTCAAGCAGCTGAACTAATAGCTTTGACACAAGCATGTGAGCTTAGTACTGACTTATGTGTGAGCATTTATACAGACAGTCGCTATGCTTTTGGAGTGGCTCATGATTTTGGTTTGCTTTGGAAGGAGAGAGGCTTTCTCACATCCCACAGGATACAGATAATGCACGGAGAATTAGTGCATAACCTCTTGACTGCATTGCAATATCCAAAGAAACTAGCTATTGTGAAATGTAGTGCACACAAGAAAGTGACCGATAAGATAGGGCAAGGTAATGCTCTTGCGGACCGCGTAGCACGTGAGACTGCGATGCAGCGAAGTACTACTTCTATGTATGTAGTGAAGTCACAAGCTGAACGTTGGCATAATGCTAGACAAGACGTATTAGATATACAGAAATCTGCTTCTGTGAAAGAACGTGAGCAATGGTCTGAAGAAGGAGATTTGGACGATGAGGGCTGTTGGCGGAATAAGCAGATGGATAAATGGAAATTGCCTATAGCTTTTGTACAACCTATGGTTCAGATGGCACATGGGCTGGCACATGTTGGAGCTTCAACAATAACAAAGTTGCTTACGCACGTTTGGGAGCATCCAGAAATTTCCAGTACAGCTAAGAGAGTAGTACAGTCTTGTTTGATCTGTTTACAATACAATCCTGGAAAAGGGACACGTACTCCTGCGGGAGGGTTTGCTACTCCAACTGCACCTTTTGAAGTTCTACAAATGGATTATATTCAGCTTGAACGCTGCAACAATTTAAAGTATGTCTTGGTGGTGGTATGTGCCTTCAGTAAATGGATAGAGGCGTACCCCACAAAGGATAATACTGCCATTACCACAGTGAAGGTGCTTTTGAAAGAATTTTTCCCTAGGTTTGGTGTTTGCAGACTTTTATGGAATGATAACAGACCTCATTTAGTTGGGAAAGTTATTAAGTATGTCCTGAAAAGATTAGGGATCAAACAGAAGTTCCATGCGGTTTTCCACCCACAATCAGCAGGGTTGGTGGAAAGGTATAATGCTACTTTGAAGCTGAAGTTAGCGAAGATACAGGCTTTCACATCCTTAACTTGGCCGGATGCATTACCGTTGGCATTATTGTCTATTAGGTCAGTGCCACACTCTCGAATCGGCCTTAGTCCTTATGAAGTGGTTTTTTGGGAGGCCAATGAACATTTGGGGAGTTCCTAAGCCAAATTCTGTATATGATGTACCTTATGTCCTGATGAATGATTATTTGGCACAGTTAACCGAGAAGCACTTCCTGACAGATCTACAGGTGAAGGCCATGAACTCCGACCTGGTGACCAGGTGATGATTAAGTCCTTTGAAAGATCAAGCAGCTTGGAACCAAGGTGGCGAGGCCCAGAACAGGTGCTCCTTGCTACAAGGACAGCAGTTCGAGTGACGAACCGAAAGAATTGGGTCGATAGTACTCACTGCAAGAGAGTGCTACCTACCTTGGTGGAACCTGCTGTGCTGACCGATCATCGAGAGATTTTGACTACGGAGAAAGGCCGTGCTATATCACCTGACGAATCTGCAGAGGTCTTCCCGGACCATACGACTTCTGGAGTGTCGCGATATAATTTGAGACCAAGGAAAGAATCTGAAATATTTTTGAAAAAAACTGGTTGAGCTACCGTCCTGGGTTAGTGAAAAGGAGAGCCAATGTGGCAAGGGGGGGGAGGATCACCCATGCATTAGAGTAGTGACACCCGTCTTGGCCCGTGGTGAAGAAATCAGTGGCTGCCCAGGGATAAGAGCTCCAATTATTGTTTTTAATTCATTTCTGAAAGGGTCGATTATCACTGTTGCTAAAATGAATAACAAACTGATCATTAGTACTATGGGGTTTGTTGTTGTTTTGGTGATTATAGCAATAATCACTTGGTTTGTTGAAAAGAAGGCTCCTGCTCGTGAGTTTTTTGTTGCCACTACTCCAGTACCAGAGGATCACTATTACTTTACGCTTCCCTATCAGGAGCAGAAGCACCGTCAATCGTACTTCAATAATACTTTCATTCAGATGTTGCATCATACTCATAATGCTACAAATACTACTAACTGTTGGGTATGTGGAATGATACCTGCGCATCAAAAGAAAGGAGGAACACCTTTCATTCCTCTTCCTTTTTCACACAACACACACCTGACCACCCAACAGGTAGTTGGTAATATCCATAGTTACCACAAACAAAATGTATTATGTGAAGCTGTAAAACTACTATTATTTACACCCTCAATAGTTAAAATCAAGGTACAATCGCTAATTCCTACTGGAATTCGCACAATGCTACGTATACATAAATCTGCTTTAGTTTTTGTAACAGAAATCACAAATTGTTCTTTCTTGTCAGAGTCTCTTATATTTGTGAAGACATATGGTATTGAAACATTGTCCGGTTGATACTCTTCCCATTCCCATTTAGTTCCTTTGGCTTGGGGATACCCATCTTTGTCTTGGTAGCATACTTTATTGAGGCGAAAAAGAAGTCCGCCCTCTGTACGTTTTCTAGATGCAAACAAAAGCGTATACCAAGCTTGACAAGAACCATTGTGTGAAAAAGGAAAACAGTAAGGGTGTCCAAGATACCCCACCCCAAAACCCTGAAAAGTAGGAGTAAAGTGACCCTACTGCCCCAGAAAGACAGAATAGTCGTGATAGGTGATTCTGCAAAAACCCCAAGCACCAGCAAAACACTGAGGACGGATTATTGGACCTGAGGACCTGTAAAGGAAGGGGTCCAAGTCCAAGAGTCACGTAAGTGTTCAGGGGGGGGCAGGATCCCACTAAACCCCTGATGAAGGTGCAAAAGGGCTGCCCCCGGGTGGAAGAAGCCAAAGATTCTGCAACAACAGAAGGTGCCAGGAGCTTCTCCTTTGGTCAGAAGATGTCCCACGGTGTGCTGGAGGTTGCAGAAGTGTTTCAACGCAAAAATTCCGCAAACAAGCCTTGCTAGCTGCAAGAGTCGAGGTTGAGGATTTTGGGTGCTGCTGGTGACCAGGATGTCGCCCCTTGGAGGAGGATACAGGGGGGGTGCTCAGCAATTCAGAGAGCCCCCGCAGAAGCAGGCAGCACCAGCAGAAGTACCGGAACAGGCACTTAGAAGATCTGAGGACAGAGTCAGAAAGGAGGGTCCCGCGACTCAGTGAGTTGGGCAATGCAGGACGGAGTGCTGGGGACCCAGGCTAGGCTGTGCACAAAGGAATCCTTGGAAAAGTGCACAGAAGCCGGAGCAGCTGCAGATCATGAAGTACACAGGATTACTGTCTGGCGTGGGGAGGCAAGGACTTACCTCCACCAAATTTGGTCAGAAGGGCCACTGAACTGTGGGAGACACTTGGAACCAGCTCCTGTGTTCCAGGGACCATGCTCGTCAGGATATGAGGGGACTCAGAGGACCGGTGATGCAGAAGTTTGGTGCCTGTGTTGGCAGGGGGAAGATTCAGTCGACCCACTGGAGATTTCTTCTTGGCTTCCAGTGCAGGGTGAAGGGTGAAGGCAGACAGCCCTCAGAGCATGCACCACCAGGAAATAGTTGAGAAAGCGGGCAGGATGAGGCACTACAATGTTGCTGGTAGTCTTCTTGCTACTTTGTTGCGGTTTTGCAGGCGTCCTGGAGCAGTCAGCGGTCGAACCTTGGCAGAAGTCGAATAGGGAATTTCAGAGGAACTCTGGTGAGCTCTTGCATTTGTTATCTGAGGAATAGCCCAGAGGAGAGACCCTAAAAAGCCAGAAAAGGAGGTTTGGCTACTGAGAAAGGAGGTTTGGCTACTGAAAGGAGGTAAGCACTTGTCAGGAGGGGTCTCTGACGTCACCTGTTGGCACCGGCCACTCTGAGTTGTCCATTGTGCCCCAACACCTCTGAATCCAAGATGGCAGAGGTCTGGGACACACTGGAGGAGCTCTGGGCACCTCCCCTGGGAGGTGCAGGTCAGGGGAGTGGTCACTCCCCTTTCCTTTGTCCTGTTCGGCGCCAGAGCAGGGCTGGGGGAACTCCTGAACCAGTGTAGACTGGCTTATGCAGAGATGGGCACCATCTGTGCCCATCAAAGCATTTCCAGAGGCTGGGGGAGGCTACTCCTCCCCAGCCCTTCACACCTATTTCGAAAGGGAGAGGGTGTAACACCCTCTCTCAGAGGAAATCCTTTGTTCTGCCTTCCTGGGACTGGGCTTCTCATGCCCCAGGAGGGCAGAAACCTGTCTGGGGGTTGGCAGCAGCAACAGCTGCAGTGGAGACCCCGGAAAAGCAGTTTGACATTACCCGGGTTCTGTGCTAGAGACCTGGGGATGCATGGAATTGTCCCCCCAATACCACAATGGTATTGGGGTGACAATTCCATGATCCTAGACATGTTACATGGCCATGTTCGGAGTTACCATTGTGACACTACATATAGGTAGTGACCTATATGAAGTGCACGCGTCTAATGGTGTCCCCGCACTCACAAAGTCCGGGGAATTTGCCCTGAACAATGTGGGGGCACCCTGGCTAGTGCCAGGGTGCCCACACACTAAGTAACTTGGCACCTAACCTTCACCAAGTGAGGGTTAGACATATAGGTGAATTATAAGTTACTTATGTGCAGTGAAAATGGCTGTGAAATAACGTGGACGTTATTTCACTCAGGCTGCAGTGGCAGTCCTGTGTAAGAATTGTCTGAGCTCCCTATGGGTGGCAAAAGAAATGCTGCAGCCCATAGGAATCCCCTGGAACCCCAATACCCTGGGTACCTAGGTACCATATACAAGGGCATTATAAGGGTGTTCCAGTGTGCCAATGAGAATTGGTAAAATGAGTCACTAGCCAATTTTAAAAACAGAGAGAGCATAAACACTGAGGTTCTGGTTAGCAGAGCCTCAGTGATACAGTTAGGCACCACACAGGGAACACATATAGGGTTATTATTTCTCTGATGGGATTAGTTATGAATGATATAAGGATTAGGAAATGATCTAGAGTCGTAGATAGGCTTGCTGTGGATACTGCAGGGTTCTTTAAATTAGTTATTGTAGAGATGTTAGCATTTACAGCAATTGTGATGCAAGATCTCTTTGCTTTAGTTATACTTTTGACGAAGGAAGGCATTGTCTGTAAAGTAATTAAGGTGAAAAACTGCTGCACAGGCATACTGGATTATAGCGGGGAGATTGACTCTTACATTACTAACATAACTAATTTAACTCTAGAAATTAGGTCACTGGAAGAACCAATTTTTAGGAAGCTGTAGAATCATGGATGAGGAAGATACAGAGTAGATTTAGAAAAGCTTTTGAGTGATGAAGTAGTTTTGGTGACGGAGTTCTCTAAGATGTTTTAACACCAGTATAAATAATACAGATTTTTTGAATTCCCTGTGTTTTTTATTTATTAAAAATAATAGAAGGTATGATTAGAAGGTTTTAATGAAGTTATCAGAAAAGTAGTAACAAAGATAATACATCAATAAAAAGAAAAAGGTCAATGATCTTCGAGCTAGACGATTATCGGGATAAAATATTCCAAACGAGAAAGAACATGGAGGAGAATGTTGGACTAACTAAGAAGATGAAGATTTCAAAAGATTAATCACTGACTAATACAGTTGTTGATGAGGTTATGTGATTTGCTAGTGTTTTGCAAAATGTGGACATTTCAAATGTTAGGTAAAAATTGTTTTTGAAATTTGATGGTTTTAATGATGCAAAGAGTCATCAATGATGAATTAATGCTGTTGCACTTGAAACAAATTTACTGAATTACTTTAAAACGTAATTAAACCTGTGAATTAGTAATGCCACATTTTCTGTGAGACACCATTTATTTTAATATCAGTGCAGTTTGTGGTGCTCTGCTCATCTGGCTCGATTTCATTTCCCCTCCCAATCAGTTTCCCACTGTAAACCATCTCTCCTCTTGTATTGGCGGAGCATCAAGTGAATGACGTCAGAGATTCAAAGATAAACGATTACATTAGGATGTGTGTTTTGTGAATGAATTTTCCATTGTGTTCTAATTGAATCATATCTAGGGCTCACGGTTTTCTAACATTTCCTTCTGTATTTATTCACAATTATTTTGCGTTCTGTGAATAAATGAAGTCGTTAAATGGCATATTTCCACAATTATTTTACTTTTACACTTGTACTCATGCAGGGATGTCTGTCACGTTTTAGCAAATTAAGCACCACCCATAACAAAACCCTACACCCAGAGGTACAAATTAGTGTTGAACTACGAATATATGATAAAATACGCCTATATTTAAGGAAATCTCATCCTATTTTTAACTCCTCATGCATATTTGCTCAGCTTTTGCCTGCAATTCATGAAAGATATCTTGAAAAGTCCCTCACAAGAAGCACTATTTTCAGTATTTTTCTGCTTTGAAAAATTAATACAGACAGTAAACACATTGTTTTCTGTCTGTATTTATCTGTAAAAATCAGTAAAAATGGAAAACCGGGAGCCTTAATCATATCCAGGGACTTCCTCTGGAAGTTCCGCTGAAGGCACGTTAATTCTATGAACTGTTTAAGAAATGTTTCATTTTATGCAGATCATCTCCGGAGCGCCGTTGCTGAGAGAGTAAGTGGAAAATGCTTATTACCTTAAGAAACAGGTTAGTGCTAAAAACCTTACAAATACAGTGCTGTTTCTGATTTGCCAATGTGACCGCGATCATGATCATATTATGCTGAATTTACAGAACCTATTAATAGAAAGTGTGATTGTTTTTAAAAACTCCTGGGCTTTAGAACCGTGAGCTTCTTTGTTTTGAATTTACTTTTCAGCTATCACTAGGATTGCTGTTTCTGAGATATTTTGTAAATTTTCTCTGTCCATTTGACTTAGATTTTCTTGTAGGGATTTTGTCTGTACTCTTTACGAGTTTGAACCCCAAACATTTTGCCTTTCTTCTCCTCTTTTTCTGACCTCATTTTTGCAGGTTTTAGGACTCTGGAGACTTTACCACTGCTAGCCAGTGCTAAAGTGTATGTACTTTGTCCCTAAAAACATGGTAACATTGGCTCATACCCAATCGGCATATTTAATATACTTGAAAGTCCCTCGTAAAGTGTGCTACATGTGTCCAGGGCCTGTAAATTAAATGCTAATGGTGGGCTGCAGCACTGATTGTGCCACCCACATAAGTAGCCCCTTAACCAAGTCTCAGGCCGGCCATTGCAAGGCCTGTGCCTGCAGTTTCACTACCACATCGGCTTGGCATTTAAAACTACTTGCTAAGCCATAAACTCCCCTTTTTCTACATATAAGTCACCTTTAAAGTAGCCTCTAGGCACCCCATAGGGCAGGGTGCTATATAGGTAAAAGGCAGGACATGTACCTATGTGTTTTACATTTCCTGGTAGTGAAAAACTCATACATTCGTTTTCTACTACTGTGAAGCCTGCTTCTTTCCTAGACTAGCATTAGAACGGCCCTCATATACTTTCTTAGTGGTAGATTCTGATCTGAAAGGGGTAACCAGGTCTTATTTAGTATGGCCAGAATTGTAATTGAAAATCCTGCTTACTAGCGAAGGTGGATTTATTATTAATATCTTAGAAATGCTACTTTTAGAAAGTGGGCATTTCTCTGCTACCATCTGTGCATTCCACCCAGACAACCACAAACACATGACTCTTAGGCCCTCCTTACGACCCTGGCAGTCGGTGATAAAGTGGCAGTAATACCGGCAACAGGCTGGCAGTAACTACCGCCAAATTATGACCATGGCCGAAAGATCTCTGAAAGACAGCCAAAGTACCACACCGACCGCCAGGGCGTAATGACCAGCACCACGGCGGTAGCCGCCTACAGCCAGACGGAAGTCAATGTTCCGCCCACCATATTACAACAAGACAATCCGCCACCTTTTCCGGGGCAGTACCAATGACATCAAAAGCCTGGAGGAAACTGAGCTCAGAAATGAAAGGACTCACCATTGGAGACACAGGGAAGAACCACACCGCCATGGAACCAGAACTGTATGTTTTTCCTATGATATTCTATATTCTGTCCCACCACCAACAAGACACCAATGTCGGCGAAGACGACGACGGTGAGTACAGCCACCTAGCACACTACGGGGGGAGAGAGTGACACACACACACACGCACAACACACACACCATACACACAACCAGATGCATTACAAAAAATTTGACCCTGTAACTCGGCTGAATAATGCAAGGATAAAACAATTTTGCCAAAGTGTATGTAATAAGATTAACACAGTAGAAATAATAAGTTAGGCAAGATAATAGATATATACATATTTACAGAAAAAGGGACACAGCACAGTCCTCAATTTTCGTGGGCCACATGGCTACAGGCCAAAGTCCAAGGCCACACTTGTAACCTGTTTCAACACTGAGAGAACACTGCAGGGGCATCAGTTGGTAAATAGGCAGGTACCTCAGAGAGATGGGGGCACCTCACTCAGGAGATGAAACAAGACCACTGGCTCTGGATGGGGCAACATTCCCTGTGGTTGGTCCTAGGGAGTACAAGGCCACAGTTTCTCAAGTGGGTATCTTACGCACTGGTTCTGGATGGGGCAACATGCCCTGTGTTTGGTCCTGTGGAGTGCAAGGCCACAGTTTCTCAGGTGGGTGTCATACCCATTGGTTCTGGAGTGGACATGCCGCACAGCAGCCCATGGAGGCAGGATTACATACCGTCTGCCTGCTGGGGCAGACTTCTTGGCCTTTCATGTGGCAGGTGCAGGCTCCTTGCCCTTCTTGCCGGCTGGGGCAGTCTCCCTCCCCTTTAGGCTGGCTGGTGCAGGCTCCTTCCCCTGCAGTACATGTGGCCTGGATCCCTTTCCACCATGAGGGGGTGTGGTTAGGACTGGGCCCGTGGACTGTGTGGGAGAGGTGCTAGGTTGGGTTTGTGATACCCTGCCCATACGTGCAGGACAGGGGAAGGGATAGGGAAGAGGTCAATGGTGGATAGCAACAATTTTTTAGGGACATTGGGGCGAGAAGAGGGAGAAGGAATGGGAGTGGAGGATGAGGGAGTGGTTGTTGGAGGTGTCTGTCTGCTGCTTTTGGGTGCAGGTGCATGTGCTGTGTGCTGTTGTGATGGCTGTTAGTAGAGGGGACAGACACAGTGGAAGAGGACACAAGGGACGTGTGCATGGCTGTTTTGGAGGTGTCTGCCAGGTAGGTGTGTGTTCTGCTTGTGTGGTGATGATGCTGATAGTAGATGATGATGTAGTGCATGCAGGTGTGAGTGTAGACGTGGCTGGGAGAGAGGTGGTGGAGGGGGAGGAGGTGGAGATAGTGGAAATAGTGGATGTTGGTGTGTCTGCAACTGGATGGTGTTTGTGTGAGTACCTGTGGGATGAAGTATGGTGCTTGAATCAACAGTTCCTGGGGAGGTAAGTATTGGTTCGATTGTGAGGTAAGTAAGACACTTACAAGTCTCAGTTCCTGGGCATAGGCAGCCCACCGTTGGGGGTTCAGGGCAACCACAAAGTTACCACACCAGCAGCTCAGGGCTGGTCAGGTGCAGAGGTCAAAGAGGTGCCCAAAACACATAGGCGCCTATGAGAACAGGGGTACTCCGGTTCCGGTCTGCCAGCAGGTAAGTACCCACGTCCTCGAGGGGAAGACCAGGGGGGTTTTGTATAGCACTGGGGGGGGGGCACAAGTAGGCACACAAAACACATCCTCAGCGGCTCAGGGGTGGGGGAATGCAGCGTGCAAAGCAGGCTTTGGGTTTTGTATAGGATTCAATGGAGGGACCAAGGGGTCACTCTAGCAGTACAGGCAGGGCACAGGGGGGCTTCTCAGGCCAGGCACCAACTGGGCTAGGCAGAGGGTCGCCTGGTGGTCACTCCTGCACTGAGGTTTGGTTCCTTCTGGTCCTGGGGGCTGCGGGTGCAGTGCTTGGTCCAGGCGTCAGGTCTCTTGTTACAGGCAGTCGCGGTCAGGGGGAGCATGTGGATTCTCTCTGCATGCTTTGCTGTGGGGGCCCAGGGGGGTCGTCTTGGGCTACACACAAAGTCACAGTCGCCTGGCAGTCCTCCCTGTGGTGTCTGTTCTCTGGATCTCGAGCCGGGGGCGTCAGGTGCAGAGGGTGAAGTCTCACGCTTCCGGCAGGAAGTGAGAGGTCTTTGAAAGTTGCAAAAAAGTTGCAATACTGTTGCTGTTTTTTGAGCAGAGCCGCTGCTCACAGGAGTTTCTTGGTCCTTAGGTTCAGGGCAGTCCTTTGAGGCTTCAGAGGTCGCTGGTCCCTGTTGGATGCGTCGCTCTTGCAGGTTTTAGAGTCAGGAGACAGGCCAGTAGGCTGGGGCCAAAGCAGTTGTCTCCGTCATCTCTGCAGGGCTTTCAGGTCAGCAGTCCTTCTTCTTAGTTCAGGTTGCAGGAATCTGATTTCCTGGGTTCTTGGGTGCCACTAAATACCAAATTTAGGGGTGTGTTTAGGTCTGGGAGGGCAGTAGCCAATGGCTACTGTCTTGGAGGGTGGCTACACCCTCTTGGTGCCTCCTCCCTGATGGGATGGTGCACATCCCTATTCCTATTGAGGGAATCCTCCAATTTCAAGATGGAGGATTTGTAAAGGCAGGGGTCACCTCAGCTCAGGACACCTTAGGGGCTGTCCTGACTGGTGGGTGACTCCTCCTTGTTTTTCTCATTATCTCCTCTAGCCTTGCCGCCAAATGGGGGAGCAGTGTACACCTCCACCCAGTACAGGCTTTGTTCCTGGCCACAGAGTGACAAAGGCACTCTCCCCATGTGGCCAGAAACTCGTCTGGTTGTGGCAGGCTGGCAGAAACTGGTCAGCCTAGCACTAGGAGTCGGACTGGTATTCAGGGGCCATCTCTAAGATGCCTTCTGGGTGTATTTTACAATAAATCCCACACTGG
The DNA here is from genome assembly GCF_031143425.1 of Pleurodeles waltl. Taxonomy (NCBI): domain Eukaryota; kingdom Metazoa; phylum Chordata; class Amphibia; order Caudata; family Salamandridae; genus Pleurodeles; species Pleurodeles waltl. The sequence continues at coordinate 16,513,163 of NC_090438.1, read as the reverse complement.
CATCAGTGTGCATTTATTGTGCTGAGAAGTTTGATACCAAACTTCCCAGATTTCAGTGTAGCCATTATGGAACTGTGGAGTTCGTGTTTGACAAACTCCCACGCCATATACTCTTTATGACTACCCTGCACTTACAATGTCTAAGGTTTTGCTTAGAGACTGTAGAGGCATAGTGCTCATGCACATGTGCCCTTACCTGTAGTATAGTGCACCCTTCCTTAGGGCTATGGTTCCTGCTAGAGGGGTGACCTACCTATGCCACAGGCAGTGTGAGGTTGGCATGGCACACTGAGGGTAGTGCCATGTCGACTTAGTCATTTTCTCCCCACGAGCACACACAAGCTGTGAGGCAATGTGCATGTGCTGAGTGAGGGGTCCTCAGGGTGGCATAAGACATGCTGCAGCCCTTAAAGACCCTCCCTGGCATCAGGGCCCTTGGTACCAGGGGTACCATTTACTGAGTGCCAGGGCTGTGCAAATTGTGAAAACAAAAAGGTACAGTTTAGGGAAAGAACACTGGTGCTGGGGCCTGGTTAGGAGGGTCCCAGCACACTTTCAATCATAAGTTGGCATCAGCAAAAGGCAAAATGTCAGGGGGTAACCATGCCAAGGAGGCATTTCCTTATACAACCCCCCCAAACGACAGGGGATGAGACTAACCTTTCCCAAGAGAGTCTTCATTTTCTAAGTGGAAGAACCTAGAAATGCCATTAGCATTGGCATGGGTAGTCCCAGGTCTGTGTTCCACTACAATGTCCATTCCCTGTAGGGATATGGACCACCTCAACAGTTTAGGATTTTCACCTTTCATTTGTGTTAGCCATCTGAGAGGTCTGTGGTCAGTCTGAACTATGAAGTGAGTACCAAAGAAGTATGGTCTCAGCTTCTTCAGGGACCAGACCACATCAAAGACCTCCCTTTCAATGGCACTCCAATGCTGCTCCCTGTGGAGTAACCTCCTGCTAATGAAAGCAACAGGCTGGTCAAGGCCATCATCATTTGTTTGGGACAGAACTGCCCCTATCCCATGTTCAGAGGCATCAGTCTGCACAATGAACTGCTTGTAGTAATCTGGAGCTTTGAGAACCGGTGCTGTGCACATAGCTTGTTTCAGGGTGTCAAAGGTCTGTTGGCATTCTACAGTCCAGTTTACCTTCTTGGGCATTTTCTTAGAGGTAAGCTCTGTGAGGGGTGTCACTATGGATCCATATCCCTTCACAAACCTCCTATAGTAACCAGTGAAGCCAAGGAATGCCCTGACTTGATCCTGGGTTTTTGGAGCTACCCAGTCCAGAATAGACTGGATCTTGTGTTGGAGTGGCTGAACTTGGCCCCCACCTACTAGGTGTCCCAAGTAAACCACAGTACCCTGCCCTATCTGACATTTGGATGCCTTGATAGAGAGGCCTGCTGCTTGCAGGGACTGCAAAACCTTCTTCGGGTGGACCAGGAGATCCTGCCAGCTGGAGCTAAAGACAGCAATATCATCAAGATAAGCTGCACTAAAGGACTCCAAGCCAGCAAGGACTTGATTCACCAACCTTTGGAAGGTGGCAGGGGCATTCTTTAAGCCAAAGGGCATCACAGTAAACTGATAGTGCCCATCAGGTGTAGAGAATGCTGTTTTCTCTTTTGCTCCTGGTGCCATTTTAATTTGCCAGTACCCTGCTGTTAAGTCAAAGGTACTTAAGTATCTGGCAGCACCCAATTTGTCAATTAATTCATCTGCTCTTGGAATGGGATGAGCATCTGTCTTGGTGACAGAATTAAGCCCTCTGTAGTCCACACAGAACCTCATCTCTCTCTTGCCATCTTTTGTGTGAGGTTTGGGGACTAAGACCACTGGGCTAGCCCAGGGGCTGTCAGAGTGCTCAATGACTCCCAATTCCAGCATCTTGTGGACTTCCACTTTGATGCTTTCCTTAACTTGGTCAGACTGTCTGAATATTTTGTTTTTGACAGGCATGTTGTCTCCTGTGTCCACATCATGGGTACACAGGTGTGTCTGACCAGGGGTTAGGGAAAAGAGCTCAGCAAACTGTTGTAGGACTTTCCTACAGTCAGTTTGTTGTTGGACAGAGAGGGTGTCTGAATAGATCACTCCATCTACTGAGCCATCTTTAAGGTCAGTGGAGAGGAAATCAGGGAGAGGTTCGCTCTCAGCTTCCTGGTCCTCATCTGTAACCATTAACATGTTTACATCTGCCCTGTCATGAAAGAGTTTAAGGCGGTTCACATGGATCACCCTTTTGGTGGTCCTGTTAGTGCCTAGGTCTACCAGGTAGGTGACCTGACTCTTTCTCTCTAGCACTGGGTAAGGGTCACTCCATCTGTCTTGGAGTGCCCTGGGAGCCACAGGCTCCAGAACTCAGACTTTCTGCCCTGGCTGAAACTTAACCATAGCAGCCTTTTGGTCATACCACATCTTCTGGAGTTGTTGGCTGGCCTCAAGGTTTTTACTTGCCTTTTCCATGTACTCTGCCATCCTGGAACGTAGGCCTAGTACATATCCCACTATATCTTGCTTAGGCTCATGAAGCGGTCTCTCCCAGCCTTCTTTCACAAGAGCTAGTGGTCCCCTTACAGGATGGCCAAATAGAAGTTCAAAGGGGGAAAGCCCTACTCCCTTATGAGGCACCTCTCTGTAGGCGAAAAGCAGACATGGTAAGAGGACATCCCATCTCCGTTTGAGCTTTTCAGGGAGCCCCATGATCATGCCCTTCAATGTCTTGTTAAACCTTTCAACAAGACCATTTGTTTGTGGATGGTATGGTGTGGTGCATTTGTAAGTCACCCCACACTCATTCCACATGTGTTTCAGGTAAGCTGACATGAAGTTGGTACCTCTGTCAGAAACCACCTCCTTAGGAAATCCCACTCTGGTAAAGATACCAATGAGTGCTTTGGCTACTGTGGGGCAGTAGTGGACCTAAAGGGAATTGCTTCAGGGTACCTAGTAGCATGATCCACTACTACTAGGATATACTGATTCCCTGAGGCTGTGGGAGGTTCAAGTGGACCCACTATGTCCACTCCCACCCTTTCAAAGGGGACCCCCACCACTGGAAGTGGAATGAGGGGGGCCTTTGGATGGCCACCTGTCTTACCACTGGCTTGACAGGTGGCACAGGAGGCACAAAACTACTTTACTTTCTGGGACATGCTGGGCCAATAGAAATGGTTGCCTAACCTCTCCCAAGTCTTGGTGTGTCCCAAATGCCCAGCAAGAGGAATGTCATGGGCTAGGGTCAGAATGAACTCCCTAAACTCCTGAGGCACTACCACTCTCCTAGTGGCACCAGGTTTGGGATCTCTTGCCTCAGTGTAAAGGAGTCCATCTTCCCAATAGACCCTGTGTGTTCCACTGAATTTTCCTTTTGTTTCCTCAGAAGCTTGCTACCTAAGACCTTCAAGAGAGGGACAGGTTTCTTGCCCCTTACACAGCTGTTCCCTTGTGGGTCCCCCTGGGCCTAAAAGTTCAACCTGATAAGGTTCCAACTCCATGGCTCAGTTCCCTCAGAGGGCAGAACTTCTTCCTGGGAAGAGAGGTTCTTTTTCTTTTGCTGTGTTGATGCTGGTTCCCCAGTCTTCTTTCCTTTTCTCTTGGAGGGTTGGGCCATTATTCCAGGCTCCAACACCTCTTTTTCACCCTGAGCCTTGCACTGTGCCCTTGTCTTGACACACACCAGTTCAGGGATACCCAGCATGGCTGCATGGGTTTTGAGTTCTACCCCAGCCCATGCTGAGGACTCCAGGTCATTTCCAAACAAATAGTCTCCTGGGATAGCAGAGGAGACTATCACCTGTTTCAGGCCAGTGACCCCTCCCCATTCTAAAGTTACCATAGCCATGGGATCTACTTTAGTCTGATTGTCAGCGCTGGTGACTGGATAAGTTTGTCCAGTCAGGTACTGTCATGGGGAAACCGACTTTCGCATTCCACTTTCTTAGTATACAGTTTGTGTTCCCCCCAGGTCCATTTCTAACTATTGTGATTTTCACTATTTGCACTGTTTTCTAACTGTTTTTTTACAGCAATTTCTGCATATAAGTGTATATAATTTGCGTGTTACTTACCTCCTAAGGGAGTATAGTCTCTATGGTATTTTTGACATTTGTGTCAACAAAATAAAGTACCTTCATTTTTGTAACACTATTTTCTTTCATGTGTGCGAGTACTGTGTGACTACAGTGGTATTGCATAAGCTTTGCATGCCTCCTAGTTAGGCCTTGGATGCTCATCCACACTACCCCTAGAGAGCCAGGTAACTGGACCTGGTATAAGGTGTAAGTACCTTAAGTGCCCACTACAAACCTGGCCAACCTCCTACAGAGGACCTCCCCTTTTCCCTAGGGTGCCTCAGAACTCCTCTCTTCCTCAGGGTCCTCCCCTCTCCTCCTCCCTCTGGTGCCTCAGACCACCCCTCCTCCCTTCGGTACATCAGACCACCCCAACTCCCTCCGGTGACTCAGCCCCCCCCCCCCTCTGGTGCCTCAGCTCTCCCCTCCCACTCCAGTGACTCAGACCTCCCCTCCAGTGAATAAGATCTCCCCTCTCTGGTGCCTGAGACCTCCCCTCCTCCCTTTGGTTGCTCAGCCCTCTCCTCCTTCCTCCAGTGCCTAGGACCTCCCCTCTGTTGCCTCAGACCTCTCTTCACCCCTCCGATGCCTGGGAACTCCCCTCCACCTCCCTCTGGTGCCACAGACATTCCCTCCACCCTCTGGTGCCTCAGACCTCCCCTCATCCCCCCTGCTGCCTCAGGCCTCCCATCTGGTGCCTCAGAGATCCCATCCACCCCTCTGGTGCCTCAGACCTCCCCTTCTCCCACCAGTCTCTCAGACATTATCTCTCCTCCGGTGGCTCAGACCTCCACCTCCCCCAGTGTCTAAGACCTTCCCTCCTCCCTCTGGTTCCTCAGCCACCCCCCTACTCCTCTGGTGCTTCAGAACTCCATTCCGGTGCCTAAGACCTTCACTCTGGTGTCTCAGACCTCGCCTCCCCCTCCTCTGCCTCAGGTCTCAAACCCTCCCTCTGGTGCCTCTGAGATCCTCTCCCTCCAGTGCCTCAGACCTCCCCTCCTGTTTTCGGTGTCCCAGACCTAACCTCTTCACTCCAGTGCCTCAGACCCCCCTCTGGTGCACCAGATTTCGTCTTCTCCCTCCTGTGCCTCAGACCCCCACACCTCTGCCTCAGACCTTCTCTACTCCTTCTCCAAAGCCTCAGACCTCCCCTCCCCCCTCCTCTGCCTCAGACCTCTCCTCCTCTGTGTAGGAGGCTGGACTGGCTTGTAGTGGGTACCAAGGGGTACTTACACCTTGCACCAGGCCCAGGTATCCCTTATTAGCATAGAGGGGTGTCTAGCAGCTTAGGCTGGTGGAAAAGGTAGCTTAGCAGAGCAGCTTAGGCTGAACTAGGAGACAAGTGAAGCTCCTAGAGTACCACTAGTGTCATATGCACAATATCATAAGAAAACACAATACACAGATATACTAAAAATAAAGGTACTTTATTTTCATGACAATATGCCAAAAGTGTCTTAGTGAGTACCCTCAGTATGAGGATAGGAAATATACACAAGAGATATGTACACAATACCAAAATATGCAGTAATAGCAATAGAAAACAGTGCAAACAATGTATAGTCACAACAGAATGCAATGGGGACACATAGGGATAGGGGCAACACAAACCATATACTCTAGAAGTGGAATGAAAACCACGAATGGACCCCAAACCTATGTGACCTTGTAGAGGGTCGCTGGGACTGTAAGAAAAACGTGAGGGTTAGAAAAATAGCCCACCCCAAGACCCTGAAAAGTGGGTGCAAAGTGCACCTAAGTTCCCCAAAGAGCATAGAAGTCGTGATAGGGGAATTCTGCCAGAAACAACAACACCAGCAATGCAACAACGATGGATTTCCTGACGAGAGTACCTGTGGAACAAGGGGACCAAGTCCAAGAGTCACGATCAAGTCGGGAGTGGGCAGATGCCCAGGAAATGCCAGCTGTGGGTGCAAAGAAGCTGCCTCCGGATGGTAGAAGCTGAGGATTCTGCAAGAACAACAAGGGCTAGAAACTTCCCCTTTGGAGGATGGATGTCCCACGTCGTGAAGAGTCGTGCAGAAGTGTTTCCGTGCAGAAAGACCGCAAACAAGCCTTGCTAGCTGCAAGGGTCGCGGTTAGGGTTTTTGGATGCTGCTGTGGCCTAGGAGGGACCAAGATGTCGCCAATTGCGTGAGGAGACAGAGGGGGCGTCCAGCAAGACAAAGAGCCCACTCAGAAGCAAGCAGCACCCGCAGAAGTGCCGGAACAGGCACTACGAAGTGGAGTGAATCGGTGCTCACCCGAAGTTGCACAAGAGAGTCCCACGACGCCGGAGGACAACTCAGGAGGTTGTGCAATGCAGGTTAGAGTGCCGGGGACCCAGGCTTGGCTGTGCACAAAGGAAATCCTCGGAGAGTGCACAGGAGCCGGAGTAGCTGCAAAACACGCGGTTCCCAGCAATGCAGTCTAGCGTGGGGAGGCAAGGACTTACCTCCACCAAACTTGGACTGAAGAGTCACAGGACTGTGGGAGTCACTTGGACAGAGTTGCTGAGTTCAAGGGACCTCGCTCATCGTGCTGAGAGGAGACCCAGAGGACCGGTGATGCAGATCTTTGGTGCCTGCGGTTGCAGGGGGAAGATTCCGTCGACCCACGGGAGATTTCTTCAGAGCTTCTAGTGCAGAGAGGAGGCAGACTACCCCCACAGCATGCACCACCAGGAAAACAGTTGAGAAGGCGGCAGGATCAGCGTTACAAGGTCGCAGTAGTCGTCTTTGCTACTTTGTTGCAGTTTTGCAGGCTTCCAGCGCGGTCAGCAGTCGATTCCTTGGCAGAAGGTGAAGAGAGAGATGCAGAGGAACTCTGATGAGCTCTTGCATTCGTTATCTCAAGAATTCCCCAAAGCAGAGACCCTAAATAGCCAGAAAAGGAGGTTTGGCTACCTAGGTAAGAGGATAGGCTAGCAACACAGGTAAGAGCCTATCAGAAGGAGTCTCTGACGTCACCTGCTGGCCTTGGCCACTCAGAGCAGTCCAGTGTGCCAGCAGCACCTCTGTTTCCAAGATGGCAGAGGTCTGGAGCACACTGGAGGAGCTCTGGGCACCTCCCAGGGGAGGTGCAGGTCAGGGGAGTGGTCACTCCCCTTTCCTTTGTCCAGTTTTGCGCCAGAGCAGGGCTGGGGGATCCCTGAACCGGTGTAGACTGGCTTATGCAGAAATGGCACCATCTGTGCCCATGAAAGCATTTCCAGAGGCTGGGGGAGGCTACTCCTGACCTGCCTTAACACCTTTTTCCAAAGGGAGAGGGTGTAACACCCTCTCTCTGAGGAAGTCCTTTGTTCTGCCTTCCTGGGCCAAGCCTGGCTTGACCCCAGGAGGGCAGAAACCTGTCTGAGGGGTTGGCAGCAGCTGCAGTGAAACCCCAGGAAAGGCAGTTTGGCAGTACCAGGGTCTGTGCTAGAGACCCGGGGAATCATGGGATTGTCTCCCCAATACCAGGATGGCATTGGGGGGGCAATTCCATGATCTTAGACATGTTACATGGCCATGTTCGGAGTTACCATTGTGAAGCTACACATAGGTAGTGACCTATGTGTAGTGCACACGTGTAATGGTGTCCCCGCACTCACAAAGTCCGGGGAATTTGCCCTGAACAATGTGGGGGCACCTTGGCTAGTGCCAGGGTGCCCACACACTAAGTAACTTAGCACCCAACCTTTACCAGGTAAAGGTTAGACATGTAGGTGACTTATAAGTTACTTAAGTGCAGTGGTAAATGGCTGTGAAATAACGTGGACATTATTTCACTCAGGCTGCAGTGGCAGGCCTGTGTAAGAATTGTCAGAGCTCCCTATGGGTGGCAAAAGAAATGCTGCAGCCCATAGGGATCTCCTGGAACCCCAATACCCTGGGTACCTCAGTACCATATACTAGGGAATTGTAAGGGTGTTCCAGTATGCCAATGTGAATTGGTGAAATTGGTCACTAGCCTGTTAGTGACAATTTGTAAAGAGAGAGCATAACCACTGAGGTTCTGGTTAGCAGAGCCTCAGTGAGACAGTTAGGCATCACACAGGGAACACATACATATAGGTCACAAACTTATGAGCACTGTGGTCCTGACTAGCAGGGTCCCAGTGACACATAACAAACATACTGAAAATATAGGGTTTTCACTATGAGCACTGGGCCCTGGCTAGCAGGATCCCAGTGAGACAGTGAAAACACCCTGACATACACTCACAAACAGGCCAAAAGTGGGGGTAACAAGGCTAGAAAGAGGCACTTTCTCACACAACCCCCCCCCCCCAAACGAAGGACAATAAGGCTAACCTTGGCCAGTTGACACTTTATTGTCTAAGCGGTGATAAGTAGAAAGTAGCTCTGCAATAGACTGGTTACTCCCTTTATCATCCACTATATGGTTACTTCCCTGTGGGGATGTAAACCACCCTGTTTGAAGTTTTTTTAGCTAAGCAACATTGTGAAGATGTATTTTCAGAGTTTCTATCAGTAAGTTTTAGTTTAGAGCAGTGGGAATTATCCACTGAACCTATTTGTAGTGATGAGAATGCCAGACAGGGATGCTGTCTCAGTAAAGCCATAGCTGGGCAAAAACGTTGTCCATATGGCTGGAAGAGAGAACAGGGATGCTGTTTCTCTTGAATTGGAGCAGGGCAGGGATGCTGTCCTATGAGCTCCACACTAGGGCAGGGATGCTGTCCTAAGTGTTGTGAGGCAGTGCAGGGTTTCTGCACTAAAGTTTCTCTGGAAGGGTTGGAGGAATGCTCCATGTTAACTACAATGGTGGGTTTATCACCAATATTAGTTATCCCACAGAGAGGTACTTTCACCTCAGGGAGTACAGCTATGCCAGCTGTTAATTCCCTTAGAACAGGTGCCACCCCAGGAGAGGTTTCTCCCACCACAGGAATGGTATCTTGAATGGCAGAGTGGTTAGGGGATACTGTGATACCCTTTTTACCTGTTGTTGGAGAGGGATCCTGAGTTTTCAGGCCTTCTCTCCTTTGTTTTTTCATTTCAGTAGAAATGAGAGGGAACAATTCCTCTGGGATGCCCAGCATGGCTGCATGAGCATAAAACTCTACATCAGCCCAACCTGAGGCCTCTAGGTCATTACCTAACAGACAGTCTACAGGTAAGCTAGGTGATACCACCACCTGCTTAGGGCCAGCAACTCCATCCCAACTAAACTGAACTACAGCTAAGGGAAGAAACTTAGTGGAGTTATGGACATCAATAATTGTATACTGTTGTCCAATGATGTGTTATTCAGAAGCCACTAGGTTTTCAGTCACCAAAGTGATACTGGCACCTGTGTCCCTGTAGGCCAAGGCCTCAACACCATTTATTGAAACTGTCTTGTACATATCCATTGTAAGGGACAAGCAGCCAGTGTGGCAAGGCCAATGCCACTAGGTGTGACAGAAACTGTCTTGGGACTGACTACCCCAGTTTCTATGATGGACCCATAAGTGAACCCAACTACACCCTTTGCTTGACTGTTGCCAGCAGTCCCACCACTAGTACCACTACTGCTAGGGGCACTAGAGCTTGATGTATTAGTGGTGGTAGGCTCAGGGGGTTTACCTGGACAGGACTTATCCCCTGGCCTATGGCCTCTATTTTTACACACAAAGCATAAAGGCTTTTTAATGTGTGCAGGTTGGGAAGAAGAGGAAGAATTTGTTTTATCCCCACCCTCTGAAGAGTGTTTAAGATTTGAAGTGGGATCTTTGGTTTTACCCTTATCCCTATGCTTATCTTGAGATTTTTCACCATCTTTCTTCTTATTGCCATCTTTGTCACCCCCTGTATGAACTTTTCTGTTCACTCTTGTTCTGACCCATTTGTCTGCCTTCTTTCCCAATTCTTGGGGAGAGGTCAGATCAGAGTCTACCAGGTACTGGTGCAACAAATCAGACACACAATTATTAAGAATATGCTCTCTCAGGATTAAGTTATACAGGCTGTCATAATCAGTAACTTTACTGCCATGTAACCACCCCTCCAAGGCCTTCACTGAATGGTCAATGAAATCAACCCAGTCTTGTGAAGACTCCTTTTTGGTCTCTCTGAACTTTATCCTGTACTGTTCAGTGGTTAAGCCATAACCATCCAGGAGTGCATTCTTAAGAACTGTAAAATTATTGGCATCACTTTCCTTCACAGTAAGGAGACTATCCCTACCCTTTCCACTGAAAGATAGCCATAGGATAGCAGCCCACTGCCTTTGAGGGACCTCCTGTACAACACAGGCCCTCTCAAGTGCACCAAACCACTTGTTAATGTCATCCCCCTCCTTGTAAGGGGGAACTATCTTGTGCAGATTCCTAGAATCATGCTCTTTTGCAGGATGACTATTTGGAATACTGCTGCTGCCACCATGGGGTCCAAACCCCAACCTCTGTCTTTCTTTTTCTAAATCAAATGCTTCCCTGTATAGATCCAGCTGTTGCTTTTTAAGCTTCAGCCTGGACTCTTCCACTCTCAATCTATTGAGTTCCCTTTCTAACAATCTGTCTTCAGGGAGGGTGGGTTGGGCATGCCTTGACACAGAAGAATGGTGTGAATGAACAGAGGGAGACCTGTCCCTAACAGATGGCACTCTAACAGCCTGGCCTACAGAAGTCACACTCCTACTGTGATGAGAAGTCACATAAGTACCAGCTATGCTAGGTGGCCTGCTAAGGGGCAGGTTGGAAAGATTCCCTCCCAAATCTTTTGCTAGGGGTGCCCGAGGATCAGATTGGGAACCATCAGCCAATTTCTCACCAGAAGTGCCAACTAAGGTCTTATCTTGTTCAATGAGCATATTAACCAACAGTTGTCTTGAGGGATTCTTCCCTACCCCTAAACCTCTATCTATGCAGAGACTCCTTGCTTCCTTCCAGCTAAGGTTGTCATAAGCTATGCTGGACAGATCAAGAGTTTGGCCTGTACCAGACATGATAGACAAGAGTTTAAGGGACAGAAAAAGAAAGAAAAAGTTTCAGAACTTTTTAAAGAACAGAAAAAAAACTTTTTTGAAAGTTTTAGGGGTACTTTTCAGCACTTAGAAAAAGAGTAAGAGAAGAAAAGCAAAACTTTTTGGTTAGGTGTACATACACTGAACTTGTTTTGTATATTTTTCTCTTATGAAAAGTACAATATGACAAAGTGGTAAGTAGTTGCAAAGTACTTATCCCATCGCTGCACAACCAATGTAGGAGGCTGGACTGGCTTGTAGTGGGTACTAAGGGGTACTTACACCTTGCACCAGGCCCAGGTATCCCTTATTAGTGTAGAGGGGTGTCTAGCAGCTTAGGCTGATAGGAAAGGTAGCTTAGCAGAGCAGCTTAGGCTGAACTAGGAGACGAGTGAAGCTCCTACAGTACCACTAGTCTCATATGCACAATATCATAAGAAAACACAATACACAGATATACTAAAAATAAAGGTACTTTATTTTTATGACAATATGCCAAAAGTGTCTTAGTGAGTACCCTCAGTATGAGGATAGCAAATATACACAAGATATATGTACACAATACCAAAATATGCAGTAATAGCAATAGAAAACAGTGCAAACAATGAATAGTCACAATAGAATGCAATGGGGACACATAGGGATAGGGGCCACACAAACCATATACTCTAGAAGTGGAATGCGAACCACGAATGGACCCCAAACCTATGTGACCTTGTAGAGGGTCGCTGGGACTGTAAGAAAACAGTGAGGGTTAGAAAAATAGCCCACCCCAAGACCCTGAAAAGTGGGTGCAAAGTGCACCTAAGTTCCCTAAAGAGCACAGAAGTCGTGATAGGGGAATTCTGCCAGAAACAACAACACCAGCAATGCAACAACGATGGATTTCCTGATGAGAGTACCTGTGGAACAAGGGGACCAAGTCCAAGAGTCACGATCAAGTCGGGAGTGGGCAGATGCCCAGGAAATGCCAGCTGTGGGTGCAAAGAAGCTGCCACCGGATGGTAGAAGCTGAGGATTCTGCAAGAACGACAAGGGCTAGAAACTTTCCCTTTGGAGGATGGATGTCCCACGTCGTGAAGAGTCGTGCAGAAGTGTTTCCGTGCAGAAAGACCGCAAACAAGCCTTGCTAGCTGCAAGGGTTGCGGTTAGGGTTTTTGGATGCTGCTGTGGCCCAGGAGGGACCAGGATGTCGCCAATTGCGTGAGGAGACAGAGGGGGCATCCAGCAAGACAAAGAGCCCACTCAGAAGCAAGCAGCACCCGCAGAAGTGCCGGAACAGGCACTACGAAGTGGAGTGAATCGGTGCTCACCCGAAGTTGCACAAGAGAGTCCCACGACGCCGGAGGACAACTCAGGAGGTTGTGAAATGCAGGTTAGAGTGCCGGGGACCCAGGCTTGGCTGTGCACAAAGGAAATCCTCGGAGAGTGCACAGGAGCCGGAGTAGCTGCAAAACACGCGGTTCCCAGCAATGCAGTCTAGCGTGGGGAGGCAAGGACTTACCTCCACCAAACTTGGACTGAAGAGTCACTGGACTGTGGGAGTCACTTGGACAGAGTTGCTGAGTTCAAGGGACCTCGCTCGTCGTGCTGAGAGGAGACCCAGAGGACCGGTGATGCAGTTCTTTGGTGCCTGCGGTTGCAGGGGGAAGATTCCGTCGACCCACGGGAGATTTTTTCGGAGCTTCTAGTGCAGAGAGGAAGCAGACTACCCCCACAGCATGCACCACCAGGAAAACAGTCGAGAAGGCGGCAGGATCAGCGTTACAAGGTCGCAGTAGTTGTCTTTGCTACTTTGTTGCAGTTTTGCAGGCTTCCAGCGCGGTCAGCAGTCGATTCCTTGGCAGAAGGTGAAGAGAGAGATGCAGAGGAACTCTGATGAGCTCTTGCATTCGTTATCTCAAGAATTCCCCAAAGCAGAGACCCTAAATAGCCAGAAAAGGAGGTTTGGCTACCTAGGTGAGAGGATAGGCTAGCAACACAGGTAAGAGCCTATCAGAAGGAGTCTCTGACGTCACCTGCTGGCCCTGGCCACTCAGAGCAGTCCAGTGTGCCAGCAGCACCTCTGTTTCCAAGATGGCAGAGGTCTGGAGCACACTGGAGGAGCTCTGGGCACCTCCCAGGGGAGGTGCAGGTCAGGGGAGTGGTCACTTCCCTTTCCTTTGTCCAGTTTCGCGCCAGAGCAGGGCTGGGGGAATCCCTGAACTGGTGTAGACTGGCTTATACAGAAATGGGCACCATCTGTGCCCATGAAAGCATTTCCAGAGGCTGGGGGAGGCTACTCCTCCCCTGCCTTAACACCTTTTCCAAAGGGAGAGGGTGTAACACCCTCTCTCTGGGGAAGTCCTTTGTTCTGCCTTCCTGGGCCAAGCCTGGATGGACCCCAGGAGGGCACAAACCTGTCTGAGGGGTTGGCAGCAGGAGCAGCTGCAGTGAAACCCCAGGAAAGGCAGTTTGGCAGTACCAGGGTCTGTGCTAGAGACCCGGGGAATCGTGGGATTGTCTCCCCAATACCAGGGTGGCATTGGGGGGGCAATTCCATGATCTTAGACATGTTACATGACCATGTTCGGAGTTACCATTGTGAAGCTACACATAGGTAGTGACCTATGTGTAGTGCACGCGTGTAATGGTGTCCCCGCACTTACAAAGTCCGGGGAATTTGCCCTGAACAATGTGAGGGCACCTTGGCTAGTGCCAGGGTGCCCACACACTAAGTAACTTAGCAACACCTGAAGGAGCCTATCAGAAGGAGTCTCTGACGTCACCTGCTGGCCCTGGCCACTCAGAGCAGTCCAGTGTGCCAGCAGCACCTCTGTTTCCAAGATGGCAGAGGTCTGGAGCACACTGGAGGAGCTCTGGGCACCTCCCAGGGGAGGTGCAGGTCAGGGGAGTGGTCACTCCCCTTTCCTTTGTCCAGTTTCGCGCCAGAGCAGGGCTGAGGGGTCCCTGAACCAGTGTAGACTGGCTGATGCAGAAATGGGCCCCATCTGTGCCCATGAAAGCATTTCGAGAGGCTGGGGGAGGCTACTCCTCCCCTGCCTTAACACCTTTTTCCAAAGGGAGAGGGTGTAACACCCTCTCTCTGAGGAAGTCCTTTGTTCTGCCATCCTGGGCCAAGCCTGGCTGCACTGCAGGAGGGCAGAAACCTGTCTGAGGGGTTGGCAGCAGCAGCAGCTGCAGTGAAACCCCTGAAAAGGCAGTTTGGCAGTACCAGGGTCTGTGCTACAGACCAGTGGGATCATGGGATTGTGCCAACTATGCCAGGATGGCATAGAGGGGGCAATTCCATGATCATAGACATGTTACATGGCCATGTTCGGAGTTACCATTGTGAAGCTACACATAGGTAGTGACCTATGTGTAGTGCACGCGTGTAATGGTGTCCCCGCACTCACAAAGTCCGGGGAATTTGCCCTGAACAATGTGGGGGCACCTTGGCTAGTGCCAGGGTGCCCACACACTAAGTAACTTAGCACCCAACCTTTACCAGGTAAAGGTTAGACATATAGGTGACTTATAAGTTACTTAAGTGCAGTGGTAAACGGCTGTGAAATAACGTGGACGTTATTTCACTCAGGCTGCAGTGGCAGGCCTGTGTAAGAATTGTCAGAGCTCCCTATGGGTGGCAAAAGAAATGCTGCAGCCCATAGGGATCTCCTGGAACCCCAATACCCTGGGTACCTCAGTAACATATACTAGGGAATGATAAGGGTGTTCCAGTATGCCAATGTGAATTGGTGAAATTGGTCACTAGCCTGTTAGTGACAATTTGTAAAGAGAGAGCATAACCACTGAGGTTCTGGTTAGCAGAGCCTCAGTGAGACAGTTAGGCATCACACAGGGAACACATACATATAGGTCACAAACTTATGAGCACTGGGGTCCTGACTAGCAGGGTCCCAGTGACACATAACAAACATACTGAAAACATAGGGTTTTCACTATGAGCACTGGGCCCTGGCTAGCAGGATCCCAGTGAGACAGTGAAAACACCCTGACATACACTCACAAACAGGCCAAAAGTGGGGGTAACAAGGCTAGAAAGAGGCCCTTTCTCACACTCTGCCTTAGACCCCGCCACCTCCCTCTGGTGCTCACACTTCCCCTTCTCTCTCCTCTGCCTCAGACTATCCCTACTCCCTCCAGTGCCTCAGAATAACCACCTCTCCCACTCCAGTGGCTCAGACCTCCCCTCCCACTCCAGTGCCTCAAATCACACAGCCTCCCTCCAGTGGCTCAGACCTCCCCTCCTCCCTCCGGTGCCACAGAACTCCCCTCCTTCCTCCGGTGCCTCAGAACCCCCCTCCCACTCCGGTGTTTCAAACCTTCCCCCCTCCCTCCAGTGCCTCAGACCTCCCCTTAAGTGCCTCAGACCTTCCCTTCCCCATCTAGTGCCTCAGACCTCCTCCCTTTGGTGGCGCAGACCTCTCCTCCTCCATCAGACCTGCCCTTCCTTCTCCCCTCCTGTGCCTCAGACCTCCTTCCACCCGTCCGCTGCCTTAGATCTCCCTTCCACCTCCCTCTGGTGCCTCAGAACTTCCCTCACCCCCTCTGGTGCCTCAGACCTCCTTTCCCTTCTCCGCTGCCTCAGACCTCCCCTCCACCCTCTTGTGCCTCAGACCTCCTCTCATCCCCTGCGGTGCATCAGACCTCAACTCTTCCCTCCGGTGCCTAAGACCTACATTCCCCCCTACGGTGCCTCAGAACATCCCTCCGCTCTCTGGTGCCTCCCCTGGTACCTCAGTCCTCTCCTCCGATCCCCCCTTCGGTGCCTCAGACCCCCCCCCTCCACCCTCCGGTGCCTCTGACCCCCCCCCCTCGCTTTCTCCAGTGCCTCACACCTCTCCTCCCACTCCAGTGCCTCAGACCTCTCCTCCTCCCTCTGGTATCTCAGACCTCCCCTTCTCCTCTAGTGCCTGAGACCTCCCCTCCTGCCTCTATTGTCTCAGACCTCCCACTCCCCTCCTCCCACATGTGCCTCAGACCTACACTCCCCCCCCGCCGGTGCCTCAGACCTACACTCCACCCTCCGGTGCCTCCCCCGAGCCTCACTACTCCCCTCCCCCTCCAGTGCCTCAGACCCTACCCTTCCCTCCGGTGCCTCAGACCTCCCCTCCCCTCCACCCTCTGGTGCATCAGACCTCCCTTCCCCACTCCAGTACCTCAGACCTACCCTCCGGTGCCTCCGACCTCCCCTCTCGCCCTCTGGTGCCGCAGAGCTCCCTTCATCCCTCCGCTGCCTGAGATCCCCCCTCTGTGAGACGCTGGCCTGGTTTGTAGTGGGTACCAGAGGTGCCTACACCTTATACCAGGTCCAGTGATCCACCTTAGTGAAATGTAGGCTGTGTCTAGCAGCTTAGGCTTTCTAGGGGTAGCTGTGGCAGAGCAGCCAAGGCTGAACTAGGAGACATGCAAAGCTCTTGCAATACCACTATAGACCCAAAGTACTTATACACAAAAAAGACAATACTCAGTGTTACCAAAAATAAAGGTACTTTAGTGACACAAGGCCAAAAATATATTGGAGGCAATACTCCTTCTGGAAGTAAGTATTATACACAAAATATACTTTAGTAACCAAAATCTGGAAAGTAAACAGTCATAGACTAGTGCAAACAGTGAAAAACACCATAGATTGCAATAGGCCTAGGCTCAACACAAACCATATACTAAAATAGTGGAATGCGAAAGTCGGATTCCGCCCTAGGAAAGTGTAATGTGTAGAGGGGCGCTGGGAGTGTAAAAAAACACCTATGGTAAGTAAAGTACCCCACCCCAGGGCCCAGGAAAACAGGAGTAAAGTACAGCAAGTTTCCTCAGAACACACCAGGAGTCGTGGTGAAAGATTATGCAAGAACCACACAAGACTGCAAGAAACCAATGATGGATTCCTGGACCTGAAGACCTGTGGAGAGAGGAGACCAAGTCCAGAAGTCGATGAAGAGTCCAGGAAGAACAGAAGCCCCTGCCAACTTGGATGAAGGAGCAAAAGTGGATTCTCAGGTTGGAAGAAAAGTACAGAAATGCACCAAAGAAGATAGCTGTGGGTTTCTGTTTGGTGCAAGAGATGCCCTACGTCGAGTGGTTGGATGCAGGCTTTTTGCGTCGCTGGATTCTGCCAATAAGCCTTCGTTCACGCAAGAACGCGCTTTGCGTCAAAGTGGAGCTGTCTGGACTCAGGCGTGACCTGGGGGTCTCAACTCAGACTGAAGAGACAGAGGAGGCTCTCAGCACTTCAGAGAGCCCTCAGAAGACCAGGCAGCACACACAGGAGTCCCAGGACACGGGGACAAAGAAGTTGTAAAGTGCAGTCGTCACACCACTACACAAAGGGATCCCATGCCGCTGGAGAACAACTCAGGGAGCTGAGCGTCGCAGGATAGAGTGCTAGGGACCTGGGCTACACTGTGCACGAAGAACCTTTGGAAGAAGAGCACAGAAGCCCAAGGAGCTGCAGAGGACCCACTGCACAGGGGTACTGCCTGGCACGGGAATGTATGCCCTTACCTCCACCAAATGTGGGCAGCTGGACCTTTGGACAGTCAGGATCACTTCAGTCTACCACCTGTGTTCCAGTGATCACGCCCGTTGACAGGAGAGGAGTCCCAGAGTACCCGTCATCGTTGCAGAGAGGTGCCTGCTGAAGCAGGGAAATGACTCAGTCACTCCACGGAGTTTCCTTCAATTCTTCCGGTGCAGGCTGAAAACAGGCAGTCCTCTGATGATGCACGACCTGGGAGCAGCTGCTGGCTGGAGCTGAAGTTGCAGATCACAGGGGTTTTCGTCGATACTCTGTTGCAGTTACAGCGGTTCCTGGAGCAGTATGCGCTTGATCTGACGGTCAGAAGCTGAAGCAGAGGATGCAGAGGAGTCCTGGTGGAGTCTTGCAAACTGAATCTGAGGAAACACCCAGAGGAGAGACCCTAAATAGCCCTGAGAGGGGGGCTGCCTACCTACCCAGGTATGCACTTATGAGGAGGGGTCTCTGACGTCATCTGCTGGCACTGGCTACTCATATGCTACCAGAGGGTCCCCACACCTTGGAATCCAAGATGGCTAACACCAGGGACACACTGGAGGAGCTCAGTGGTAGTCCTGAAGGAGTGTTTGTATGAGCTCCTAATAGGTGGGAAAAGAAATGCTGCATCCCATAAGAATATTCTGGAACCCCAATGCCCTGGGTACCTAGGTACCATATACTAGGGACTTATAAGGGGGATCCAATGGAATATGAAGGCATAAACTATAGTGACAAATTTGGTAAACAGAGAGAGCATAAGCACTGGAGTTCTAGTTAGCAGAACTCCAGTGACACAGTCAAGCATACTGACAACACATATAGGCCACAAACTATGAGCACTGGGGTCCTGACTAGCAGGATCCCAGTGAGACAGGAAAAACACACTGACAAACAGGCAGAAATTGGGGGTAACATACCAAGAAAGATGGTACTTTCCTACACCCCCCACCTCGGTCTGGTACCTCAAACTTCCCTCACCCCTCTGGTGCCTCAGACCTCCTCCCTCCGATGTCTCAGACGTCCCCTCTTTCCCTCCACCCACTGGTATCTCAGACCTCCCCTAATCCCTCCTGTTGCCTCAGACCTCATCTCCCTCCTCTGGTGCCTCAGACTTCCCCTCCTCCCTCTGTGGCCTCTGACCTCCCCTCTTACCTCAAACCTCCCATCCCCCTTCCCCTCTGGTGTCTCAGACATCCCTTCTTCTCCAGTGCCTCAGACCTCCCCACCTCCTACCTCTGGTGCCTCAGACCTCTCCTCTTCGCTCTGGTGCCGGAGACCTCCCCTTTCCCTCCGGTGTCACAAACCTCCCCACCTCTCTCCGGTTCTCAGACCTACATTCACCCCTATGGTGCTTCTGAACTTCGCTCCTCTCTCCCCGTCTCCTCCGTCCTCCCTCCCGGGTCCCCTCCCTGAAGCCTACTCTTTACTTTCGGTTTCAGCTTCCGCTTGTCCTTCCTCTGTTTCAGTGACGGACGTCCCTCCTCTGTTTCGCTGACCGGAAGTGCTCTTTTCAGTCGGAGCCTTTTCCTGCAGTCCCGGAAATGCCGCTTCTTTCACTCTGCCGTTCCATGGAGCCGGAAGTGGAGCAGTGTCTCCTGCGGGCCCTCTTCCGGTCCGTCGTCTCTGTTGATGGCTCTGGAGCTGCAGCGGAGGAGCCCCGAAGGTAGCGCCGGGGAGGCCCCGGGGTCTGACAGGGAGTGCGTGGGGTCGGGGGGCTGTGAAGAGAAGGCTGGGGGAGAGGGGCTGTGAGGTTGGGAGGGAGAGGGGCTGTAAAGAGAAGGCTGGGGTTGGGGGATGGCGCTGTGAAGAGGTCAGGGGGCTATGAAGAGAATGCTGGGGTGCAGCAGATAAGCAGCTCTCGAAGGGGCGGGCAGACACGGAAGCAATGGCAGTTTCAGGCAGTCACAGATAGAATTAAAGTGCACGTCCCTGCTGTGGAGCATTGACCAAGAACTGCTTCCTGTCTGTGGCCGGTGTCCTCCTACTGCCCGCCAGTTCTTGCACATACCATACCTTTTGTTCGTTACAGTTTTTCATGGACCCTGTAACAGAGTCATTAGTGTTGTCATTCTGCTTGCTCCCTCCTCCTGCTGTCTGTGCTCTTGCCCCATCCTTTCTCCCCACCCTCCCTCGGGTTGCTTGCCTTCCCACTGTCCATGGTGTTGCTGCTCCCTAACCCCCACACCTCCCTTGTGGTGTTTGCCACCTGCTCTCCACCCACTGTCAATGGTGTTGCCGCTCCCTACCTCCCACAAATCCCTTGTGGTGTTTGCCACCTGCTCTCCACCCACTGTCAATGGTGTTGCCGCTCCCTACCTCCCACAAATCCCTTGTGGTGTTTGCCACCTGCTCTCCACCCACTGTCAATGGTGTTGCCGCTCCCTACCTCCCACAAATCCCTTGTGGTGATTGCCCTCCCGCCCTCATCCCACTGTCCATGAAATTGCTGCTCCATCTTCTTCCCACTCCTTCTTTCTGTTGCTTACTTCATCCTTCACCCGCTCTACATTGTTGCGGCTCCCTACCCTTCACACCTCCCTGTTGTTGTTTGCCCCCTGCCCTCCTTCCACTGTCCACTGTGTTCCTTCTCCCTACGAGCCCCACACACCTCCTTTCTGTTGCTTGCCTCCACCCTCCCCCAACTCTCCATGGCGTTGCTGCTTCCTACCCCCCAACACCTCCCTAGTGGTGATTGCCCCCCTCCTCCCACTGTCCATGGAGTTGCTGCTACACCCCCACACCTCCTTTCTGTTGCTTACCTCCATTCTCTTCCCACTCTCCATGTTGCTGCTCTTCCCTCTACCACACCTTTCCCATGTTGCTTGTCCCTATCCCTCCCATCTGTACACAGCTATCTAGCCATTATAGGACTGTTGCTACGACTCATGTAGAAAAACATTAGTGGATCAGTCAGACATGTTGAAAGTGTAAGTACTGCGGCACCAAGGACTGTCAACCTTAGCCCCCACCATCATGGTGTTTAGTTGACTCCTTTGTCCCATAGTGCTTTTCTTGAGACAAACGTTGTCATTTTCTCTTGGCCCTTACATTCTTCTTTGAGGAAGGGTTTGGGTCTAGTTTTATTTTCATCCTTAGTAATCTGTTTACTTTGTTCAGATTTTATTACTATAATCACAACCTTCTTCACAGCACCAAGTGTATCTCATCACAATAGGTCTTTTAATTTGATGTTTTTATTGTTGCATAATATGTGATTGTGTGTTTGCCCTTTTATTTCCTATTAGTCGCTGTCATTAACAACCCTAGCTCACATGATGGCAAGTAGTGTGTCTAATGAATGCATCCACCAAATTTTGCTGCTTCCGAAATTTGAATCTCTAGATGAGCATGATTTTTGTCCAGTGGAAGTCTCTTTTTGGGTTTTAAGATGGAACCCTTTCCCAGTATCATAGAGATTTAGGTCTGGTGTATGCTGATTTAGGATAGTTGGCTCTGTCTATCTCTGTTGCATCAAATTCACTGTTCATCATCCATTATGTGAAGATACCTGCAGCAAATTAGATTAAGGTCTATATACAGTTGCAATTGCAGATAATTCCTTGCTTCATGGGCAGTGTCCCATGTCACGTGGTGAAAGATATCTGTATTGTTTTTGATTGATTATTTGTATTGTAATTGTTGGCACTAAAATGCAATACAATAATGTCTAAAAAAAAAAGCTTCCTTCATTGCTGTTTGAGACTTTGTCTGAAGCATCAGTAAGCAGGGTTTCTTCCACGTTTCTGTTTGATACCTTTTAATTTGTGTTATTCTATTTGATCTAGGGGTAATCATAATAAAATTATACATACTGAGAAAATGAAAAAAAAAAGAAAGTGATGAACAGAATCCTTTAATTAATCCCAGCTTCTGGCAATTACTCTAGACTGCTTCCAGTCTATGGACTGTGCCTTTATGCACAGGAAACAAATTATGTATTTGTAATTTATATAGCATTCCTTATACTTGATTAGGTGACAAATTGTATTGAATTAGCAGGTAGGTGGCATGCTTCATCATGTGTGAGTGCTTAGTCGGAATAGTGTTGAATTGCAGTGTAGCTTTCGTGGGAAGTGCTTTGGTGTTGTGTTAGTGACTAAATATCTTTTCTTATGCTAACTCCGGTTACAGGGGACTGCAGGATAGAAAGTATGCACATTGCATATGTAGGAAGTTGGCTCTGTATATACTATCTGAAAGTGAGAGATCATATGCACAGAGTCCAAGGGTTCCCCTTAGAGGTTGTTAGTGGCTAAATTTAGATAATACTAATGCTCTATTTTGTGGTAGTGTGGTTGAGCAGTAGGGTTATCAGAGGTTAGTGTTAAGCATTTGTTGTACACACACAGGCAATAAATGAGGAACACACACTCACAGACTTAACTCCAGGCCAATAGGTTTTTATATAGAAAAATATATTTTCTTAATTTATTTTAGAACCACACGATTTTAGGTAAGTACATAAAATGCAAGGTACTTCACACAGGTAAGTATAGAACTTCGATTTAAAACAGTAGTACACACAGTTTTGGTTAAAATGGCAATAAGCTATTTTAAAAGTGGACACTGAAAAAATCAACAGTTCCTGGGGGAGGTAAGTTTGGTTAGTTTTCTCAGGTAAGTAAAGCACTTACATAGTCAGTCTCCTGGGCATAGGCAGCCCACCGTTGGGGGTTCAAGGCAACCCCAAAGCCACCGCACCAGCAACACAGGGCCGGTCAGGTGCAGAGGTCAAAGGAGTGCCAAAAACACATAGGTTCCTATGAAAAACAAGGGTGCTCCGGTTCCAGTCTGCTTACAGGTAAGTACCTGCGTCCTCAAGGAGCAGACCAGGGGGGTTTTGTAGAGCACTGGGGGGGGGACACACACAAGCACACAAAACACACCCTCAGCGGGACAGCGGCGGCCAGGTGCAGTGTGCAAAGTAGGTGTCAGGTTTGCAATTGAAAGCAATGGAGGGACCCGGGGTCACTCTGGCAATACAGACAGGGCACAGGGGGGCTTCTCGGGCCAGCCACCGACTGGGCTAGGATGAGGGCCGCCTGCTGGTCACTCCTGCACTGGTAGGTGGTTCCTCTCGGTCCTGGGGACTGCGGGTGCAGTTTTTGGTCCAGGCGCCGGGAACCTTTGTTACCAGGCAGTCGCGGTCAGGGGGAGCCTCTGGATCCTCTATGCAGGTGTTGGCAGGGGGTGAAGGGAGGTCGACTCAGGGTGTTCACGTTGTTGGAGTCGCCTGGGAGTCCTCTCTGGGGTGTTTGTTGTCCTGGACTCGAGCCGGGGGCATCGGGTGCAGAGTGTGAAGACTCGCGCTTCTGGCGGGAAGTTGAGAGTCTCTTTAAAGGTTGCTTCTTTGTTGCACGTTTGTTGCTGTTTTCTGAACAGTGCCACTGTTCTCGGGAGGTTCTTGGTCCTTTAGGTGCAGGGCAGTCCTCTGAGTCCTCAGAGGTCACTGGTCCCTGCTGGATGCGTCGCTGTGCAGGTTCTTTGAGTCTGGAGACAGGCCGGTAGGGCTGGGGCCAAGTCAGTTGTCGCCTCCGTCGTCTCTGCTGGGCTTTCAGGTCAGCAGTCCTTCATGTTGTAGGTTGCAGGAATCTGATTTCCTGGGTTCAGGGTCGCCCCTAAATACTGAATTTATGGGTGTGTTTAGGTCCGGGGGACAGTAGCCAATGGCTGCTGTCCTTGAGGGTGGCTACACCCTCTTTGTGCCTCCTCCCTGTGGTGAGGGGGTACATCCCTAATCCTATTGGGGGAATCCTTCAAAATTAAGATGGATGATTTCTAAAAGCAGGGGTTACCTCAGCTCTGGGCACCTTAGGGGCTGTCCTGACTGGTAGGTGACTCCTCCTTGTTTTCCTCATTATCTCCTCCGGACTTGCCTGCAAAAGTGGGGGCTGTGTCCGGAGGGGTGGGCATCTCCACTAGTTGGGATGCTCCGGGACGCCGTAACAACAGGCATGAGCCTTTGAGGCTCACCGCCAGGTGTTACATTTCCTGCAGGGGGAGGTGAGAAGCACTTCCACCCAATGCAGGCTTTGTTCTTGGCCACAGAGTGACAAAGGCACTCACCCCATGTGGCCAGAAACTCGTCTGGTTGTGGCTGGCTGGCAGGAACTGGTCAGCCTAATGTACGAAGCTGGCCTGGCTTCTAGTGGGTACCAATGGTAATTACACATTGTGCCAGGTTCAGTTATCCCTTATTAGTAGAGTAGTAGTGTTCTAGCAGCTTAGGCTAATAGCGGTAGCTATAGCAGAGCAGCCAAGGCTGAACTAGGAGACATGCAAAGCTCCTACTATACCACTTATATCATATAGGTACTATATCATAAGAAAGACAATACTCAGGGTTACTAAAAATAAAGGTACTTTATTTTAGTGACAATGTGCCAAAAATATCGCAGATGATATATTCCCTTAGGAGGCAAGTAAAATATACAAAATATACACAACAGACCAAATCAGGTAAGTAAAACAGTCAGAAAGTAGTGCAAACACAGTAGAATACAAAAGGATGCAATAGGCCTAGGGGCAACAAAAACCATATACTAAGAAAGTGGAATGCGAACCACGAATTGACCCCTAGGCTGGTGTAGTGTCTAGTGGGTCGCTGGGAGTGTAAGAAAACACTAAGGGTATCCAAGATACCACACCCAAAGCCCACTGGAGAGACCCTAACTAGCCCTCAGAGGAGAATTGGCCACCTAGTCAGGTAAGCACCTATCAGGAGGGGTCACTATTGTCACCTGCTGGCACTGGCCACTCAGAGGCCTCCAGAGTGCCCTCACATTTCTGGAAACAAGATGGCAGAGGTCTGGCACACACTGGAGGAGCTCTGGGCACCACCCTTGGGGTGGTGATGGACAGGGGAGTGGTCACCTCCCTTTCCTTTGTCCAGTTTCGCGCCAGAGCAGGGACTGGGGGTTCGCTAAACCTGTGTAGACTGACTTATGCAAGCAGGGCACCATCTGTGCCCTTCAAAGCATTTCCAGAGGCTGGGAGAGGCTACCCCTCCCCAGCCTTTAACACCTATTTCCAAAGGGAAAGGGTGTAACACCCTCTCTCAGAGGAAATTCTTTGTTCTGCCTTCCTGGGACTGGGCTGCCCAGACCCCAGGAGGGTAGAACCCTGTCTGTGGGGTGGCAGCAGCGGTAGCTGCAGAGAAAACCCAGAGAGCTGATTTGGCAGTACCTGGGGTCCATGATGGAGCCCCGGAGATGCATGGAATAGGCTCCCCAATACCAGATTTGGAATGGGGGGGGGCAATTCCATGATCTTAGACATGTTACATGGCCATATTCTGAGTTACCATTTTGAAGCTACATATAGGTATTGACCTATATGTAGTGCACACATGTAATGGTGTCCCCGCACCCACAAAGTCTGGGGAAATGGCCCTGAACTATGTGGGGGCACCTTTGCTAGTGCAAGGGCCCCCTCACAATTAGTAACTTTGCACCTAGCCTTCAGCAAGTGAAGGTTAGATATATAGGTGACTTATAAGTTACTTAAGCACAGTAAAAATGGCTCAGAAATAATGCATGCGTTATTTCACTCAGGCTGCAATGGCAGTCCTGTGTAAAGGTTTGTCTGAGCCCCCTATTGGTGGCAAAAGAAATGCTGCAGCCCTTAGGGATCTCTTGGAACCCCAATACCCTGGGTACCTAGGTACCATATACTAGGGAATTATAAGGGTGTTCCAGTATGCCAATTGAAATTGGTGAAAGTGGTCACTAGCCTATAGTGACACATTTAAAGGCAGATAGAGCATATGCACTGAGGTTCTGAATAGCAGAGCCTCGGTGACACAGTTAGTCACTACACAGGTATACACATTCAGGCCACAAATTGTGAGCACAGGGGTCCTGGCTAGCAGGATCCCAGTGAGACAGGCAAAAACAAACTAACATACATGTAAAAATGGGGTAACATATCAGGCAAGATGGTCCTTTCCTACACAACTCCCCCCCCCCCCCAAACGAGGGACAATAAGCCTAACCTTGCCCAGATGAGTCATCACTGTCTAAGTGGAAATATCTGGAGAGTCCATCTGCATTGGAGTGGGCACTCCCAGGTTTATGTTCTACTGTATAGTCCATTCCCTGAAGGGAGATGGACCACCTCAACAATTTAGGGTTTTCACCTTTCATTTGTTTAAGCCATAATAGAGGTTTGTGGTCTGTTTGAACAATAAACTGAGTACCAAAGAGGTATGGTTTAACCATTTTTTCAGGGCCCTGACCACAGCAAAGTCCTTCCTCTTTATGGCAGACCAACACTTTTCTCTAGCGGTCAACCTCCTGCTGATAAAAGCAACAGGTTGATCCTTGCCCTCCGTGGTAAGCTGTGATAGAACTGCCCCTACCGCAAATTCAGAAGCATCAGTTCAAACAATGAATTTTGTGGCGTAACAAGGGCTTTTTAGGACAGGTGCAGAGCACACGGCCTGTTTGAGCTCATCAAAAGCCTTTTGACAGCTAGCTGTCCATAATACCCTTTTAGGCATCTTCTTTGATGTGAGTTCTTTAAGAGGGACATCTATGGTGTAGGAGGCTGGCCTGGCTTGTAGTGGGTACCAAGGGTTACTTACACTCTGTACCAGGTCCAGTTATCCCTTATTAGTGTAGAAGAGGTGTTTCTAGCAGCTTATGCTGATAGAAGGTAGCTATAGCAGAGCAGCTTAGGCTGAACTAGGAGACATGCAAAGCTCCTACTATACCACTGGAGTCATATGCACAATATCATAAGAAAACACAACACACAGATATACTAAAAATAAAGGTACTTTATTTTTATGACAATATGCCAAAAGTATCTCAATGAGTACCCTCAGTATGAGGATGCCAAATATACACAAGATATATGTACACAATACCAAAAATATGCAGTAATAGTAAAAGGAAGTAATGCAAGCAGTGTAAAGTTACAATAGATTGCAATAGGAGCACATAGGTATAGGGGCAACACAAACCATATACTCCAAAAGTGGAATGCGAACCACGAATGGACCCCAAACCTATGTGAGCTTGTAGAGGGTCGCTGGGACTGTAAGAAAACAGCGAGGGTTAGAAAAATAGCCCACCCCAAGACCCTGAAAGGTAGGTGTAAAGTGCACCTACAACCCCCAGAGAGCACAGAAGTCGTGATAGGGGGATTCTGCAAGGAAGACCAACACCAGCAATGCAAGAACAGTGGATTTCCGGACCTGAGTACCTGTTAGACAAGGGGACGAAGTCCAAGAGTCGCAACAGTGTCGAGAGTGGGCAGATGCCCAAGAAATGCCAGCTGAGGATGCAAGGAAGCTGCCACCGGGTGGAAGAATCTTGGTGTTCTGCAAGAACGAAGAGGACTAGGAACTTCCTCTTTGGAGGATGGATGTCCCACGTTGTGAAGAAGCTTGCAGAGGTGTTCCCACGCAGAAAGACCGCAAAGAAACCTTGCTAGCTGCAAGGGTCGCGGTTAGGGTTTTTGGATGCTGCTGTGGCCCAGGAGGTACCAGGATGTCGCCACTTCGATGAGGAGACAGAGGGGGCCCCCAGCAAGTCAGGGAGCCCTCACAGAAGCAGGCAGCACCCGCAGAAGTACCGGAACAGGCACTTGGAAGAGGAGTGAACCAGAGTCCCCCCGAAGTCAGAAAAGGGAGTACCACGACGCCGGAGGGCAACTCAGAAGGTTGTTCACTGCAGGTTAGAGTGTCGGGACCCAGGCTTGGCTGTGCACGGAGGAAATCCTGGAAGAGTGCACAGGAGCCGGAGCAGCTGCAAATCACGCGGTACCCAGCAATGCAGTCTAGCGTGGGGAGGCAAGGATTTACCTCCACCAAACTTGGACTGAAGAGTCACTGGACTGTGGGAGTCACTTGGACAGAGTTGCTGAGTTCCAGGGACCACGCTCGTCGTGCTGAGAGGGGACCCAGATGACCGGTGATGCAGTCTTTTGTTGCCTGCGGTGGCAGGGGGAAGATTCCGTCGACCCACCCTATGTTGTAAGTATGTTTATGTGTCACTGGGATCCTGCTATCCAGGACCCCAGTGATCATAGTTTGTGGCCTAGTGTGTATGCCTGTGTAGTGCCTAACTGTCTCACTGAGGCTCAGTCCTCCTCTGAGGGCTATTTAGGGTCTCTCCAGTGGGCTTTTCCTCAGATTACAACTTGCAAGAATCCAGCAGGACTCCTCTGCACTTCTCTCTTCGACTTCTGCCAAGGATCGACCGCTGACTGCTCTAGGACACTTGCAAAACTGCAACAAAGTAAAAAGAAGACTACCAGTGACATTATAACGCCTAATCCGTCCGGCTTTCTCGACTGTTTCCGGGTGGTGCATGCTCTTGGGGCTGCCTGCCTTCACCCTGCACTGGAAGCCACGAAGAAATCTCCTGTGGGTCGTCGGAATCTTCCCCCTGCTCCAGCAGGCACCAAAATTCAGCTTCACCGGTACTCTGGGTCCCCTCTCATCCTGACGAGTATGGCTCCTAGAACACAGGTGGTGGACCCAAGTGACCCAGACTGTCCATTGGTCCAATTATCCAAATTCGGAGGAGGTAAGTCCTTGCCTCTCCTCCCCAGACAGTAATCCTGTGCACTGCGTGATCTGCAGCTACAATGTCTTCTGTGCACATTTCCATGAAATCCTGCATGCACAGCCGAGCCTAGGTCCCCCCGCACTCCGTCCTGCGATGCTCAGCTCCCTGAGTTGATCTCCTGTGTCGTGGGAACTCTCTTTGCAGTGTTCGGATGACCTCCATGTTAAGACTACTTAAACCTGTGTTCAAGGACTTCTGCGGGTGCTTCCTTCCTGTCCGAGGGCTCTCTACGTTGCTGAGGGCCCCCTCTGTCTCCTCTCCCAAGTGGCGACATCCTGGTCCTTCCTGGGCCCGGACAGCACCCTTTTTCTTCAGCTGTGACTCTTGCAGCTAGCAAGGCTTGTTTGCGGTCTTTTGCCAAGGAAACAACTATGCATCCTCCAGCATGCCGTGGGACATCTTCTGCATAAAGAAGAACTTCCTACCTCCTTTCGTTGTTGCAAATCCTGCAGCTTCTTCCAACCGGAGGCAGCCATTTTGCACCTTCATCCAGGGTTTAGTGGGCTCCTGCTCCCCCCTGGACACTTTAGCAACTCTTGGACTTGGTCCCCTTCCTTTGCAGGTCTTAAGGTCCAGGAATCCGTCTTCATTGATTTGCAGTCTGTTGTGGTCCTTGCAAAATCCTTTATCACGACTTTAGTGTGTTACTGGGGAAATAGTAGTACTTTACTCCTACTTTCCAGGGTCTTGGGGGAGGGGTATCTTTTACACCCTTAGTGTTTTCTTACACCCCCAGCGACCCTCTACACACTATACTAGCCTAGGGGTCCATTTGTGGTTCACATTCCACTTTCTTTGTATATGGTTTGTGTTGCTGTAGGAGGCTGGCCTGGTTTGTAGTGGGTTCCAAGGGGTACTTACACTCTGTACCAGGACCAGTTATCCCTTATTAGTGTAGAAGAGGTGCTTCTAGCAACTTAGGCTGATAGAAGGTAGCTAAGGAGAGCAGCTTAGGCTGAACTAGGAGACATGCAAAGCTCCCACTATACCACTGGTGTCATATGCACAATATCACAAGAAAATACAATACACAGATATACTAATTTTATGACAATATGCCAAAGTATCTCAGTGAGTACCCTCAGTATAAGGATGCCAAATATACACAAGATATATGTACACAATACCAAAAATATGCAGTAATAGCAAAAGGAAGTAATGCAAGCAATGTACAGTCACTATAGATTGCAATGAGAGCACATAGGTATAGGGGCAACACAAACCATATACTCCAAAAGTGGAATGCGAACCACAAATGGACCCCAAACCTATGTGAGCTTGTAGAGGGTCGCCGGGACTGTAAGAAAACAGTGAGGGTTAGAAAAATAGCCCATCCCAAGATCCTGAAAAGTAGGTGTAAAGTGCACCTATGTTCCCCAGAGAGCACAGAAGTCGTGATAGGGGAATTCTGCAAGGAAGACCAACACCAGCAATGCAACAAAGGTGGATTTCCGGACGAGAGTACCTGTGGAACAAGGGGACCAAGTCCAAGAGTCGCGACAAAGTCGAGATTGGGCAGATGCCCAGGAAATGCCAGCTGAGGATGCAAAGAAGCTGCCACCGGATGGTAGAAGCTGTGGATTCTGCAAGAACGAAGAGGACTAGGAACTTCCCCTTTGGAGGATGGATGTCCCACGTCGTGAAGAGGCTTGCAGAAGTGTTCCCACGCAGAAAGACCGCAAACAAGCCTTGCTCGCTGCAAGGGTCGCGGTTAGGGTTTTTGGATGCTGCTGTGGCCCAGGAGGGACCAGGATGTCGCCAATTGCGTGAGGAGACAGAGGGGGCGCCTAGCAAGATAGGGAGCCCTCACAGAAGCAGGCAGCACCCGCAGAAGTGCCGGAACAGGCACTACGAAGAAGAGTGAACCGGAGCTCACCCGAAGTCACAAACGGAGATCCCACGACGCCGGAGGACAACTCAGGAGGTTGTGCACTGCGATTTAGGGTGTCGTGGACCCAGGCTTGGCTGTGCACAAAGGAAATCCTGGAAGAGTGCACAGGAGCCGGAGCAGCTGCAAATCATGCGATACCCAGCACTGCAGTATGGCGTTGGGAGTCAAGGACTTACCTCCACCAAACTTGGACTGAAGAGTCACTGGACTGTGGGAGTCACTTGGACAGAGTTGCTGAGTTCCAGGGACCACGCTCGTCGTGCTGAGAGGGGACCCAGAGGACTGGTGATGCAGTTCTTTTGGTGCCTGAGGTTGCAGGGGGAGGATTCCGTCGTCCCACTGGAGATTTCTTCGGAGCTTCTAGTGCAGAGAGGAGGCAGGCTACCCCCACAGCATGCACCACCAGGAAAACAATCGAGAAGGCGGCAGGATCAGCGATACAAGGTTGCAGTAGTCGTCTTTGCTACTTTGTTGTGGTTTTGCAGGCTTCCTGAGCAGCCAGCGGTCGATTCCGTGGCAGAAGGTGAAGAGAGAGATGCAGAGCTCTGCTAAGCTACCTTTTCTATCAGCCTAAGCTGCTAGACACCCCTCTACACTAATAAGGGATACCTGGGCCTGGTGTGAGTACCCCTTGGTACTCACTACAAGCCAGTCCAGCCTCCTACACAGAGCCTCAGTGAGACAGTTAGGCATCACACAGGGAACACATACATATAGGCCACAAACTTATGAGCACTGGGGTCCTGGCTAGCAGGGTCCCAGTGACACATAACAAACATACTGAAAACATAGGGTTTTCACTATGAGCACTGGGCCCTGGCTAGCAGGATCCCAGTGAGACAGTGAAAACACCCTGACATATACTCACAAACAGGCCAAAAGTGGGGGTAACAAGGCTAAAAAGAGGCTACTTTCTCACAGTTGCCCCTAGGCCTATTGCATCCCATTGTATTCTACAGTGTTTGCACTACTTTCTGACTGTTTTACTTACCTGATTTGGTTTGTTGTGTATATTTTGTGTATGTTACTTACCTCCTAAGGGAGTATATCCTCTGAGATATTTTTGGCACATTGTCACTAAAATAAAGTACCTTTATTTTTAGTAACTATGAGTATTGTCTTTCTTATGATATAGTACCTATATGATATAAGTGGTATTGCATGAGCTTTGCATGTCTCCTAGTTCAGCCTTGGCTGCTCTGCTATAGCTACCTCTTTCAGCCTAAGCTGCTAGAACACTACTACACTACTAATAAGGGATTACTGGACCTGGCACAAGGTGGAAGTACCATTGGTACCCACTATAAGCCAGACCAGACTCCTACAGTCATCAGCAACTATCATTTGAAATGCATCAGAAAAAACATAAACGTGATTTTTCAGAGAGTTGCAAGCTTGTGGCTGTGAAGCTTTTTGCAAGAGAGGGCCCAGAGTGGTGCAGCGAGAAGACTGTCCATTGCAACAAGGCGCACATATTTCATAGCTCCACAGCATATTTTACAACAAGAAACCCTGCACAAACACTCAGCCAACCTGCAAGTCTAGCTTGCTGCAAAGCAGCAGGTTATAAAAGATAAAATGAAAATATCTAGTCACATTTTTATTTCGCCCAGTGAGATGTATTGTGCCAGTTACAGAGCCTATTACTTTAAAGTGTGGCACATGCAAGGCATTTGTAGAGCAAATATGGATTAGTTTATGCCGCCATCTTCTGGTAACATGCTGTAGGTGCTTCTTCGGACAGTATGTTCTCACTGTGGCTATTACCAATACATTTACTGACCTCGAGAAG
The DNA here is from genome assembly GCF_031143425.1 of Pleurodeles waltl. Classification (NCBI taxonomy): domain Eukaryota; kingdom Metazoa; phylum Chordata; class Amphibia; order Caudata; family Salamandridae; genus Pleurodeles; species Pleurodeles waltl. Next base: position 16,481,349 of record NC_090438.1, on the reverse strand, counting down.
CTCCTTGTTCTTCAGATATAAAAAATGTAAACATATATTAGATTTTCAGGGTGTTTTCACATCTAACTAATTCTGGTGAAATCTAATTTATTACATGCTGAGAGGACAATCTTATATTGAAAAAACTCGTTGGTCAAACGAAATAAGAAAATTAGTTTAAAAAACCCATCGGAAAAAGCCAAAAAACTGTGTTAAAAAGCATGCTTTAAATGCCTGCAGCCGGGCGAAAAGTAAACAGTGAGTACTGTATAGGCAGGTAGAGTCCCACCAGAGACAGTGTACAGGCAGGTAGAGAGAGGCCCTGCAGGGATAGTGTACAGGCAGGTAGAGTCCCAGCAGGGACACTGTACAGGCAGGTAGAGTCCCAGCAGGGACACTGTACAGGCAGGTAGAGTCCCAGCAGGGACACTGTACAGGCAGGTAGAGGCCCAGCAGGGACACTGTACAGGCAGGTAGAGGCCCAGCAGGGATAGTGTACAGGCAGGTAGAGTCCCAGCAGGGACACTGTACAGGCAGGTAGAGTCCCAGCAGGGACACTGTACAGGCAGGTAGAGTCCCAGCAGGGACACTGTACAGGCAGGTAGAGTCCCAGCAGGGATAGTGTATAGGCAGGTTGAGTCCCAGCAGGGACACTGTACAGGCAGGTTGAGTCCCAGCAGGGACACTGTACAGGCAGGTAGACGCCCAGCAGGGACACTGTACAGGCAGGTAGTCCCAGCAGGGACAGTGTACAGGCAGATAGAGTCCCAGATGGGACACTGTACAGGCATGTTGAGTTCCATCAAGGACAGTGTACAGGGACAGTGTACAGGCAGGTAGAGTCCCAGCAGGGACACTTTACAGGCAGGTAGAGCCCCAACAGGAACAGTGTAAAGGCAGGTTGAGTCCCAGCAGGGACTCTGAACAGGCAGGTTGAGTCCCAGCAGGGACTCTGAACAGGCAGGTTGAGTCCCAGCAGGGACACTGTACAGGCAGGTTGAGTCCCAGCAGGGACACTGTACGGGCAGGTTGAGTCCCAGCAGGGACACTGTACGGGCAGGTAGAGTCCCAGCAGGGACACTGTACGGGCAGGTAGAGTCCCAGCAGGGACACTGTACAGGCAGGTTGAGTCCCAGCAGGGACACTGTACGGGCAGGTAGAGTCCCAGCAGGGACACTGTACGGGCAGGTAGAGTCCCAGCAGGGACACTGTACGGGCAGGTAGAGTCCCAGCAGGGACACTGTACAGGCAGGTAGAGTCGGGCAGGTTGAGTCCCAGCAGGGACACTGTACGGGCAGGTTGAGTCCCAGCAGGGACACTGTACGGGCAGGTTGAGTCCCAGCAGGGACACTGTACGGGCAGGTAGAGTCCCAGCAGGGACACTGTACGGGCAGGTAGAGTCCCAGCAGGGACACTGTACAGGCAAGTAGAGTCGGGCAGGTTGAGTCCCAGCAGGGACACTGTACGGGCATGTAGAGTCCCAGATGGGACACTGTACAGGCATGTTGAGTCCCATCAAGGACAGTGTACAGGCAGGTAGAGTCCCAGCAGGGACACTGTACAGGCAGGTAGAGTCCCAGCAGGGACAGTGTACAGGCAGGTAGTCCCAGCAGGGACAGTGTACAGGCAGGTAGTCCCAGCAGGGACACTGTACAGGCAGGTAGAGTCCTAGCAGGGACACTGTACAGGCAGGTAGAGTCCCAGCAGGGACACTGTACAGGCAGGTAGTCCCAGCAGGGACAGTGTACAGGCAGGTAGAGTCCCAGATGGGACACTGTACAGGCATGTTGAGGCCCATCAAGGGCAGTGTACAGGGACAGTGTACAGGCAGGTAGAGTCCCAGCAGGGATAGTATATAGGCAGGTTGAGTCCCAGCAGGGACAGTGTACAGTGGAGGAACACAGTACTTGGGCGTCGGGAAACTGATATGAGCAAACACGAGGAACAAGCATTGGTAAATACAGGTAATGGTGCTACAGCCAATAGAAATGGAGGAAAACTGAGTGGCAAGCACTGGAACCAGAGGAAAGCAAGGAGGGCGGGAAATAAGTCCCTTTTAAGGTTTATATTTAATACAATAGACTTCACATGCACAGCACAAGTGCTGTGCAGCCGAAACCTAAACACACTAAGGAAGGAGAAGAAGGAGGTGGGGAAAGAAATAGTACCTGAGTCACGTCGGGATCAGCGGACGGGCATTAATTAAGTTAGATCAATCAGTGCTTGATCTCTGCTCCATTGTCTGGGCCGGAAGTGATGCCAGCCTGAAATGGACAAATTGCAATACTGTACAGAAGAGTGCCACAAAAGCCAACAAATGGTGAGCGACAGGCGGACTCCAAGCCCTTGTCTAACTACAGCTGCGTCTCACAAGCGATAAGCATGCGCTAGTGCATGCTATCACAGACTCGACCCAAAAAAGTACTTCCACTTAACTCACTGTATTAGGATGGTTTCCTGTTGGCTAAGACTGCCCACTTTGATCCCAGTGATATTTTGTACCTTGTCTTTAGTCCACAAGACTTCAGAGATATATTCTTAAGGCTCACATTAACCCATCATTAAATTATACCTGATTAACCAGTATGTGCCTTCTCCTTTTAAGGTTCCCTTGCCAGTGGACATCTAGGGCAGGACAAGATCTATCCAGGCTTGTCTCCCACTCTGGCAGAGTTTCAGCTTTGCCAAAGCACGGGTTGTAGAGCCCAGGGCCTTCCAAGCCCGAAAGGAGGTAGGAAGTTCTTCCTTATGAGGTGAAAGAGAGAAAAGGGGGTACTACCTACTTGGTGGACCTCAAGAGCCTCCTAAATCCCTTAAGACTACTCTCTGCAAACCACCTCAGCATACACTGCTCCTGGGTCACATGACTGGGTGTAGTTTTTGGTACAGCCTTTTTGTATTTCTCCCAGGCAGCCACACAATTGAAGGACTAGATGCCTAGATTGGCCATCTCACTCAAGATGAGGGAGGCAGAGCTGTGCGCAGACCCATTTGCATTTCAAAAGACTGTGCCCTTCTCTCATACACATCTCACACTAGCCTATTGTGTCTGCAGACAGACTGGGACCAGGGCAGGGAGGCAGGAAATTCTGACACATCTGTAAGGAGAAGCCTATAGAAGTTTCTCCCACTTCAAAGGAGATACTGGGTATACAAATAGGACCCTCTGACCACTCCTTAGTAGGCTCCTGAAACTATTGATATTGCCGAAAAAGGATGCCCTGCTGCTTGAGTCCTGCCCTGCTTGCTGAAAAGGAAGTCTGACACTGCACCCCTCATGCCTGGCTAAAGTGACTCCAAGGGTGAACTGACTGACCTCCTGTTCTTAGCTGCAGGGACCTAACAAGTTCCACAGGCCTCTTTGTAACTGACTACCTGACCTGCTGCAACTGGGCCTGCAACTAAACATGTCTAAGCCTTGCTGGGCTCTGCTGGAGTGAGCTCTGAGCCCCAAAATGTTCCTGCCAGGTCCTGGACCCTTGGTATGGCATCAGGTGAGCTCCTCCTAAAAGAAAAGAAATCCTGAAGTTTTGGGCTCTTAGAGACTGCGAACAGGCCCACTTGCAACCGATCTTGCCACCTACGCTGACTGCCAACGTAACTTAACTCTTCACACCACTGTGACCGCCTGCGACGACCAACAACACAAGATCTGCCCTTAACGCTTCCACACGATAGCCTGCTGTGACTGCCAACGCAAATATCTAACAACAACTGTCCACTAAGCCCTTCTGGACTTAGCGCTACAGTGACACCCATCTGTGATGCTCTTCCTGGTCCTTGCAATCACCTCCACTGTGAACAGAAGACTTTGCACTAGAGTTTAGAAGGTAACTTTTTCAAAAGGGCTAACCTGGTCCCTGTATCTGGCTGTTGGCTTGAACTTGTGACTTTCACCTGGTCTCATACAACCAGATAACCGTGAGTGTTTTTTTGTGCTTTTAGGCAATAGTTACCTTAAATCTTTGACACTGAATATCTATGGTTCTACTGATTGTATTTTTGTTGATTTTCAGTCAAAGAATTGCATTATGTATTCATTTTTACTCTGTATTTGTGTAGGAGTTTTTGTGTTGTGTTTTCACTTCTTTGCTATTTGTGTGCTGCACAAATACTTGACACATCGCTCCTAAGTTAAGCCTTGCCATGATACCAGAGGTTTAACCACAAACTAACTTAGTGACCTTTTTGTGGTTCACTTTGACAAGGATTGTATTTGTTGCTTGAGAAGAGTTTACAAGTCCCTCAATCAACATCCAGATTTCTTACAACTGGAATCCAGTGGGTCAACCTTGCAGTCAGTGATGTGCTGTTTAGGTCTGTCAGACATTTTGTGATTTTTAAGGGCGGCTGATTGATTATTTAGCTCCTCAAATGTCTGAAATTTTTCCAGATGTCCCAGTGAAGCCCTGGGTATTGTAGGGCTGCTGGATTGGATACAGCCATTTTCCACAATTTGGCTCCATTTTCCAGTGTCTATGGGACCCTGGGAGTCCTAAATGCCTTGTATTGGGATCACTGCTTTTGAGTCTGATACTTTCTTTTTATATAACCTTATCTGACATTCTTTGCCATTGATCCTGTGGGGATAACAAAATAGGGACTGCTCTAACCCTTAGAGGCCAGGGCACCAGAAAGACATTGTCCATTAAATCAACAATATTTATGAATAATCTTGTAATAGCTACACTGTAATTTTTATTAATTAAACCAAGTCTGACTGAACGTCTTATCTTTCCTTTTAGGTGCAGGTGTAACGAGACAGAACAGCTACGCTAATACTGGCTTTTCTTGTGCCTGGACTACTGACCAGAAATAGATCAATTGATCATGGCCCCTAAAAAATCTGTAGTTTCCAAGAAAGTAGCCAGTGCCGCAACCATCTCCAAAATGACCACCACTAGTGTGACACAATCTGAGGACACAACCTCGTTGCTGTTTGGGCAAAGTGCAGAACAGGGCATACCAGATTCATCAACTGCTTGTGCGCAACCAGAACTACCAAGTGTTCAATTCGATGAACCAACATCATTGGATCTTGAAGAAAAAGGGCCTCTTCCTCTTGATGCTCTGATGGGGGAAGACAATGGTGATACAGGAGCGTTCCCACAAATCAAACTGGAAATAGAACATAAAGAAGACATACGTTTTCTAACCGGGGAGGATGCTCTTCCTTCATCACCACCATCTACTTCACCATCTCCTCCAAGAAAAAGAAGACTAACTCCCTCAACATACCCAGCCCCCCTTTCAGATGATGATGATGGGGAATGGATCCCTGAGCACCAGGGAGGGCCCAGCAGAAGGTTTCAGGATGGCTTGGTTGCCAGTGCCACTAGCGATGATGATGAACCTGTGTTTGTTGGTGAGAGTCGTGCAGAAAGAGTGGAAGGCATCCCAAGGCAGACAGCAGCACCTTCTATTCCCATTCGCTCAATTTTTTTGCAACAGAAACCAACAACTTCAACAACCTTCCCCTTTGGTATGCCCCTGGGACGAACTGCCAGAAAATACACATCACATGTTTGGGATTTCTTTTACATTCACAGATACCATGAACATATTGTAATCTGCACCATCTGCCAGGCCGAAGTCCGCCGTGGGAAGCCAGGCAAACATCTTGGCACTGGGGGCCAGTTGGCTCACTTGAAAGGCAAACATGCACGCCTTTGGGAAGCCCACTTAAAGAAAATGCAAACAGGGGCCTCTGCTAGTTCAGCTTCTCAGTGTGCAGCACCCGAAGGTGATGAGGATAGTGTACTGCATCCTGATGTGTGGAGGACACCTCGCCCAACCACCCCTACGATGAGTGCATCAGTAATGCCCTACAGTAACAGAGAAGTCACTCCTGCTCTTCCACGCTCATGCCCCACACCTTTGCAGAAGTCTGTTATGGCACCACCTGTAAAACAAACCTCTATCAAGGCAATGTTCAGCAAGGAAACAAAGTATGACAGAGGCCACCCCGTTACACGTTTATACAATGGAAAGCTGGCTAAAATGTTGGCACTTGACAATCTTCCTTTTTCTTTGGTGGAAGGACAGGGGTTCCTGGAATTTGTTGAGGCCCTTTGTCCAAAATGGAAGGTTCCTAGCCAGACGTATTTCTCTGCTGTTGGTGTGCCAGAGATGCATAGGACAATGCTGGCCTTGGTTGGAAGTGCTCTAATGGAGACGGCCGTGCACACCATTCACCTTACGACGTGTATGTGGAACAGTGGTCCAGATACAGACAAAATATGTATTACAGCCCATTGGGTTACGTTCAAGATGCTTGACTCTAGGTCAAGAACCAACTGTACTACTAAAGAAGGCATTCGTCAGCATGCAACGTTAGCAGTGTTCACCATAGATAAAACGTGCACAGCCCTCAGAATCCTGGAAGAGTTCAATGCCCGAGTTTTTGAATGGCTTCAACCTAGGGGTCTGAGTATTGGTTTTGTTGCCACTGACAATTCTAGTAGCATTGTCCGTGCAATGTCAGATGGAGGATACTTTAGGGTGCTTTGTTTTGCCCATTGCATGAACCTAATTGTACAGGACTTTCTTAAAAATGAAGCAGCAGTCTACAAGATCCTGCTCATCTGTCGCAGGATTTGTTATCATTTCACCCATTCCGTGAGAGCTCAGAAACAGTTGACAGTGCTGCAGCGGGCGAATGGCCTCCCTGTACAGTCGCTTGTGCAGGAGGTTCCGACATGTTGGACATCCACCCTCTACATGCTTCAGCGCTTATTCGAGCAGTACAAAGCTCTGAATGACTTTGTCATGCAGGAGAGAGGCGATGCCGCTGCCAAGGCCATGTCATTGACACTCAGACAGTGGGGATTAATAGAATCCATCATCAAAATGCTGGAACCTTTTGAGGTTGTCACCCAGTCCGTCAGCAGGGAGAACGCTACCATGAGTGATGCCATCCCAACTCTCCAGATGCTGAAGGTCCAGCTGCGTGCGCTAGAGAAAACATTTACAGATAACGATGATGATGAAGCAGCTGGTTTTGTCAGCAGCCTACTCCTGCGTCTGGAGACCAATCAGAAGCTTAACACTGAGATAGTGGACTCTGAGGAGTACATCTGTGCCACTATCCTAGACCCTCGTTACAGACCTGGACTTCCTTCTTTTATGCTCTTTACAGAGGAGGATGTTGAAAGGTACAAGAGGTGGATTGTGAGGAGAGTGTCTGCACACGAAAATGAAAGACAGCATCTTGAGAGACAAAGAAGAACTGTTGATGTGCCATATTCATCCTCTAACGCACAGCACAGGGGTCTCGCCAGCAGCACTGTTCCACTGTCACCGCAGCAACCTTCTCTGGTCCATTCAAGTACAAACAGTTGGAGTCCAATGGACATTAGCAGTTCAGTTTCCACTTTCTCAATTCCACCCCCAGATTCAAAACTGCCACCAGCGCCCTCTTCTGCGACACCATCTCCTGTTTTGGGCTGGTTTACCAAAGTGCCTGGACTAGCGACATCCTCAGACTTGGAGGAGATTCAACAAAACCTATTGTCGAAAATGACGATAGAGAAAATGGTACAGGAGTACATGTGTGAAAAAAAGAAATTTCCTCTAGATGAAGAGCCATTGATATATTGGCATGGGAAATTGGACGAGTGGCCAGAACTCAGCAGACTAGCAATAAAATATCTGTCATTTCCTGCAGCCAGCATGTCCTCCAAGCGCATGTTCAGTGGCGCCAAAGCAATTCTCAGTGACAGAAGTCGTCCGCCTGCTCAAAACGATGACCTACTGACTATGCTAAAAATAAACAAGCATTTCCTTCCTAATGATTATGCAGCAGCGCCAGAAGAGGTAGAGCAGCTCTCAAATCAATTTACCACTTCCGATCCTGTTGGTGCAGCCTCCACAGATGATAAAAAGAACATTGTCTACTGACTTTTTTGTGTCACCGTCTTGACCATCTTTTGGAATAAGAAAAAATGAAAAAGAAAAACACATCTATAAACTTTTTAACAGCTTGCACAATGTGACTTTTGTCTTGCTCTGAAATTGTGAAATGGACTAGTGTACTCTGTGTTGTAAAATATTTATATTTTGTTTCCTGACAATTAAAGTACACTGTTTTGTTCAACACGTGTGTCAGGTGTAGACTTTATCTTGTATGTTGGCAGTGGTAGTTTATATTGGTCATCTACTTTTGCCACTCCCAGTTTCACCTATTTATTCTGTTCGTTGTCATCTTACAAAATGTCACCTAGGTGAAGAACAACTTGAAATGTTTGACCCCTTTCCAACTTAAAAAAGGGCTCACTTTACTGTTGAACAGATGCAACCTTTGTACCTATTTTTCTTTTTAGCTTGGGCAACGGTCCCTTGATTCATGAGAGTGAGTGGTTCAGATAAGGGCAAAAATGATGTGATGTATTTGCAGAAGTCCCTGTTGAAAGCAAATGAAAGCACACGTATCAGAAGTGGAGAACATAAGAGCTCTATCAAGTCAAATATGTTTTGTAGGAGTGAATGGTGTTGCTAATGTAACCTGTAACCATTTCTTAAATTTTCTCAAACCGGTCGCAAATAGAATGTACTGTGTTGTGTTGTGTGGGGCTACCTGTCCCAGGAATTCTGTAGAGCTTTATGTGGGGCGAGAGGAGAAACCCTGTCACATTGGCAATGCTATATAGCGCATCTCAAGCCCCTGCACCACGGGATGCCACAATCTGTGCTGTGTTGAGTGGGGCTACCTGTAGGAGGCTGGACTGGCTTGTAGTGAGTACCAAGGGGTACTTGCACCTTGCACCAGGTCCAGTTATCCCTTATTAGTGTATAGGGTGTCTAGCAGCTTAGGCTGATAGATAATGGTAGCTTAGCAGAGCAGCTTAGGCTGAACTAGGAGACGTGTGAAGCTACTACAGTACCACAAGTGTCACTTGCACAATATCATAAGAAAACACAATACACAGTTATACTAAAAATAAAGGTACTTTATTTTTATGACAATATGCCAAAGTATCTTAGAGTGTACCCTCAGTGAGAGGATAGGAAATATACACAAGAGATATGTACACAATACCAAAAATATGCAGTATAGTCTTAGAAAACAGTGCAAACAATGTATAGTTACAATAGGATGCAATGGGGACACATAGGGATAGGGGCAACACAAACCATATACTCCAAAAGTGGAATGCGAACCACGAATGGACCCCAAACCTATGTGACCTTCTAGAGGGTCGCTGGGACTATTAGAAAATAGTGAGAGTTAGAAAATTAGCCCTCCCCAAGACCCTGAAAAGTGAGTGCAAAGTGCACTAAAGTTCCCCCAAAGACAAAGAAGTCGTGATAGAGGAATAATGCAGGAAAGACACAAACCAACAAGGCAACAACAGTGGATTTCCAATCTAGGGTACCTGTGGAACAAGGGGACCAAGTCCAAAAGTCACAAGCAAGTCGGAGATGGGCATATGCCCAGGAAATGCCAGCTGTGGGTGCAAAGAAGCTTCTACTGGACAGAAGAAGCTGAGGTTTCTGCAGGAACGAAAAGGGCTAGAGACTTCCCCTTTGGTGGACGGATCCCTCTCGCTGTGGAGAGTCGTGCAGAAGTGTTTTCCCGCCGAAAGAACGCCAACAAGCCTTGCTAGCTGCAAATCGTGCGGTTAGCGTTTTTGGACGCTGCTGTGGCCCAGGAGGGACCAGGAGGTCGCAAATTGGACCAGGAGGTAGAGGGGACGTCGAGCAAGACAAGGGGCCCTCTTAGCAGCAGGTAGCACCCGGAGAAGTGCCAGAAACAGGCACTACGAGGATGCGTGAAACGGTGCTCACCCGAAGTTACACAAAGGAGTCCCACGTCGCCGGAGACCAACTTAGAAAGTCGTGCAATGCAGGTTAGAGTGCCGTGGACCCAGGCTTGGCTGTGCACAAAGGATTTCCGCCGGAAGTGCACAGGGGCCGGAGTAGCTGCAAAAGTCGCGGTTCCCAGCAATGCAGTCTAGCAAGGTGAGGCAAGGACTTACCTCCACCAAACTTGGACTGAAGAGTCACTGGACTGTGGGGGCCACTTGGACACAGTTGCTGGATTCGAGGGACCTCGCTCGTCGTGCTGAGAGGAGACCCAAGGGACCGGTAATGCAGCTTTTTGGTGCCTGCGGTTGCAGGGGGAAGATTCCGTTGACCCACGGGAGATTTCTGCGGAGCTTCTAGTGCAGAGAGGAGGCAGACTACCCCCACAGCATGCACCACCAGGAAAACAGTCGAGAAGGTGGCAGGATCAGCATTACAGAGTTGCAGTAGTCGTCTTTGCTACTTTGTTGCAGTGTTGCAGGCTTCCAGGGCGGTCAGCAGTCGATTCCTTGGCAGAAGGTGAAGAGAGAGATTCAGAGGAACTCTGATGAGCTCTTGCATTCGTTATCTAAAGTTTCCCCAGAGACAGAGACCCTAAATAGCCAGAAAAGAGGGTTTGGCTACCTAGGAGAGAGGATAGGCTACTAACACCTGAAGGAGCCTATCAGAAGGAGTCTCTGACGTCACCTGGTGGCACTGGCCACTCAGAGCAGTCCAGTGTGCCAGCAGCACCTCTGTTTCCAAGATGGCAGAGGTCTGGAGCACACTGGAGGAGCTCTGGACACCTCCCAGGGGAGGTGCAGGTCAGGGGAGTGGTCACTCCCCTTTCCTTTGTCCAGTTTCGCGCCAGAGCAGGGCTAAGGGGTCCCTGAACCGGTGTAGACTGGCTTATGCAGAATTGGGCACATCTGTGCCCAAGAAAGCATTTCCAGAGGCTGGGGGAGGCTACCCCTCCCCTGCCTTCACCCCATTTTCCAAAGGGAGAGGGTGTAACACCCTCTCTCAGAGGAAGTCCTTTGTTCTGCCATCCTGGGACAAGCCTGGCTTGACCCCAGGGGGGCAGAAACCTGTCTGAGGGGTTGGCAGCAGCAGCAGCTGCAGTGAAACCCCAGAAAAGGCAGTTTGGCAGTACCAGGGTCTGTGCTACAGACCACTGGGATCATGGAATTGTACCAACAATGCCAGGATGGCATAGAGGGGGCAATTCCATGATCTTAGACATGTTACATGGCCATATTCGGAGTTACCATTGTGAAGCTACATATAGGTATTGACCTATATGTAGTGCACGCGTGTAATGGTGTCCCCGCACTCACAAAGTTCAGGGAATTGGCCATGAACAATGTGGGGGCACCTTAGCTAGTGCCAGGGTGCCCTCACACTAAGTAACTTTGCACCTAACCTTTACCAGGTAAAGGTTAGACATATAGGTGACTTATAAGTTACTTAAGTGCAGTGTAAAATGGCTGTGAAATAACGTGGACGTTATTTCACTCAGGCTGCAGTGGCAGGCCTGTGTAAGAATTGTCAGAGCTCCCTATGGGTGGCAAAAGAAATGCTGCAGCCCATAGGGATCTCCTGGAACCCCAATACCCTGGGTACCTCAGTACCATATACTAGGGGATTATAAGGGTGTTCCAGTAAGCCAATGTAAATTGGTAAAATTGGTCACTAGCCTGTTAGTGACAATTTGAAAGAAATGAGAGAGCATAACCACTGAGGTTCTGATTAGCAGAGCCTCAGTGAGACAGTTAGTCACTACACAGGTAACACATTCAGGCACACTTATGAGCACTGGGGCCCTGGTGAACAGGGTCCCAGTGACACATACAACTAAAACAACATATATACAGTGAAAAATGGGGGCAACATGCCAGGCAAGATGGTACTTTCCTACACTACCTATCCTAGGAATTGTGTGGAACTTAACGTGGGCAGGAGGAGAAGCCCTGTCACGTCATTTGTGGCGCTATATAGTGCATCTCAAGCCCCTGTGGTGCAGGACATGCTGCTTCCGGAAGAGGCTGGACCACCCCTCTTGGCTCGAAGATCTGACGGTGCGGTGGGGAAGTTGTTTGGTGACCGGTCAGTCTATTTCTCTGTCAGCCTGAGGGCGTTGTTTGGTGGAGGTAGGCCCCTGCACTTTTTCTGGACTTTGGCTGGGGACCAGGTTGTGTGCATGTTATTAGTGCTGGTGGGAGCCTTTTTGACATGTTTGCAGCACTGGGATTGAGGACGTTGGTCCTCATGGGGAAGTGCAAGGCTCCAATTATCCTGGTCCAATTGACCACTGTGGTCGCCTTCCTGAACTGGCAACCCGCAGGTTATCTTGCTCTGTCTGTGGCACCAGGTCTGGTGTGCAGCCGGGTATTTCCTTGCCTGCCAGTGAGGGTCTGGGCATGTCCCCAGCCCCGCCAGGGACATGCCACAGACAGGAAAGCCTTACTTCTAAATCCTCAGATTTTGGTGCTTCACCGTGTGTGGTTGTAACTATAGAGGGGAGGCAGCTGTCCCAGCAGCTTCGGAGGGAGCTTCAAAGGTAGTTGCGAAGAGGAAAAGATTGGAGCCCTGTGGAAAGTCAAAGCGTCCAAGGGCCAATCTGGCCCAGCCATGGAGGGCTGATATCCCTGAGGACCCAGGCCAAATTAATGTGAAAACGTTAATGGACTCCCTTCAGTCTATCATTGTGGCAGCCTTGGAGACCAGGCTGGAGCCTATTCATCAACGGTTATTGGACATTGAGTCCGATCTCTCCAAAACTTTGATTAATAACTGTGCTATGCAGCAAATGGGAGTTCTGCTCTGCTCATCCCCGTTACTGCCTTACTGCCTTACCCCTTATTACAACCTCAATGTACCTCAGTCAGCCTGTTGTAGAGGGCCTGTCTGGTCCTACGTCTGCTCAGGGTGGATGGTTTGGCAGCTACGAGGGGGCTAAGATTTTACCTCCCATATTCCTTTATCCAAGGAGGGTGGTGTGGTGGGAAGTGAGTCTGCAGGAACAAATGATCCAAGTTCATGTGCCATGTCAGGTGCTCTGTCAAGGGGTAATGTAGTTACAACTAGAGGTCAGATCAGAATTCCCTCTTTGCCCAGCTGTGTGTTTTTTGATTTACCCCTGGAAGCAACCCCTTATGTAATCATCCTGAGTAATTTTCTGTCGCCTATGCCCGACATTCAGGAGAATTCCTACCAATTGAGGAACAAACTCGCACACTGGCTGGGTTCAAATACTGCATTGAGGGAATGCCCGTATTAACATGGTTCGTAGGGTTAGTTGGGTGGGGAAAGGAGAAAAAACTTTGAAGGAAGACAGCATGGTCATTAACTTTAATAGACTGCATGTGGCAGGGATGGTGTTAGACTCTTTTAGGCTTCTCCTTCTAATGGTCTTCTCTCCCCCATTAGGGTGGCTCCCACTGGGTTTCTTTTATAAACCATCTTCATATGCCCCTATACTCAATTCCCAACGTATCCCAAGATGGCAGGCACAGAGGAGGGTAGGGCGGCCTGCAACTTCATCAGGGTTGGCTCTCTCCAGTGGGTTTACTCCCTTGTCTAGTTTAGATGCCTGTGATTGACGGGGGAGGATGCCGAACAGAACCTCTTGCAATTCAGCCAGGCATAGGCTTCAAAAGCATCATTTGTTTTGGTTGCCATGTTGGCTTCGCAGACGCTGCAAGCTGAGGTGTCAGTAGGTTGTAGCCCCAGGAACTCGTATAGATTTATCAGCTGGATTGTGACGGGTATTGAGGGGAAATTTGGTGATCCTGAATGGTTGGATTTCATCAAAGGGCTTGACGTAATTTGTCCCCAAGAGATTTGGGCAACCGAGAACCGTTATTTTTTACAGGGTATAATTCCTTCTTTTCACTGGCGTCGGAATCAAAAGCCGGACATGCAGGGGGGGAGGGGGTTTGATTGCCTCTGTTTCTCTGGCAATCAAGTGGAGGTTTGAGGTCTTGAACACTGATGCCACTACGCTGCAGGCCTTTCTTTCTGGCTGTAATAAGTTGTTATTGATTCATTTTTGTAATGCCAGATCATCCAGACAGGAGGGCTACAATGCCAATCATTGTGCTCTTTTCTAAATACCTCCTTGGACAGTAAGCTATCATCAGCATTTCTGTGATTTAATCTTTGTTTCTACTCCTCTATTTCCATACATTTCTGAATCTTGGAACCCGACAAGCCCTTTCAGCGACCACACCCCAGTGCGTATCTCTATTTGATGGTCTCCTTTGGTTATTCGTCCCAAGGTGATGGCTGCAGGGGTTGTTAAGTCTATAAGCCAGGGGAAGAAGTGTAAGTGGTCACAGATCTCCACTGTGGACGTGTAGAAGTTCTTGTATTATAAATGTGAAAAAGAGTTTGCTATTTTTGTATTTACCAGCAGTAGCCCATGTGATCTCTTGAGGTCTTTCTCTGAGATGCTTAATGTAGTCTCAGGTCTCCTGGAAGCTCCGATGTTGTGTCTGGGTAACAGATGTCCCAGATGGTTTGATTCTAGATGCTCAGATGCCTTGAGGGAGCTTAAGCGTGCCCTAGTCTCAAGCCTAGGGATCTTGTCCTGGTTAGGGGATGTCATGGTTTGTATAAAAAGGAACAGGCCAGGCTGAAGCTTGCGTTAAGGGAAGAGGCTTGGGCAGACCTGATTGACGCTAAGAGTTTGAACGGCAGCTCTAAATTCTGGGGCATTATTAATGGTTCTCTTTTTGCCCAGAGCTGGCAGAATCCCTTGAGACACATATAACTGAAGATTCCTGTGTGGCCCATTTTGAAGACACCTGTAGTTCAGAATCATTAAACCCCCGGGAGAGGGACCATGAGTTGACAGGGGAAGCCGTGCTGACCTTCTCCTGTGAGGAAGTGAAAAAGGGAATGTTCGGCTTGTCTTCTCATAAGTCCCCCAGCCCAGATGGCATTCCACCAGATATTTATGGGCATGATGTGGGTGTTTGGGTGCCTATTCTGGCCGCTCTTATTAACGTGGCGGTGCGGGTGGGTCCCTCACAGTCATGGGCTCTATTCATTATTGTGCCGATTTTTAAAAAGGGGGATATGGATATCCCTTTGATACAGGCCCATTTCCCTTCTTGAGTCAGTGGTTAAGGTTGTTGTTTATATTCTTTTGGAGAGACTCTCAGCATGGGCCAAGAAAAATGTGTTGTCAGAAGCCCAGTATGAGTTTTGTGCAGGTAGGTCTACCGTGGGTCAATGTTTGAACTTATATCGGGTTCTAGGAAAATATACAGTTGCTCGCTCTGTCTCCATTCAATTTGGGGTTCCGGTTCATGGGATCATGGTTCTCTCTTCTGCTTTTGATTGGGTCAGTCGATCTAGATTGTGCCAGATTATATTGTTGTTGGGTGTGGAGCGGGATATAGTATTGTTTTTAAGAGATCTTCATACGGACACCAAGGCTTCAGTTTGTTACTCTAAAGACCTACAGTATTCCTGCAGCTTCTGTACTAATAGAGGTGTGTGCCACAGGGTTGTACTGTGGCCCCATTTTTTAAAATGTATATATTAATTGTTTAATGCAGGCCCTGGGGGATGTGATAACTGACTGCCCACAAATGTGGGCTCACGCAATTTACCAGTGTTATGATATGCAAATTACGTCATCCTCCTGCCCAAAATTGCCAGAGGCCTGCAGGCCCTATTGCACTCTTTTGCCAAGTTTATGGAGGAGTTGGATTTATCAATTAATGAGAAGAAATCCTTTGTGATGATAGTTGGGCATCATACTACCAAATCCACAAGGTTTACTTTAGATTTTTGTCCCCTCCCTAAATCCATGGAGTTCTCTTATTTGGGCCTACTTTTTGATTCAGCTCTAAGCTGGCACCCTTTAATCAGCGAGAGGAAAGAGCACTTTTCACACACCAATGCGACAGTCTTTAGTTTTGCTTCCAGGTTGGGCAGCAGACCCGTCAGGGCCCTCTTGCACATTTACAGCGCCAAATGCTTGTTAAAATTCATCTACATGAGCAAAATGTGGGGATATGTTAATAACACTAAGTTGCAAGTGGAGGAAAACAATGTTCTACAGCAGCTTCGTTGTCTTCCACAATGTACCCCCACTGTGCGAGTACATGAGGAATTAGGAATAAGCCATATTTCTGATCTGGTAGCCTTTCGCCCTCTCACTTTCAGGCTGAACATATGGTTAAGACCAGGATTTTAAGTAAGTAAGGATATTTCGAGAGATTGCCGGTCTCTTGACCATGAACTTTATATGCCTTGGCTTAAGTACATTAGGGACGCCTTCCAGAACTTAGGCAGGGGAGATCTTTCCAGCTCACCAGAGGGCATCTGTAAGGCTGATTTTACCTGTGTCAAAGAGTGCTTTTTTAGGCAAAGGCGCATGGATAGAGAGAGGATGACATTTGCCAAGCCTCATGTCCGACGACATATTATGCTGATTGCTGTGCCAACCACTGAACCCTACCTTCTTTGGATCAAGAATAGATACGATTGCTTCTTGGTAACTAGATTTCGAATGGATTTACTGCAGTTTTTGTTTGCTTATCCTCGGGGCAAGAATAGAGGCCACAAACTAGAATCCTACAGCTGCTACAATAGGTCTCTGCAGGACACTTTGCACTTTATAATGTTCTGTCAGTTTTATGAGTTGCCTCGTAGGGCCTATCTTGTACCTGTTCTGAAAAGGACTAACTATTCTCAAGTTAGGCCGGCCCTTATATATTTACAGATTCTGGAGGGGGAAATTATTCTGAGTGTACTCAGTTTTTTAAAAGTCACAGTGAGGCTAAGGAATAGTAGGGATTGTGATTTTAGGATTTTTGATGCTTGACACTTTTTATGTAATTTATAACTCTATAATTTTTTTTTTTATTGGATGTTTGATTTTTCTGTTTGCTTTTACTCAAAACTGAGTAAAACTACTTTGAATTTGGGAATATAGATTAGGTAGAATATTGTTCATTGCTGATGTGAGAAAGACAGGAGGACTCAGTCATGCCTGAGCCACAGCACGCATCGAGGGAAGCTAAGTGCTTTGCTGACCACCCATCTTCAATAGTGCTGGCTGTGACATGAATGACTTGTGATGGTTCTCATTTCAAGCAGCCAACAATTTATATATGTGTGTGAATATATATATATATTTATATATATATATATAAATTTATATATATATATATATATAGTTGTGGGAATGCACATATGTGCAAAGCTGTATGTAGTATTTGTCTAACACAAACTTAGCCAAAAAAACAGTGGAGCGCTTTAATACATATATGTCTGCCATTGAATAAACATATAACCTAATAATATAGATGTTTTGTTGAAGTGATGCCATGCATTTATACATTAAATTCAACACACCACGTAATGCTGTCTACAAGGAATTGACACACTGCGTGCACTGCTCCCTACCCCTGACAGTACAAGTTGCACAGCGTTTAAATGACTCAACCATATGTGAGTCTTGTAAACCACTCCAACGGCTAACGTGTTACTCTATAATAAACAAAAAAATGGCAAGTGAAGTAAACAGAGTTAAATGATAAAAAACACATGACATACCACCATCCCCAGGACTCGAGAAATCTACTCACTAACTTGCTAGGCGAGTCAGATTTTATTTCGCCAAGCTAAATTTAGAACCTACTCGCTTTCTGGCAAGTTGACAAAGAACAGGTGTTTGTTTCACTCAGAAAGTGAAGGAGCAGTAAAATACCTTTAAATCTTTTTAAGTTGTTATGTTTGCTCTGTGTTCAGAGAAAGAGGTTAGAAGTCAGTTTACTTCTCATTTCAGAGTTCCTTGATTGTGTAAAGTGAACTGTCTGACCTGCTTTAGGGAGTGTGAAATGAAAGGCTGCAGGATGTCAGATTTTTCCTTACAAACATTTAAATAGCTAATAAGTCAACTGTACAAACATTTCAAAATATATTTCAGTAGTTGTGAAACCCCATTTTTTTGTACTTCTTTGAGATGTAAAAAATATTTAAATAGGATGACAACAAATCAGAGTACTTTACTTGATGATGTGCAAATGATAAATGTTTACTGAATCCCAATTTTTGCAGATTATTTTTATTGCACCATATAGTTTTATCAGTAAAGCTACAAGTTTGTTGGAATGCTTTTGGCCATTTCAGTGGGAAATTTATTGTCTGTAAATGACAGTGTGCTACCACAAAATGCTTTAGTAATTGTTAGACCTGGCATCACTTTGATGTGGTTTCCCCTGTCTTTTTGCCTTTGCTTTCAGTATTTTTTTACTGTGCTCAGTTTCATTTTTGCTCGATTGTGGTATCTCAGACCTGCCATTGCAATGTCTGTGTGTGCAGGTTAGAACTGCCAATTCGACCTGGCAAATGTGTACCCACTTTCCAGGCCCAAACTTTTCCTTTTACTTTATGTAAGTCACCCCTAAGGTAGGCCCTAGGTCGCCCAATGGGCAGGGTGCAGTGTATATTAAAGGTAGGACATGTACTGATGTGTCCTTATAGTGAAATACTGCCAAATTAGTTTTCAGTATTGCAAGGCCTATCCCTCCCATCCACGTAAGAAACTGTCCCCGCGGGGAGAAGCTCATCAAGGAACATAAGGCTGTGCTGACAGCTGCTGCCACCCATGGCAATGCAACAACTTCTGCAGATGAAGATACAGGTCCCCACCTCTTCTCGACAGATGAGAACTCTATGAACTCGACCATATCCCCTCGAGATACCCCCAGTCTTTCTGAAGTGACGCCACAGATGGCAGACTGCCTCCTCTGGGACTCTTAAACACCTCTCCCATTATCTCTCCTATTCACGATAACTCCGAGCCTGTCATTTGAGGCTAGGGCAAGCACTCCCTTCTGATACGCTAATCTAGTTCACTGCACAGATTCATATGTACATACGTGCGGCACGCATGCAGCTTCTCTCCCTAGGTCTTACAGCCTTGAACCCCCCCCCTCACTGCATTAGTTGGTGTTACACGTTTATAGTCTGGGCACATCGCCTGTTGCGCAGTGCTCCCCCTGTTGTATGTCCTCCCACGCTCTCCTCTCCACCACAATGTACACACCTCCAGCCTTAAAGCGGCTGCACAACATGCATATGGCACACTGGCATCACATAGCCTTGCTGACGTGACTGGTTGCTGGTGAGAAACTCACGGCCACTCCCCCAAAGAATGTACCGTACATATGACCACACTAGCGAAGGTCTGATTCCTCACCTTTATTATACGGGGGATGCACAACGCAAGGGAGCGCTACACCATTTACTCTTACTTGCGTCATCAGAATGACAACATTGCACTCCTACAAGAGAAACACACTACTGCTGAGGAACTGTAGCACCTCCGTCGCTGTTGGCGTGGAACTGTGCATTCCAGTACATACTCCGCTTACGCCTGCGGGACACTGATCTGGGTATGGCTGGCCTCCCATTTCAGGAAGCTGAGATCATCGTTGACAGAGAGGGGCACTAGGTGTTACTAGAGGGCAGGCTAAATGGTTAATCACTACTCATTGGCAGTATCTATGCTCCTAAAGTAGACCAGCACATTCTGTGGGAGTGCCTATCAGATCTCCTAGCCCATAAAACACACCTCCCCTGAGTCCTAGGTGAGACCTACAACGCCGTCCTTGATATCTCCCTAGACAGATTGCACCTGCCACTGCCCCATACATTACCATGCCGTAGGGTGGCGCACCTCAGCACCTGGGCCGAGCGATGGGCTCTTTCAGACCTGTGGCTCTCCCTACTTCCTACTTGCAAATTATACTCCTTTCACTCAGCACCACACCAACTTTATGTCCGGCTGGATCGCTTTTTGGGGACTCGCTCCCTGCTTCCCTTAATAAGAAATGCTAACTATTTGGGCAGGTTTGTATCAGACCATGGGGCGCACGTGATAGATCTGAACTGGTTACCCCCAGCACCCTCCTTTCCCACTTGGCGTCTCCAATGCGACATGCTTGAGGACACAGTATTCCAGTCCACCTTAGGCATGCACATACAGAATTACTTCACAGATAATCAACACCCAACCGGAAGTCACGCCATAGAATGGGATGCTTTTAAAGTCGTCACCTGTAGTGTCTGTATCAAAGAGATCACGGACTCCTGTGTTCTGTTGGAACGCAAGATTATTAAGACTTAGGAGCGTCTGGGAGCTCTGGATCGACCCCCCCCCCCCAGTCATGTAGATACCTCCACGCAATGCATCCAAGCCCGAGAGGCACTAGCGTACCAAATAGAACGCCTACGGTGTTTCAACATCACAGCAACATGCCTCTCGCACACATCAGGAAGGGCAAAAAACAGGACACCTTTTGTCCTGGCTAATGTGACAGGACTCTACTACACCCTTGATCACAGTGATCCGCTCCCAATCTGGTGAAATGCTCCATGACCAGGTGCTGTTACTTCGGGAATTCACACAATGTTCTACACAGTTATATAGGGCCCTGCCCACAACCCCAGTGCAGGCACCGGTCGACTTTCTGGCTCGGATCAATGTCCCTTGCATTCCTACCACCCTTAGTGCAGAGCTCGATGCTCTGATTGCAACCCAGGAGATTCGACAAGCTATTAAGGACCTAGCCCATAATAAATATCCTGGCCCGGATGGTCTTCCTCTAGAGTTTTATTAAGCCTTTACTTCTAAACTAGCCCCGCGCTTGGAGGCCGTGTTCAAGGATACCCCTTTGTGAGTTTCTGATAACCCTACTCCATAAACCTGACTGGGACCCAAACCTCCTGTGCTCCTATCGATCAGTAGCTGTACTAGGAGCAGACTACAGGATCTTAGGGAAGATACTGGCTAGCCGATTCTCACGAATTGTCCCCACCCTAGTACATGACAATCAAAAACGGGTTTGTCCCGGGATGAAACACCTTGCAAAACCTTTGCTGCCTGTTTTGGGTTCAATACCAAATTAGCGGTTGCCTCCTTCATGCCGCGACCTTGATACGCTGTTGTGGGATTACTTTTTTCAGGTGTTAGCCCGTTTGAGTGTCGGGTGCCGTCTCATGGCCTATACATGCCTTCTCTATCAGGGTCCTTCATCCCGATTAGGGCTTGGCCTGTTCATCTTCAACTCATTCCCAGCCCAGCGAGGCACGAGTCAGGGCTGCCCGTTATCCCCCTCCCCCCTCCTGTTTGCTGTGGCAATGGAGCCAGTGGTGTAGGAGGCTGGCCTGGCTTATAGTGAGTACCTGAGAAAAAAGTTTAGAAACTTTTTAAGGAAAAGAGAAAAACTTTTCAAAACTTTTTAGAAAGTTTTTAGAAAGAGAGTTAAACTGTTTAGGTTAACTGTGTATTTGTTTAAGTATTTGGAATATGTTTTTCTTATGAAAAGCACCAATGAAAAAGTGGTAAAGCAGTTACAAGTACTTATCCAACTGCTGCACCACCATTGTAGGAGGCTGGCCTGGCTTATAGTGGGTACCTGATGGTACTTACACCTTGTGTCAAGTCCAGTTATCCCTTATTAGTAGATTAGTAGTGTTCTAGCAGCTTACGCTGGTAGAGGTAGCAATAGCAGAGCAGCTTAGGCTGAACTAGGAGACATGCAAAGCTCCTACTATACCACTTATATCATATAGGTACTATATGATAAGAAACACAATACTCAGGGTTACTAAAAATAAAGTGACAATATGCCAAAAGTATGAAAGAGGATATACTCCTTTAGGAGGTAAGTAAAATACACAAAATATACACACAAACCAAAATCAGGTAAGTAAACAGTTAGAAAAGTAGTGCAAATACTGTAGAATACAATAGGATGCAATAGGCCTAGGGGCAACACAAACCATATACTAAGAAAGTGGCATGCAAACCACGTAGGGACCCCAGGCCTAGTGTAGTGTGTAGAGGGTCTCTGGGAGTGTAAGAAAACACTAAGGGTATCCAAGATACCCCCCCCCAAGACCCTGGAAAGTAGGAGTAAAGTGATACTACTTCCCCAGAAACACACTAAAGTCGTGGTAGAGGATTTTGCAAAGACCACAACAGACTGCAAAGCACTGAAGATGAATTCCTGGACCTGAAGACCTGCAAAGGAAGAGGACCAAGTCCAACAGTCGCTAAAGTGTCCAGGGGGGGCAGGAGCCCACTAAACCCCGGATGAAGGTGCAAAATGGCTGCCTCCGGGTGGACGAGGCTGAAGATTCTGCAACAACGAAAGGTGCCAGGAACTTCTCCTTTGTGCAGAAGATGTCCCACGGCGTGCTGGAGGATGCAGAGTTGTTTCCTTGGCAAAATACCTCAAACAAGCCTTGCTAGCTGCAAGAGTCGCGGTTGAAGATAAAGGGTGCTGCCTGGGCCCAGGAAGGACCACGAGGTCGCCACTTGGAAGAGGAGACAGAGGGGGCCCTCAGCAACGTAGAGAGCCCACGCACAAGAAGACAGCACCTGCAGAAGTACTTGAACATGGGTTCAAGAAGTCTGAACATGGCAGTCTTCTCAACACTACAAAAGAGGGTCCCACGAAGTAGGAGATCAACTCGGAGGACCTGAGCATCGCAGGACGGAGTGCTGGGGACCTGAGTTAGGCTGTGCACGAAGGATTCCTTGTGAGAGTGCACAGAAGCCCTAGCAGCTGCAGTTCACGCAGTACAGAGGATTACTGTCTGGCGAGGGGAGGCAAAGACTTACCTCCTCCAAATTTGGACAGATGGACCACTGGACAGTCTGGGTCACTTGGGTCCACCACCTGTGTTCCAGGGGCCACGCTCGTCACAATGAGAGGGGACCCAGAGGACCGGTGAAGCAGAAGTTTGTTGCCTGCTGAAGCAGGGGGAAGATTCCGTCGACCCACAGGAGATTTCTTCGTGGCTTCCAGTGCACGGTGAAGGCAGACAGACCCAGAGCATGCACCACCAGGAAACAGTCGAGAAAGCCGGCAGGATTAGGCGCTACATTGTCGCTGGTAGTCTTCTTGCTACTTTGTTGCAGTTTTGCAGGTGTCCTGGAGCAGTCAGCGGTCGATCCTTGGCAGAAGTCAAAGAGGGAGATGCAGAGGAACTCAGTGAATTCTTGCACATCGTTATCTGAGGCATAGCCCACAGGAGAGACCCTAAATAGCCCTCAGAGGAGGATTGGCCACCTAGTCAGGTAAGCACCTATCAGGAGGGGTCTCTGACGTCACCTGCTGGTACTGGCCACTCAGAGGCCTCCAGAGTGCCCTCACACCTCTGGATCCAAGATGGCAGAAGTCTGAGACACACTGGAGGAGCTCTGGGCACCACCCCTGGGGTGGTGATGGACAGGGGAGTGGTCACTCCCCTTTCCTTTGTTCAGTTTTGTGCCAGAGCAGGGGCTGGGGGATCCCTGAACCGGCGTGGACTGGCTTATGCAAGGAGGGCACCATCTGTGCCCTTCAAAGCATTTCCAGAGGCTGGGGGAGGCTACTCCTCCCCAGCCCTTCACACCTATTTCCAAAGGGAGAGGGTGTAACACCGTCTCTCAGAGGAAATTCTTTGTTCTGCCTTCCTGGGACTGGGCTACCCACACCCCAGGAGAGCAGAACCCTGTCTGTGGAGTGGCAGCAACGGTAGCTGCAGAGAAAACCCCAGAGAGCTGGTTCGGCAGTACCCGGGGTCCATGGTGGAGCCCCAGGGATGCATGGTATTGGCACCCCAATACCAGATTTGGCATGGGGGGGGGACAATTCCATGATCTTAGACATGTTACATGGCCATATTTAGAGTTACCATTGTGAAGCTACATATATCTATTGACCTATAAGTAGTGCATGTGTGTAATGGTGTCCCCGCACTCACAAAGTCCGGGGAAATTACCCTGAACTATGTGGGGGCACCTTTGCTAGTGCAAGGGTGCCCTCACACTTAGTAACTTTGCACCTAACCTTCACTAAGTGAGGGTTAGACATATAGGTGACATAAGTTACTTAAGTGCAGTGTAAAATGGCTGTGAAATAACGTGTGCGTTATTTCACTCAGGTTGCAATGGCAGCCTGTGTAAAGATTTGTCTGAGCTCCCTATGGGTGGCAAAAGAAATGCTGCAGCCCATAGGGATCTCCTGTAACCCCAATACCCTGGATACCTAGGTACCATATACAAGGGAATTATAAGGGTGTTCCAGTGTGCCAATTAAAATTGGTAAAAGTGGTCACTAGCCTACAGTGACCAATTTAAAGGCAGAGAGCGCATGAGCACTGAGGTTCTGATTAGCAGAGCTTCAGTGACACAGTTAGGCACTACACAGGTATACACATACAGGCCACAAACTATGAGCACTGGGGTCCTGGCTAGCAGGATCCCAGTGAGACAGTAAAAACACTCTGACATATACTCACAAACAGGCCAAAAGTGGGGGTAACAATGCTAGAAAGAGGCTACCTTCCTACAAGTGGCAATTCGCTTGCAGGAGGACAAAGAGACTGGGGGATTCCATTGGTGGATCAAGTGCATGTAATATCGTTATAGGCTGATGATATGTTGCTGTATCACCGAGATGTCCGTATACCACTTATTCTACTACATCGTACACTGGAGGAATTTGCGACAGCCTCAGGCCTCCGAGTTAACTGGCCCAAATTGAAGGTTTATCCACTGCACCCAAATGTCCCTCCCTGGGTAGTGGCTCTACATCTCTGCGATGGAGTTCAGAGGCAGTCAGGTGTCTTGGCATATGCCTCTGTCACACACCAACAGAACTATATGCAGGTAATCTGTGCAGAACATTAGCTAGCAACAGAGCGCAGATGACATTCTGGCAATCTCTTCCCCTTCCCCGTATAGACAGGATAGCACTCATAAAGATGCTTATTCTGCCCATTTTGGTATACTTCTTTGCCAACCTCCCACTTACCTCTCCTTGTACTTTCTTCAGAGAGCTAAATACCCTGACCGGGAGCGGTGATCTGAGGCAAGCAACGCCATAGAGAAGCACTCTCGAAATTGCAACTACCACCATACCAAGACTGCTTGGGTGCCCCCGTATTTGAGGCCTATTTCCTGACAGCCCAGCTACAGTGGCTGTTGCGCTGGATGCTGTGTAGGTGAGACCGTCGGTGCTCTTGCCCCCTTATCTGCGGCCATGATACGCGGCCTTCTGTTCCCGCAGACGCAACCTGTGCCCCCCCCCGCTCCACCAGGTGAAGATAGCTCACACCTACATTTTAGGAATTTACCGACTTTCTCAGGACAGGCCTAGCTATGCGCCTAATATCCCCTTGGTGGGCCTTTCCCGCCCCCACGGTTATTACACAGCATGACAGCTAGAGTCATGGTCGATCAATGTCATCAAAACAACAGGGGACTTATACTCAGGAGGCCAGTTGCTCACCTTTGACCAACTTGTCGCAAATGGTGATATTCCATCAGGACAGTTCCTTACTGTAGGAAAGTACCATCTTGCCTGGCATGTTACCCCCATTTTTCACTGTATATATGTTGTTTTAGTTGTATGTGTCACTGGGACCCTGGTAACCCAGGGCCCCAGTGCTCATAAGTGTGCCTGAATGTGTTACCTGTGTAGTGACTAACTGTCTCACTGAGGCTCTGCTATGCTCTCTCATTTCTTCCCAAATTGTCACTAACAGGCTAGTGACGATTTTTACCAATTTACATTGGCTTACTGGAACACCCTTCTAATTCCCTAGTATATGGTACTGAGGTACCCAGGGTATTGGGGTTCCAGGAGATCCCTATGGGCTGCAGCATTTCTTTTGCCACCCATAGGGAGCTCTGACAATTCTTACACAGGCCTGCCACTGCAGCCTGAGTGAAATAACGTCCACGTTATTTCACAGCCATTTTACACTGCACTTAAGTAAATTATAAGTCACCTATATGTCTAACCTTTACCTGGTAAAGGTTAGGTGCTAAGTTACTTAGTGTGAGGGCACCCTGGCACTAGCCAAGGTGCCCCCACATTGTTCAGAGCCAATTCCCTGAACTTTGTGAGTGCGGGGACACCATTACACGCGTGCACTACATATAGGTCACTACCTATATGTAGCTTCACAATGGTAACTCCGAATATGGCCATGTGACATGTCTATGATCATGGAATTGCCCCCTCTATACCATCCTGGCATAGTTGGCACAATCCCATGATCCCAGTGGTCTGTAGCACAGACCCTGGTACTGCCAAACTGCCCTTCCTGGGGTTTCACTGCAGCTGCTGCTGCTGCCAACCCCTCAGACAGGCATCTGCCCTCCTGGGGTCCAGCCAGGCCTGGCCCAGGATGGCAGAACAAAGAACTTCCTCTAAGAGAGGGTGTGACACCCTCTCCCTTTGGAAAATGGTGTGAAGGCAGGGGAGGAGTAGCCTCCCCCAGCCTCTGGAAATGCTTTGTTGGGCACAGATGTGCCCAATTCTGCATAAGCCAGTCTACACTGGTTCAGGGGACCCCTTAGCCCTGCTCTGGCGCGAAACTGGACAAAGGAAAGGGGAGTGACCACTCCCCTGACCTGCACCTCCCCTGGGAGGTGTCCAGAGCTCCTCCAGTGTGCTCCAGACCTCTGCCATCTTGGAAACAGAGGTGCTGCTGGCACACTGGACTGCTCTGAGTGGCCAGTGCCACCAGGTGACGTCAGAGACTCCTTCTGATAGGCTCCTTCAGGTGTTAGTAGCCTATCCTCTCTCCTAGGTAGCCAAACCCTCTTTTCTGGCTATTTAGGGTCTCTGTCTCTGGGGAAACTTTAGATAACGAATGCAAGAGCTCATCCGAGTTCCTCTGCATCTCTCTCTTCACCTTCTGCCAAGGAATCGACTGCTGACCGCGCTGGAAGCCTGCAAACCTGCAACATAGTAGCAAAGACGACTACTGCAACTCTGTAACGCTGATCCTGCCTCCTTCTCGACTGTTTTCCTGCTTGTGCATGCTGTGGGGGTAGTCTGCCTCCTCTCTGCACCAGAAGCTCCGAAGAAATCTCCCGTGGGTCGACGGAATCTTCCCCCTGCAACCGCAGGCACCAAAAAGCTGCATTACCGGTCCCTTGGGTCTCCTCTCAGCACGACGAGCGAGGTCCCTCGAATCCAGCGACTCTGTCCAAGTGACCCCCACAGTCCAGTGACTCTTCAGTCCAAGTTTGGTGGAGGTAAGTCCTTGCCTCACCTCGCTGGGAACCGCGACTTTTGCAGCTACTCCGGCCCCTGTGCACTTCCGGCGGAAATCCTTTGTGCACAGCCAAGCCTGGGTCCACGGCACTCTAACCTGCATTGCACAACTTTCTAAGTTGGTCTCCGGCGACGTGGGACTCCTTTGTGCGACTTCGGGTGAGCACCGTTTCACGCATCCTCGTAGTGCCTGTTTCTGGCACTTCTCCGGGTGCTACCTGCTGCTGAGAGGGCTCCTTGTCTTGCTCGACGTCCCCTCTCTCTCCTGGTCCAATTTGCGACCTCCTGGTCCCTCCAGGGCCACAGCAGCGTCCAAAAACGGTAACCGCACGATTTGCAGCTAGCAAGGCTTGTTGGCGTTCTTTCGGCGGGAAAACACTTCTGCACGACTCTCCACAGCGAGAGGGATCCGTCCACCAAAGGGGAAGTCTCTAGCCCTTTTCGTTCCTGCAGAAACCTCAGCTTCTTCTGTCCAGTAGAAGCTTCTTTGCACCCGCAGCTGGCATTTCCTGGGCATTTGCCCATCTCCGACTTGCTTGTGACTTTTGGACTTGGTCCCCTTGTTCCACAGGTACCCTAGATTGGAAATCCACAGTTGTTGCATTGTTGGTTTGTGTCTTTCCTGCATTATTCCTTTAACACGACTTCTTTGTCCTTAGGGGAACTTTAGTGCACTTTGCACTCACTTTTCAGGGTCTTGGGGAGGGTTATTTTTCTAACTCTCACTATTTTCTAATAGTCCCAGCGACCCTCTACAAGGTCACATAGGTTTGGGGTCCATTCGTGGTTCGCATTCCACTTTTGGAGTATATGGTTTGTGTTGCCCCTATCCCTATGTTTCCCCATTGCATCCTATTGTAACTATACATTGTTTGCACTGTTTTCTAAGACTATACTGCATATTTTTGCTATTGTGTATATATATCTTGTGTATATTTCCTATCCTCTCACTGAGGGTACACTCTAAGATACTTTGGCATATTGTCATAAAAATAAAGTACCTTTATTTTTAGTATAACTGTGTATTGTATTTTCTTATGATATTGTGCATATGACACTAGGTGGTACTGTAGTAGCTTCACACGTCTCCTAGTTCAGCCTAAGCTGCTCTGCTAAGCTACCATTATCTATCAGCCTAAGCTGCTAGACACCCTATACACTAATAAGGGATAACTGGGCCTGGTGCAAGGTGCAAGTACCCCTTGGTACTCACTACAAGCCAGTCCAGCCTCCTACACTTACCTATCAGCAATTGCAATCTTCTATGCAGAGGTTATGGGGCCCCATTGTCGCGGAGCCGCCACCACACCCCGTAGTACAGATGATATGCACCCTGGGCTCGGGGCTTCACCTTATAAGTTGACTCTACAGAGCCATAATGCTTATCCTAGGTGCCACTTTAACCTCGTTGAGACGCTGGTGGGAGGCGGATATCCACAGGGAATTAAGCAACAAAGAATGGGAGACGGGACCATCCTACCATAAGAGAGTCTCCCGTAACTCTCACTTTAAAAATATTCAATTCCATTTACTACATAGGGCGAATTTAACACCAATCCAAAATACTACCCTACGGTGCAGTTTGCCTGTCCATGATGTTCCCAACAGAAGGCGGACCTACAACATATGCTATGGTCTTGTCCAGTATTACACCAATAGTGGTTAGCGGTCCACAATACCCTGAAGGATGAGAGGCCTGCGCTCTTGGCATTTTCAAATGCAAAAAAACACATAAAGTGCAATCTCGCTTTGCAGTGCTATCACTACTATTGGTGGTCTGCGCGATCACCCTACACTGGCCATCCTCGGGCCTCCCTCCTGTGGAGGGGGTGGTACGCAAAATGGGTGGTGGTGGAAGAGGGTATCCTACGCAAGGAGGAGATGCAGGGGCTCCACTGACTCCCTATTGCCTCCCATTGGGCGATGATCCTTACTCACTTCCAGCAGAGAGCGAGCGATGATAGCATGCCACTGTGAGGTAGGGCTGCCCCCACGCTTTCCTCCCCAGCTCCAGACCCCCAGATGTGGGGTTGGCTTCCATACGCTAATGGGTGCCCCTGGGCCCTTGTGGAAGTCATCCATCTTCATTTCAGGATAAGACAAGTGATCTGACAGTCCTTCCCACTTCTTTGCTTCTCACCCCTTATCCCTCGTTACATCATAGCCAGTGCCACCTGATGTCCATCACAACATAAGACATTATGAGCATGTCCCACAGCCGCAAAACTACCCCTCCCTCCCTGGTTTTCTGCAGTTACACTTCCTTCTGGCATACAGTTTCCTATTCTACAGGCCTTGAAGTCGTGCACAGCAGAGGCACGCTATTAAATGTTGTAGATTTATTTGCAACACCTCATTCACTCAAATGTGCCAATGTTTGTAAAATGATGTCCAATGTTGACTGTAATGAACCAGGTGATATCAGTGTACGCCATAAACCCTGTTTAATGTTATGTTAAACTAAAATAAAACTTTTTAAAAAAATGGGAATTGCCTTTAAAAATCGTTTAAGTGCAGTTTCCCATTGGAAACCTCCTTTGTCCAGTTTCGTGCGGGGGTCCCTGAACCGGTGTAGACTGGCTTATGCAAGGAGGGCACCATCTGTGCCCTTCAAAGCATTTCAAGAGGCTGGGGGAGGCTTCCCCTCCCCAGCCTGTTACACCTATTTCCAAAGGGAGAGGAAATGCTTTGTTCTGCCTTCCTGGGACTGAGCTGCTCAGACCCCAGGAGGTCTGAACCCTGTCTGTGAGGTGGCAGCAGCTGTAACTGCAGTGCAAGCCTCAGAGAGCTGGTTTGGTAGTACGGGGGGTCCATGGTGGAGCCCCCAGGATGCATAGAATTGTCTCCCCAATACCAGATTTGGAATGAGGGGACAATTCCATAATCTTAGACACCTTACATGGCTATATTCGGGGTTACCATTGTGAAGCTACATATAGGTATTGACCTATATGTAGTGCACAATTGTAATGGCATCCCCGCACTCACAAAGTCCCGGGAATTGGCCCTGCACTATGTGGGGGCACCTTTGCTAGTGCAAGGGTGCCTCACACTTAGTAACTTTGCACCTAACCTTCAGTAAATCAAGGTTAGACATATAGGTGACTTATAAGTTACTTAAGTGCAGTGAAAATGGCTGTGAAATAATGTTTCACGCAGGCTGCAATGGTAGTCCTGTGAAAGGGTTTGTCTGAGCTCCTTAAGGGTGGCAAAAGAAATGCTACAGCCCATATGGATCTCCTGAAACCCCAATGCCCTGGGTACCTAGGTACCATATACTAGGGACTTATAAGGGGGATCCGGTGTACCAATTGGAATTGGTAAATGAAGTCACTAGCCTATAGTGACAAATTTAGAAGCAGAGAGCATAAGCACTGAAGTTCTGGTTAGCAGAACCTCAGTGACACCGTTAAGCACTACTGTCAACATACACATTAGGCCACAACCTATGAGCACATGGGGTCCTGACCAGCAGGATCCCAGTGAGACAGGCAAAACACACTGACACACACTCACAAAAGTGGGGGTAACCATGCTAGAAAGAGGCGACTTTCTCACATAACTCCCTCCCCCCAATGAAGGACAATAAGGCTAACCTTGGCCAGTTGAGACTTTATTATCGAAGTGGAGATTAGATCTGCAATAGAGTGGTTACTCCCTTTATCATCTGCTGTATGGTTACTTCCCTGTGGGGATGTAAACCATCCTGTTTGGAGATTTTTACCTAACCAACAATGTGAGTGTGTGAGAGAACAGGGCAGATTGCAGAGGCCCCCTAACTTTTTGCCCCCATTTTTCACTTTTGCTGGTGTTTTCCTGACTCTGATGGTGCCCTGGGTACTGCTAACCAGTCCTAGGGCCTGTGCTCTGTGTAAAATCAGTATGCAAATTAGGCTAATTATAATTGGCTAATTATAATTGGCTATGTCAACCTACCTATAAGTCCCTATTATATGGTAGGGCATGTAGGTTTAGGGACCCTAGTATAGGTAGAGCATCAATAGGTGCACTGCTGAAGTGCCCAGTGTCATTTTGAAGGCAGGCCTGCCTTGCTGGCTGCTTTTAAATTAAAGTTACATGCAAATTCGACTTTGGAATTAAAAGTAGTTCCGAAGCCTTAAACTAC
The DNA here is from genome assembly GCF_031143425.1 of Pleurodeles waltl. Taxonomy (NCBI): domain Eukaryota; kingdom Metazoa; phylum Chordata; class Amphibia; order Caudata; family Salamandridae; genus Pleurodeles; species Pleurodeles waltl. The sequence continues at coordinate 16,450,371 of NC_090438.1, read as the reverse complement.
CTTATGCTTACATATAGGTCACCCCTAAGGTGTGAACTATTTGCCCCTAGGGCTGGGTGCCATGTAACTATAAGCAGGGACCTTAAATACATAGTTTTATAAGCCCTGGTGAGGTAAAACAGCCAAATTCGTTTTCCCCTCAATGTAGTGAATGGCCTCCATGGGCTAGAATGGGGAGACTTTATTTTAATTTTAAAAGTCCCCTTAAACAAGTTTGGTATCAAATGAATTGTTATAATAAATCCCACAACTCCCAGTTGTTGGATTTAATATAACTTGTTCAGGTAACGAGTTTTAAACTTTACCTGAAAAGTTGCCAACTTCATCCCTGCAGTGTTTTTTTTTGCTTTGCTCTGATTGGCCAGCCTCTGTGCCTGGGGGAAGAGATCTTCCCTCAGCGGATGGGGAAGCAGTAAGGGGGAGAGCTGCCAAACTGGTCTTCAAAGGCAGGGAAGGACATTTGGAGCACCCCAGTAACACCCTCACATCCTGCAAACCCAGACAATTAGGTGCCCCCTTGATTAGATTAGGAGAGGGCAGGAGAGGAGTGTGTTTAGGGTTTTTAGCCACACCAGTGGGTGGGCTCAGCCAGATGTAACCTCCAAAAATCTCTTTCAGCCATGATGGATTTTTGAGGAATGTGGCTCCCTGGGATTGATTTTTGCCACACTTCCCAGGAAGTGGTCATCACAGGGGGTAGGACCCTGCCCCTGATTGGAGAACCAGGACCCCCCTGTTTTTCACTCAGGAGCAAAGATAAAACATGCAGACCTGCACCCACACCTCAGTTCCCTACCAGATCCCTATAAGATTCCCACAAGGAAGAACTACGGAAGAAGAAGGACTGCCCTCCTGGACCCCTGACCTGCACATGGACACTGCACTCTGGAGGACTGCACCAGCTGCACACTTGGGCTTCACCACAAGAAGGACTTTGCCTGGCTTCAACTGGTTCAAGGAGAGACTCCCTCTTTGCTACAGGTGAAAACTTGCTAACCAGAGTCCCCTGCACCAACTCCTAAAGAAACCAACCAGCTGACCACTGTCCAGTGGCCAGCTGGTCCAGTGGCCAAAAAGGAGTTTGTGTTAGGTGCATTCTGGGAGTTGTAGTCAGCACCCTCAAGGAGCATCTCAGAGCTTCTGGAACCTTGGAGTGAACTGTGGACCTCAAAAGAACCTTAAAAGAACACCTGGAAGAAGATCCAGAAGTTTGGAGAACTTTGGAGAACTTTTGGAAAACAGCTCCATAGAGGGACCGTCCTGCCGCGGCAACTCTAGCCGGCTTGCGTCAACCGCGTCCCGGCCTGACTTGCAGGTTCCTCCCAGGCAGTGTATCCAAAGAGGGCTCCAAGGACAGTGGATTCAGGTTTGCCCCTGTCTAAGGATTTTCACTTTGAAAAAATGACTAGGTCCGAAGGTACAAATCTCCATCGATGGCTCCTGCAACGCGTATCCGAAGAAGAGTTCCAGGAGGTCGGATTGGACTGGCAGGCTCGTCCTGCTGAAGAAAATCTCCAGAAAAACGACTAAGTCCTAAGGTAAACTTTTGACCGAGGCGTCCTGTGGGCTGTAGCCGAGCCGGGCTCCATCGCGGTCTGCCTTAAACTTTGACTTTGCTCCGGTCGAGGTGCGACCAGATGACCAGATTGGCGCTTTTTGTTTCTATGCGCTAGAAAGCATTAATTCTTTTAAAATTTATATCTCCGGTTCCCCTTATCCGATTCGCTTTGGTGTAATTTTAAAGCTAAGAATATTTCCTATTTTTATAAATTGATTTTGGATTTTTAAACTGTTGTTATTTGATTACTATTTTGTGATATTTGAATGCTTTACGCTTTGTCTCCTAAGTTAAGCCTTGTCGCTTAACACAGCACAGCAGCAGTGCAAGCTTCCCTCGCACACAGCAGATACAGCACAGCAGCAGTGCAAGCTTCCATCACACACAGCAGATACAGCACAGCAGCAATGCAAGCTTCCCTTACACCCACCAGATCCGTATAGGCAGCAGCAGTGCAAGCTTCCCTCACACACAGCAGATACATCACAGCAGCAGTGCAAGCTTCCCTCACACACAGCAGATACAGCACAGACAGCAGTGCAAGCTTCACTCACACACAAAGTAGATACAGCACAGGCAGCAGCAGTGCAAGTTTCACTCACACAGAGCAGATACAGCATAGGCAGCATGTGTGCGCTTCCCTCACACACAGCAGATACAGCACAGCAGCAGTAAAAGCTTCCCTTACACACACCAGGTCCGCATAGGCAGCAGCAATGCAAGCTTCCCTCGCACACAGCAGATACAGCACAGCAGCAGTGCAAGCTTCCCTCACACACAGCAGATACAGCACATGCAACAGCAGTGCCACCTTCCCTCACACAGTAGATACAGCACAACAACAGTGCAAGCTTCCCTCACACACAGCACAGATAGAACACAGCAGTAGTGCAGGTTCCATTGCACACAGCAGATACAGCACAGGCAGCAACAGTGCAAGCTTCCCTCACACCTAGTAGATAGAGCACAGCAGCAGTGAGAGCTTCCCTCACATAAAACAGCACAGGCAGCAGCAGTGAAACTTTCCTTAAACACAGCAGATACATCACAGCAGCAGTGCAAGCTTCCTCAAGCACAGCAGATACAGCACAGCAGCAGTGCAAGTTTGCCTCACACACAGCAGATACCGCACAGCAGCATTACAAGCTTCCCTCACACACAGCAGATACAGCACAGACAGCAGTGCAAGCTTCACTCACACACAAAGTAGATACAGCACAGCAGCAGTAAAAGCTTCCCTTACACACACCAGGTCCGCATAGGCAGCAGCAATGCAAGCTTCCCTCGCACACAGCAGATACAGCACAGCAGCAGTGCAAGCTTCCCTCACACACAGCAGATACAGCACAGCAGCAGTGCCACCTTCCCTCATACATAAGAGCACAGGTGACAGAAGTGAAAGCTTCCCTCACACACAGCAGATACAGCACATGCAACAGCAATGCAAGCTTCCCTCACATGGTGGATACAGCACAACAACAGTGCAAGCTTCCCTCACACACAGCACAGATAGAACACAGCAGTAGTGCAGGTTCCATTGCACACAGCAGATACAGCACAGGCAGCAACAGTGCAAGCTTCCCTCACACCTAGTAGATAGAGCACAGCAGCAGTGAGAGCTTCCCTCACATAAAACAGCACAGGCAGCAGCAGTGAAACTTTCCTTAAACACAGCAGATACATCACAGCAGTAGTGCAAGCTTACTCAGGCACATCAGATACATCACTGCAGCAGTGCAAGCTTACTCAGGCACATCAGATACATCACTGCAGCAGTGCAAGCTTCCTCAGGCACAGCAGATACTGCACAGCAGCAGTGCAAGCTTCCTCAGGCACAGCAGATACAGCACAGCAGCAGTGCAAGTTTGCCTCACACACAGCAGATACCACACAGCAGCATTACAAGCTTCCCTCACACATAGCAGCTACAGCACAGGCAGCAGTAGTGCAACCTTCTCTCACACAGCACCGATACAGCACAGCACCAGTGCAAGGTTCCTTCACACACAGCACAGCCAGCAGTGCAATATTCCCTCACACACAGTGCAGATACAGCACAGCAGCAGTGCAAGTTTGCCTCACACACAGCAGATACCGCACAGCAGCATTACAAGCTTCCCTCACACATAGCAGCTACAGCACAGGCAGCAGTAGTGCAACCTTTTCTCACACAGCACAGATACAGCACAGCACCAGTGCAAGCTTCCTTCACACACAGCACAGGCAGCAGTGCAATATTCCCTCACACACAGTGCAGATACAGCACAGCAGCAGTGCAAGTTTCTCTCACTGCGAGCAGATACAGCACAGGCAGCAGCAGTGCAAGCTTCCCTCATGCACATTGCAGATACAGCACAGGAGGAGTGCAAGCTTCCCTCATACACAGCACAGATAAAGCACAGCAATAGTGTACGAAGCATTGGTATTGCCTTTAGGTCTTGGCTTTGGGACCTTATAAGTTTTTAGCCAAAGCTATTGGCTTTGCCAATGTCTTGAATCTATATTGTAGAGTACTGTGTCTGCTTTTAAAACACCACAACATGTACAAAGGCAGATTTAATTTGTTCCCTTCATTGTTTTATGATGCACCATACAAGTGAGCAGGCAGCTTAGTGGAACATCCTAGAAGCAATATATTTGCATTGCAGATAGGAACCCAGAGCTGCTGACTCTGGAGCTGAGGACGCCAGTTCAATCCCAGCGTCATCTCAAGAGCCTGTGATTCTGGGCAGATCAGTTCATCTCCCTGAACCTGCCCATAACCGAATGTGTCCTTGTGTAGGATAACTGCTGCTCATGTCAATCGCTCCAGTACTTCGACTAAAAAGAAAATACATGAAATGAAATGCTTTATCTAAAGAGAGACCTTTTGATTACTCAGCTTTTAGTATTTTCCTCGCTGCTAATAATTCTTTTTTCTCTCCCGGAGTGTGATTAAAAGTGTTTTTCACCGTTATATTGTGATATTGGGAACAGGTACTGTTTGTCTAAAGATGCTCCTGCAGATTTGAATTTGTAACTGTGTAGAGTTGATGCAGGTTACATAAGCACCAGTTGCTTTATAGACAGAGACATTTATTTTTAGTCTTGGAGAAATTAAACTTGCCCAAAATCACAGAGACTTGAACACTGGCCCAGCCTCGAAGTTGGAAGTTAGAGCAGCACGTCCTCTGGTCTTTGCATGAAAGTTTTAATAGTGAAGGAGGCAAAATCCACTGACAAATATATTTTGAAAACGAAAATCCAGTTATAAAGCGTGCGAGATGTTACTTGGAATGCACCAATGAGCAGCACTTTAAATGGGCCGGTGCTGTCCGGCACTGAGTACCGGCACTTTCTCCATTTTGAGAGGGAGAGTACCGGCACTTCTCACGCAAAACGGAATACTTTTAATTGGAGAGCACTGGTACATCCCAGAAACAAGCAGGTACTCTGCACTTCTATTTCTCTATTTCCAGCACTGCCTATGAGTAGCTCATATAGAACAATGTAAACAAATCGATCAATGAACCCGGAGCCTCCGGTTTGTAAATCCCATCTCCAGGGCATGAAGGCATGTATTTAACATATCTATATATCTATATATATATATATATATATATATATATCTATCTCTCTCTCTCTCTCTCTCTCCCTCCCTCTCTCTCTGTCCCGCCCTCTCTCTCTCTCCTCTTTTTTCTCTCTCCTCTCTCTCGTTTTCTCTCTCTCTCTCTCTCTCTCTCTCCCCGTCCCCCTCCTCTCTCTCCCCCTCTCTCTCCTCTCTCTTTCTCTATCTGTATCTTTCTCTCCCTCTCTCTATCTCCTCTCTCTATGGCTCTCTCTCTCTCCTCTCTCTCTCTCTCTATCTCTCACTCCCTTTTCTCACTTTCACTCTCTCTCTCCCTCTTCTCTCTCTCTGTCTGTCTCTCTCTCTCCGTCTCTCTCTCTCCCTCTTCTCTCTCTCTCCCTCTTTTCTCTCTTCCTCTCTCTCTCTCCCTCCCTCCCTCTTCTCTCTCCCTCTTCTCTCTCTCTTCCTCTCCCTCTCGCTCCCTCTTCTCTCTCCTGTCTCTCTCTCGTTCTCTTTTTCTCTCTCCCTCTCTCTCTCTCTCCCTCTTCTCTCTTTCTCTCTCTCCCTCTCTCCCTGTATCTCCCTCTCTCTCTCCTCTCTCTCTCTCTCCCCCTCTATCCCTCTCCCTCTTCTCTCTCTCCTCTCTCCCCCCTTCTCTCTCTCCCCCTCTCTATCTCTCGCTCTCCTCTCTCTCTCTATCTCTCTCCTCTCTCTCTGTCCCTCCCTCTCTGTCCCTCCCTCTCTCTTTCTCTTGCTCTCTCCTCTCCTCTCTCTTTCTCTCCTCTCTCTCTCCTCTCTCTCCCCTCTCTCCCCTCTCTCCTCTCTCTCCTCTCTCTTTCTCTCCTCTCTCTCTCCTCTCCCTCCCCTCTCTCCCCTCTCTCCTCTCTCTCTTCTCTCTCTTTCTCTCCCTCCCTCTCTCTCTCTTTCTTTCCCTCTCCCCTCTCTCCTCTCTCTCTCTTTCTCTCTATCTCTCTCCCTCTCCCCCCTCTCTCTCTCTCTATCTCTCCTCTCTCTCTCCCTCGCTCTGTCCCACCCTCTCTCTCTCCTCTTTTTTCTCTCTCTCTCTCCCTCTCCCATCTGCCTCTCCCCTCTCTCTTTCTCTCTCTATCTCTCTCCTCTCTCTTTCTCTCTCTCCTCTGTCTCCCTCTCTCTCCCTCCCTCTTCTCTCTCTCTCTTTTCTCTCTCTCCCTCTTCTCTCTCTCTCTTTCCCTATCTCTCTCTATCTCTCGCTATCTCTCTCTGTCTTTCTCTCTTTCTCTCTCTCTCTCTCCTCTCTCTCTCCTTTCTCCCTCTTCTGTCTCTCTCTCTGCCTCTCTCTCTCCTCTCTCCCTCTTCTCTCTCTATCTCTCTCTCCCTCTCTCTCTCTTTTTCTCTCTATCTCTCTCTTTCTCTCACTCTCTCTCTCTCGCTCTCCCTCTCTCTCCCTCTCTCTCTCTCTTTTTCTCTCGCTCTCTCTCTCGCTCTCTCTCCCTCTCTCTCCCTCTCTCTCTCTCGCTCTCCTCTCTCAGAGACCCTAAATAGCCAGAAAAGTGCCTGTTCAAGTACTTCGGCGGGTGCTGCCTGCTTCTGTGAGGGCTCCCTACGTTGCTGGGCGCACCCTCGGTCTCCTCCTCCAAGTGGCGACATCTTGGTCCCTCCTGGGCCACAGCAGCACCCAAAAACCTTTACCGCGACCCTTACAGCTAGCAAGGCTTCTTTGCGGTCTTTCTGCGTGGGAACACCTCTGCAAGCTTCATCGCGACGTGGGACATCCATCCTCCAAAGGGGAAGTTCCTATACCTCTTCTTTCTTGCAGAACTCCAAGCTTCTTCCAAAAGGTGGCAGCTTCCTTGCACGCTCAGCTGGCATTTCCTGGGCTCCTGCCCACTCTCGACACTGTCGCAACTATTGGACTTGGTGCCCTTGTCTTACAGGTACTCAGGTCCGGAAATCCACTGTTGTTGCATTGCTGGCGTTTGTTCTTCCTGCAGAATCCCCCTATCACGACTTCTGTGCTCTCTGGGGGTAGTATGTGCACTTTACACCTACCTTTCAGGGTCTTGGGGTGGGCTATTTTTCTAACCTTCACTGTTTTCTTACAGTCCCAGCGACCCTCTACAAGCTCAGATAGGTTTGGGGACCATTCGTGGTTCGCATTCCACTTTTGGAGTATATGGTTTGTGTTGCCCCTATACCTATTGCAATCTATTGTAACTTTACACTTCTTGCATTACTTTTCTTGCTATTACCTGCATAATTTTGGTTTGTGCACATATATCTTATGTATAAAACTTATCCTCATACTGAGGGTACTCACTGAGATACTTTTGGCATATTGTCATAAAAATAAAGTACCTTTATTTTTACTATATCTGTGTATTGTGTTTTCTTATGATATTGTGCATATGACACCAGTGGTATAGTGGGAGCTTTGCATGTCTCCTAGTTCAGCCTAAGCTGCTCTGCTATAGCTACCTTCTATCAGTCTAAGCTGCTAGAACCACCTCTTCTACACTAATAAGGGATAACTGGACCTTGTACAGAGTGTGAGTACCCCTTGGTACCCACTACAAGCCAGGCCAGCCTCCTACACCTACTGGCTGTTCCTTTTGGTCTCCACATAAATTAATTTAAAATGTTCATCCATTCTTAAAGAAATCTATTTTTGTTTATGGTGGTGGTCATGGATTCATTCCCACCATGTACATAATTAGGTGAGGTTATATATGGGGAAAAGCCCTGTTTTAAGGAAACACAAATTAAAAAAAAGTAAGTGGCACCTATGAAATCAGCAGTTTTACTGTCAGACTAATTACATATTTGGATTTGGTACTGCAATTAATTTCCTTTTCTTCTTTCCTTGGATTATCCAGCTCCTCCTGCTGGGGTCATGCCCTGGACACCTGGCAGTAAATAGCCTCACAGTTGCCCCTGCACAAGAATGAGACCATTACAGAGGATTACTGCTGGCCTTGTGGTCCTGGAGGAGGTAGATGCAATATCCACTGCTTCTGGTTACCTGTCCAATGGCAGCCGAGGTCCCAAGCCTTCCCTTACCACTGATGCGCTCCTTCAGCAACTGATCAAAGGCCTAGAGAAAGTCAAAAATGTGCAGACTGGATTCAAACCAATTGAAAATGTAGAGGAGGCTAGAGGCCGTGAAGGAGCTTTTTTCGCGGAGAGTGTGGACCTGATGCGGCAGGAGAGGGATGGAGGACAGCTTGGAAAGGAGTTTATTTGGTTTAGAGAGAGGAGTGCCCCATCATCCCATCAGTAATATTTGTTTACTTATTTTCCTTGCCCAACCCTCTGCAATTATTTACCACTAATGGAGCCTGCCAATACAAAACCAAACAAGGCCTCCTCCCCATTTTTAAGACATATTTTTGTACCTTAGCAGACAAAGTGGTGTCTACTACTTCTCCCAATAGGCCCAATACCTTAATGCTGTGTGTTTTGAAGAGCATTTTAAATAATGGTGGTGGGTGGCTCAAGGCTAACAGGAGAAATCACAAGAAACAACGTTGTTCTCATTTGAAATGATTCTCATACTGCATCATAGGAAACTAGACTAAAGAAAACAGTGAGTGAAAATTGCAAGACAGGTGCCACTATTATAAAACAACAACCAGCAACATAGTGTAGAATCATTTGCTGAGGAAAGCATATTGAACCTCTCAAGTCTCAGGGTTCAGGAGCAGGTTACTTGAGTAGAGTCCATGGGGCAGACATTTTAGTAAAAACCAAAAGTGAACACTGTTTATCCTTGCACAATTATTGTTGTAACTTATTCTCTGCACAGTGGTGTTTCTTTCTGGCCTGGGAAGGTGGAGTGGCATGGGAAAATTTTACATATGTGGTAACCTGGGCAAAGAGGGCTAGGAGTTTCATGAATAGATGTGCAGGGGGAATTAGGGGAAGGTAAGATGTAGACACATAGGACATTCATGACATAAGCTCTGTTTTGAAGGCAAGAGGAAGATTACAGGTCAGTTACATCGTTAAACAATCTTTTCCCTTAGCAGCTTCTGATTCCCAAGTTAGCAATTTGTTACCTAGGCTAGGGAAAATGTCAAACAAGGAGGACTCACACAGTTCAAATAGTATTTACAATGAAATTAACTAAATAGAGTATACAAATGAATGGGTTTAGTCTAGATATCTTGAGTGGTCTCAGAAGAACCTAGAGATGATGGATGAAAGTCAACGAAAAGACAATCAAGTAAAGTAGTTATTTCAATACATTCCCTTTAAACAAACAAACCCACTGAAATTCACCAGTTTTAGTTATCTCAAGCAAATATAACTTGTGCCCTAAAGTAACTATAACTTGTGCACCTACCTTGCACATTATTGTCATCTATGATGCCATTTCATATGCTGCTATGATTTTATCAATGATGTCATAGAACAAATCATGAGTGATATAGCATTCGATCTCCATGTCTCATTCTCTGCTGGTCATGGCCAATTGCTGGTTGTGGGAGAAACAAAGTTCAGCTGATACAAAAAAGTGATCAGGAGGAACCTGAATATGCAGAATTTGAATAAATGAATTAAATATTTGCTGGTGCCCCTTTAGGTCACTAAAGATGCTTTGGGGGGGGGGGGCAGAGAGAGAGGCAAATTAAAATCCCCAAAACAACTCTGACAGCAAACAGCCACAAGCACAAATAAATGCAGAAGCAAAAAAATTAACAAAAATATCATGGACTTTTCTCTCAATAACTCTGGAAAATGACATTCAAAAGTAGAGTAAAAGGATTTAAACACATACTATCTGCACAAAATGGTGGTAGCTAGCTCATTCACCACATGACCAACACACACACACAGATACACAGATACACATTCATTGGCTCCCTAAAACGTTGGTCAGAGCGGAGCCTACAAAGAAGGAGGCATAGAGAACAAAAGCAAAATGGGCACCATACACAGACATAGGCTGCAGTGCATGGACACTGCTAATTAGCAAAGAAATGTGATGGGCTATAAAAATGCAGACTGACTACTCAAAATGGCCACCGCCGCATGACCAGCAGAGAATGAGACACGGAGAGCAAAGAACATGGTTGCCCCATACCAAGTCAAAAAATAATGTACTATTGCAGGGAAATTATTGCACAGATAGGATTATTTACTCATAATGTGCCTGGACCCACATATGGGACTGACCTTAACCCACACCAGTAAATCAGCAGTAAGTAAAAAAAGTTATACAAATATTTAAAAAATTAAAATTGACCAAAATGTAATAGCACAACATCAATTACCCCACCAAAAATTTGCAGAGAAAAGTAAAATGTGATATCAGCTATGTCACACATACATAAACTCACAGAAAGATGGTGGACAAGCACATGGTGCAGAAAGTATCTGAGGACAAAGGAATGTGTGGCTACAGGGGCCTGGAGTCTGTGAGCCACCCAGGTCCTAGCCACCAATCGGCACATGCAGATGAAAAAATAACCCACATTTTGCATTTAACACAGGCCACCCACAAGCACCTAAAATAATTTAAAAATAGATTGCATAGCAGCAGCGTAATGTGAAAAATGACATAAAAAGTACGTGCAAGGCCTACTGCAGGGCAGACTAAAACCTAAAACAGAAGGAAATGGAAAAATGATTATGTAAACCCAGCCCACGAACATCAGAAAAAGTGTTAACATCCTTTAAAATACTCCAGGCCAGCTACTAACAAAAAAAAACAAATAAAATAACAAATCTTAGAAAACATAGTGGTACCTATTTGAACTTGCTTGATTTTTCCGAAATAAACTAAATATTCCAAGGGTGTAGATGCAGCAGAGATTGAAGAAAAAATAAATTATGCTTTCCCTCTTAAATCCAAATTCAGAATGACCAAGGTCTAATCAAAGCAGAGGGAGGAGTGTTCAGACAGGAAGACAAAGTTTCTGCTCTAAGTACAGTAGCCTGTATAACACTACCTTCTGTAAAAAAAGACAAATGTGCTTTGCGCTAAAGAAAAGAAAACCTGAACAGTCTGTTCAAAATGTGCATTTGTGTTGTTTTTCTGATTGCTTGCATTAAGAGATCTAGGGCCAGATTTAGGTAGCCTTTTGTGCCTCGCAAATGGCGGAAAACGCCGTTTGCGAGGCGCAAAAGGCCTCACACGATGCAGAATCACATTTTGCGAGTCAGTACCGACTTGCAAAATGTGATTCCGACTCACAAATAGGAAGGAGTGTTCCCTTCCTATTTGCGACCGCATCACGATGTAGAGTTGCTTAGTGACCGCAAAAGCGGTCGCAAACCAACTCACAGTTAACATCCACTTGAAGTGGATGGTAACTCATTCGCAAAAGGGAAGGGGTCCCCATGGGACCCCTTCCCCTTTGTGAATGCTCACAAAAATATTTTGTCAGAGCAGTGGACCACTGCCTACTCTGAAAGAACCCGAAACAAAAAGGTTTCGGTATTTTTTCTATTTGCAGCTCGTTTTCCTTTAAGGAAAACGGGCTGCAAAGAGAAAAAAAAAACTGCTTTATTTAAAAGCAGTCACGGACATGGTGGTCTGCTGTCTCCAGCAGGCCACCATCCCCGTGAGTGCGTAGACTCGCTATGGGGTCGCAAACTGCGACCCAACTCATAAATATTCATGAGTGTCTGAGACACCTTTCTGCATTTCCTTTTGCGAGTCGCTGGGACTCGCAATTTGCAACTCGCAGAAGGAAACCTACCTACATCTGGCCCCTACTGCTCACATTCAGAATTTTTGCTTTGTACTCCAAGCATTTCCGATCAGTTCACCTGGGTACAAAATCAAACTAAAATGTCTGATGATTATCTAGAGAGTGAATCTAAGGAATAATGACTCCTCTGTGGACACCTCACCCCTGATACAACCTTCACCTTTGGACATTAGTCCCAGGCGGACTTCTTCTTCTCCAAAGTCAGTCACCTCTCCTTCAGTGCAAGTGTCTACTCCCCCAGGGACTGGTACTGTCTCTCTGACTTCTTGCTGCGCTCCATGTGGCAAACTGCTGGCGTTGAGGTGCTCACGCTATGGGGGCTGTCATCTCCAGAGTTGGTCGGAGCAAATGCGAATCCCCGTTGAAACTGGCTATTATATCTCTCTTCTCCTCATTGAGTTTCTTTTTTGTTTGGGTTATTTGCATCTGTTTTTTGACGCTTTTCAAATTCAGGAAAAATATGAAGACCAACCAGCCCAGTAAGAGTAAAGAGAAAAAAAACATTTGTTTACGTGCACGGAAACTACTGGCTTGAGAGGCCAGGTCAGAGTAGTCCACATTCAGGAAGTTACACAAGATCTTTTATTTCTGCAAACCACAAGGTGTATTTATGCATCTCATTAATAATTAGCCAGACTAACATGTGATTATTTCTCAAACATTGCAGTAAGTATAGTCGTTAATCTTTCCCAAACTCAGTACATTAGATCAAGCAAAATACAGTAAGGGAAGTTACAAAACATGGCCCACGGGCCTCACATTGCAAAGTGGAATCTTCCACTCTCCATGAGCAGCGCGTACATAGGATGGTACATTTCTTAATACATATTTCTTCAGCTATTGTGCAATGATATTTCACTAGTGCTGTTCTATTAGCAAGCCTTCCATCATAATGGGTTCTGAGAACAGAGAAAAGAACAGTAAACACTGTTCACCAAGGATGTGAGCTGTTCAACAAACAGGCCTTGTTATCACTGAGTATCACAGGGCCTAGTAGGACCAAAATGGATTTGAGATAAAATGTAATTCCACACATATTTATTCTTATTGTACATGAATATACTTGTCTCTTGAAATCTCTTGTTATGCTTTCATTTAGGATGCACGTGCTGGGTTGCCATGGTTCCAGCGGTTGTCTTGATCAGCAGGCATCCTTTCAATGACCGCTAACTTGGAGGACACTTGTGACCTTTGCTCCTACTCGTGCTTTGCACATTCTACAATCCATGACTCGTATCTGTGAATCCTGAATCCGATCAATGAATCCTTTTGTTACCAACCATTCCGGGTTCCTCTATCCATTGCTGCATGAGTTCACATGTTCCTCATTCCTCATGGTGTTGTGCAACTCTTCCATCCTGGGTTCCCATTTCAACGTGAGCCCCTTCTGCTTGTCTGTGGCTCTCAGTTCTCCAATACTGAGGCTTTCTCTTGTGAACACATGCACGCCCATGCTCCTACAAAGTTAAGGTTGACAAATCAGAATGAAAAATGAATTTGACCAAAAAATAAGAAAAGAGCCACTCAAAGACCTTATACCAATTAAAAATGAAAACGTAGATGAATGTGTGTGGAGACTCTGCACTCAGTTAGGAGATCTCCACATGGACAAGGATTGGAAAGGAGAAGGCATCAATGCTGATAATAGGTTTGTAAACAGCATTTTGTAATAGTACAAATGCTGTTTATTTAAATAGAGTTAAACATTCATAAACGAAATGTTGTAGAATAGACCCCTCAGGACATTACTATGAATAATACACTCCCCTGACCTGCACCTCCCCTGGGAGGTGCCCAGAGCTCCTCCAGTGTGCTCCAGACCTCTGCCATCTTGGAAACAGAGGTGCTGCTGGCACACTGGACTGCTCTGAGTGGCCAGTGCCACCAGGTGACGTCAGAGACTCCTTCTGATAGGCTCCTTCAGGTGTTAGTAGCCTATCCTCTCTCCTAGGTAGCCAAACCCTCTTTTCTGGCTATTTAGGGTCTCTGTCTCTGGGGAAACTTTAGATAACGAATGCAAGAGCTCATCCGAGTTCCTCTGCATCTCTCTCTTCACCTTCTGATAAGGAATCGACTGCTGACCGCGCTGGAAGCCTGCAAACCTGCAACATAGTAGCAAAGACGACTACTGTAACTCTGTAACGCTGATCCTGCCGCCTTCTCGACTGTTTTCCTGCTTGTGCATGCTGTGGGGGTAGCCTGCCTCCTCTCTGCACCAGAAGCTCTGAAGAAATCTCCCGTGGGTCGACGGAATCTTCCCCCTGCAACCGCAGGCACCAAAAAGCTGCATTACCGGTCCCTTGGGTCTCCTCTCAGCACGACGAGCGAGGTCCCTCGAATTCAGCGACTCTGTCCAAGTGACCCCCACAGTCCAGTGACTCTTCAGCCCAAGTTTGGTGGAGGTAAGTCCTTGCCTCACCTCGCTGGGCTGCATTGCTGGGAACCGCGACTTTGCAGCTACTCCGGCCCCTGTGCACTTCCGGCGGAAATCCTTCGTGCACAGCCAAGCCTGGGTCCACGGCACTCTAACCTGCATTGCACGACTTTCTAAGTTGGTCTCCGGCGACGTGGGACTCCTTTGTGCAACTTCGGCGAGCACCGTTTCACGCATCCTCGTAGTGCCTGTTTCTGGCACTTCTCCGGGTGCTACCTGCTTCAGTGAGGGCTCTTTGTCTTGCTCGACGTCCCCTCTCTCTTCAGGTCCAATTTGCGACCTCCTGGTCCCTCCTGGGCCCCAGCAGCGTCCAAAAATGCCAAACGCACGATTTGCGCCTAGCAAGGCTTGTTGGCGTCCTTTCGGCGGGAAAACACTTCTGCACGACTCTCCAAGGCGAGAGGGATCCGTCCACCAAAGGGGAAGTCTCTAGCTCTTTTCGTTCCTGCAGAAACCTCAGCTTCTTCTGTCCAGTCGAAGCTTCTTTGCACCCGCAGCTGGCATTTCCTGGGCATCTGCCCATCTCCGACGTGCTTGTGACTTTTGGACTTGGTCCCCTTGTTCCACAGGTACCCTAGATTGGAAATCCACAGTTGTTGCATTGCTGGTTTGTGTCTTTCCTGCAATATTCCTCTAACACGACTCTTTTGTCCTTAGGGGAACTTTAGTGCACTTTGCACTCACTTTTCAGGGTCTTGGGGAGGGTTATTTTTCTAACTCTCACTATTTTCTAATAGTCCCAGCGACCCTCTACAAGGTCACATAGGTTTGGGGTCCATTCGTGGTTCGCATTCCACTTTTGGAGTATATGGTTTGTGTTGCCCCTATCCCTATGTTTCCCCATTGCATCCTATTGTAACTATACATTGTTTGCACTGTTTTCTAAGACTATACTGCATATTTTTGCTATTGTGTATATATATCTTGTGTATATTTCCTATCCTCTCACTGAGGGTACACTCTAAGATACTTTGGCATATTGCCATAAAAATAAAGTACCTTTATTTTTAGTATAACTGTGTATTGTGTTTTCTTATGATATTGTGCATATGACACTAAGTGGTACTGTAGTAGCTTCACACGTCTCCTAGTTCAGCCTAAGCTGCTCTGCTAAGCTACCATTATCTATCAGCCTAAGCTGCTAGACACCCTATACACTAATAAGGGATAACTGGGCCTGGTGCAAGGTGCAAGTACCCCTTGGTACTCACTACAAGCCAGTCCAGCCTCCTACATTGGTTGCGCAGTGGTGGGATAAGTGCTTGAGACTACTTACCACTCTTGTCATTGTACTTTTCATAAGAGAAAAATATACAAAACAAGGTCAGTATATATACACATAGCCAAAAAGTTTTGCATTTCCTCTTTTCACTCTTTTCTAAGTGCTGAAAAGTACTCCTAAACTTTCAAAAAGTTCTTAAAAGTTTAAAAAGTTTTTTTTCTGTCTTTCCAAAAAGTTCTGAAAACTTTTGTCTCTTTCTCTATCACTTTAACTCTCTCTAAAAAATGTCTGGCACAGGCCAAAGTGTTGATCTGTCCAAACTTGCATATGACAACATTAGCTGGAAAAGAGCAAGGAGTCTCTGTATAGAGAGAGGTTTGAGTGTAGGGAAGAATCCTGCCTTGGAACTGTTAATTAACATGCTTAGAGAACAGGATAAGGCCATAGGTGCCCCATCTGTTGAAAAAGTACCTAATAGTTCCCAATCTGATTCAGGGACTCCCCCAGGAAAAGATTCAGGAAAGAAACTTCCTAGCCTGCCCATTACTAGACAATCTAGCATAGATGGTAATGATGATGAGCCACACCAAATAAATAGTGTTGTCTCACATCATAGCAAAAGCATTTATTCTCACCATACTGGTAGTAATGTTTCTGTAAACCAAGCTGTTAAGTTGGCTTCTGTAAGGGACAGGTCTCCTTCTGTTCATTCCCATCATAGCTCTGTTTCTAGAAATGTCCCTCCCACCAACCCTGATGACAGAATGTTAGAGAGGGAACTCAATAAGTTGAGGGTGGAACAAACCAGACTGAAGCTTAAAAAGCAACAGCTGGATTTGGATAGACAGTCTTTTGAATTAGAGAAGGAAAGACAGAAGTTGGGTTTAGATACCCATGGTGGCAGCAGCAGTATTCCCCATAGTCATCCTGCAAAAGAGCATGATTCCAGGAATCTGCACAAGATAGTTCCCCCTTATAAGGAGGGGGATGACATTAACAAGTGGTTTGCTGCACTTGAGAGGGCCTGTGTTGTACAGGATGTCCCTCAAAGGCAGTGGGCTGCTATCCTATGGCTATCATTTAGTGGAAAAGGTAGGGATAGGCTCCTTACTGTGAAAGAAAATGATGCTAATAATTTCCAAGTTCTTAAGAATGCACTCCTGGATGGTTATGGCTTAACCACTGAACAGTACAGGATAAAGTTCAGAGAGACCAAAAAGGAGTCTTCACAAGACTGGGTTGATTTCATTGACCATTCAGTGAAGGCCTTGGAGGGGTGGTTACATGGCAGTAAAGTTACTGATTATGAAAGCCTCTATAACACAATCCTGAGAGAGCATATACTTAATAATTGTGTGTCTGATTTGTTGCACCAGTACCTGGTAGACTCTGATCTGACCTCTCCCCAAGAATTGGGAAAGAAGGCAGACAAATGGGTCAGAACAAGGGTGAACAGAAAAGTTCATACAGGGGGTGACAAAGATGGCAATAAGAAGAAAGATGGTGAAAAATCTCAAGATAAGCATGGGGATAAGGGTAAAACCAAAGATCCCACTTCAAATCTTAAACACTCTTCAGAGGGTGGGGATAAAACAAATTCTTCCTCTTCTTCCCAACCTGCACACATTAAAAAGCCTTGGTGCTTTGTGTGTAAAAACAGAGGCCATAGGCCAGGGGATAAGTCCTGTCCAGGTAAACCCCCTGAGCCTACCACCACTAATACATCAAGCTCTAGTGCCCCTAGCAGTAGTGGTACTAGTGGTGGGACTGCTGGCAACAGTCAAGCAAAGGGTGTAGTTGGGTTCACTTATGGGTCCATAGTGGAAACTGATGTAATCAGTCCCAAGACATTTTCTGTCACACCTAGTGGCACTGGCCTTGCCACACTGGCTGCTTGTCCCCTTACAATGGATAAGTACAGGCAGACAGTTTCAATAAATGGTGTTGAGGCCTTGGCCTACAGGGACACAGGTGCCAGTTTCACTTTGGTGACTGAAAACCTAGTGCCTCCTGAACAACACATCATTGGACAACAGTATAAGATTATTGATGTCCATAACTCCACTAAGTTTCTTCCCTTAGCTATAATTCAGTTTAGTTGGGGTGGAGTTACTGGCCCTAAGCAGGTGGTGGTATCACCTAGCTTACCTGTAGACTGTCTCTTAGGTAATGACCTAGAGGCCTCAGGTTGGGCTGATGTAGAGTTTTATGCCCATGCAGCCATGCTGGGCATCCCTGAGGAATTGTTCCCTCTCATTTCAAGTGAAATGAAAAAGCAAAGGAGAGAAGGCCTGAAAACTCAGGATCCCTCTCCATCAACAGGTAAAAAGGGTATCACAGTATCCCCTAACCACCCTACCATTCAGGATACTATTCCTGTGGTGGGAGAAACCTCTCCTGGGGTGGCACCTGTTCCAAGGGAATCATCAGCTGGCAAAGCTGGACTCCCTGAGGTGGAAGTACCTCTCTGTGGGATAACTAACATTGGTGAGAAAAACAGCACCATTTTAGTTAACATGGAGCATCCCTCCAACCCTCCCAGAGAAACTTTAGTGCAGAAACCCTGCACTACCTCACAACACTTAGGACAGCATCCCTGCCCTAGTGTGGAGCTCATAGGACAGCATCCCTGCCCTGCTCCAACTCAAGAGAAACAGCATCCCTGTTCTCTCTTCCAGCCAGATGGACAAAGGTTTTGCCCAGCTATGGCTTTTCTGAGACAGCATCCCTGTTTGGCATTTCCATCACTACAAATAGGTTCAGTGGACAATTCCCACTGCTCTAAACTAAAACTTACTGATAGAAACTCTGAAAATACATCTTCACAATGTTGCTTAGCTAAAAAACTTCAAACAGGGTGGTTTACATCCCCACAGGGAAGTAACCATAGAGTGGATGATAAAGGGAGTAACCAGTCTATTGCAGAGCTACTCTCTACTTATCACCACTTAGACAATAAAGTCTCAACTGGCCAAGGTTAGCCTTATTGTCCTTCGTTTGGGGGGGGGTTGTGTGAGAAGGTAGCCTCTTTCTAGCCTTGTTACCCCCACTTTTGGCCTGTTTGTGAGTGTATGTCAGGGTGTTTGTCACTGTTTTCACTGTCTCACTGGGATCCTGATAGCCAGGCCTCAGTGCTCATAGTGAAAACACTATGTTTTCAGTATGGTTGTTATGTGTCACTGGGATCCTGCTGGTCAGGACCCCAGTGCTCATAGGTTTGTGGCCTATATGTATGTGTCACTGGGACCCTGTCACACAGGGCCCCAGTGCTCATAGGTGTGCATGTATATGTTCCCTGTGTGGTGCCTAACTGTCTCACTGAGGCTCTGCTAACCAGAACCTCAGTGGTTATGCTCTCTCATTTCTTTCCAAATTGTCACTGACAGGCTAGTGACCATTTTTACCAATTTACATTGGCTTACTGGAACACCCTTATAATTCCCTAGTATATGGTACTGAGGTACCCAGGGTATTGGGGTTCCAGGAGATCCCTATGGGCTGCAGCATTTCTTTTGCCACCCATAGGGAGCTCTGACAATTCTTACACAGGCCTGCCACTGCAGCCTGAGTGAAATAACGTCCACGTTATTTCACAGCCATTTTACACTGCACTTAAGTAACTTATAAGTCACCTATATGTCTAACCTTTACCTGGTAAAGGTTAGGTGCAAAGTTACTTAGTGTGAGGGCACCCTGGCACTAGCCAAGGTGCCCCCACATTGTTCAGAGCCAATTCACTGAACGTTGTGAGTGCGGGGACACCATTACACGCGTGCACTACATATAGGTCACTACCTATATGTAGCTTCACCATGGTAACTCCGAATATGGCCATGTAACATGTCTATGATCATGGAATTGCCCCCTCTATGCCATCCTGGCATTGTTGGTACAATTCCATGATCCCAGTGGTCTGTAGCACAGACCCTGGTACTGACAGACTGCCCTTCCTGGGGTTTCACTGCAGCTGCTGCTGCTGCCAACCCCTCAGACAGGCAGCTGCCCTCCTGGGGTCCAGCCAGGCCTGGCCCAGGATGGCAGAACAAAGAACTTCCTCTGAGAGAGGGTGTGACACCCTCTCCCTTTGGAAAATGGTGTGAAGGCAGGGGAGGAGTAGCCTCCCCCAGCCTCTGGAAATGCTTTGTTGGGCACAGATGTGCCCAATTCTGCATAAGCCAGTCTACACCGGTTCAGGGACCCCTTAGCCCCTGCTCTGGCGCGAAACTGGACAAAGGAAAGGGGAGTGACCACTCCCCTGACCTGCACCTCCCCTGGGAGGTGTCCAGAGCTCCTCCAGTGTGCTCCAGACCTCTGCCATCTTGGAAACAGAGGTGCTGCTGGCACACTGGACTGCTCTGAGTGGCCAGTGCCACCAGGTGACGTCAGAGACTCCTGCTGATAGGCTCCTTCAGGTGTTAGTAGCCTATCCTCTCTCCTAGGTAGCCAAACCCTCTTTTCTGGCTATTTAGGGTCTCTGTCTCTGGGGAAACTTTAGATAACGAATGCATGAGCTCAGCCGAGTTCCTCTGCATCTCTCTCTTCACCTTCTGATAAGGAATCGACCGCTGACCGCGCTGGAAGCCTGCAAACCTGCAACATAGTAGCAAAGACGACTACTGCAACTCTGTAACGCTGATCCTGCCGCCTTCTCGACTGTTTTCCTGCTTGTGCATGCTGTGGGGGTAGTCTGCCTCCTCTCTGCACCAGAAGCTCCGAAGAAATCTCCCGTGGGTCGACGGAATCTTCCCCCTGCAACCGCAGGCACCAAAAAGCTGCATTACCGGTCCCTTGGGTCTCCTCTCAGCACGACGAGCGAGGTCCCTCGAATCCAGCGACGCTGTCCAAGTGACCCCCACAGTCCAGTGACTCTCCAGCCCAAGTTTGGTGGAGGTAAGTCCTTGCCTCACCTCGCTGGGCTGCATTGCTGGGAACCGCGACTTTGCAGCTACTCCGGCCCCTGTGCACTTCCGGCGGAAATCCTTCGTGCACAGCCAAGCCTGGGTCCACGGCACTCTAACCTGCATTGCACGACTTTCTAAGTTGGTCTCCGGCGACGTGGGACTCCTTTGTGCAACTTCGGCGAGCACCGTTTCACGCATCCTCGTAGTGCCTGTTTCTGGCACTTCTCCGGGTGCTACCTGCTTCAGTGAGGGCTCTTTGTCTTGCTCGACGTCCCCTCTCTCTGCAGGTCCAATTTGCGACCTCCTGGTCCCTCCTGGGCCCCAGCAGCGTCCAAAAACGCCAAACGCACGATTTGCGTGTAGCAAGGCTTGTTGGCGTCCTTTCGGCGGGAAAACACTTCTGCACGACTCTCCAAGGCGAGAGGGATCCGTCCACCAAAGGGGAAGTCTCTAGCCCTTTTTGTTCCTGCAGAAACCTCAGCTTCTTCTGTCCAGTCGAAGCTTCTTTGCACCCGCAGCTGGCATTTCCTGGGCATCTGCCCATCTCCGACTTGCTTGTGACTTTTGGACTTGGTCCCCTTGTTCCACAGGTACCCTAGATTGGAAATCCACAGTTGTTGCATTGCTGGTTTGTGTCTTTCCTGCATTATTCCTCTAACACTACTCTTTTGTTCTTAGGGGAACTTTAGTGCACTTTACACTCACTTTTCAGGGTCTTGGGGAGGGTTATTTTTCTAACTCTCACTATTTTCTAATAGTCCCAGCGACCCTCTACAAGGTCACATAGGTTTGGGGTCCATTCGTGGTTCGCATTCCACTTCTGGAGTATATGGTTTGTGTTGCCCCTATCCCTATGTTTCCCCTTTGCATCCTATTGTAACTATACATTGTTTGCACTGTTTTCTAAGACTATACTGCATATTTTTGCTATTGTGTATATATATCTTGTGTATATTTCCTATCCTCTCACTGAGGGTACACTCTAAGATACTTTGGCATATTGTCATAAAAATAAAGTACCTTTATTTTTAGTATAACTGTGTATTGTGTTTTCTTATGATATTGTGCATATGACACTAAGTGGTACTGTAGTAGCTTCACACGTCTCCTAGTTCAGCCTAAGCTGCTCTGCTAAGCTACCATTATCTATCAGCCTAAGCTGCTAGACACCCTATACACTAATAAGGGATAACTGGGCCTGGTGCAAGGTGCAAGTACCCCTTGGTACTCACTACAAGCCAGTCCAGCCTCCTACAGTCAACCCCTACCCTTTCAAAGGGAACCCCAACCACAGGCAGTGGATTAAGGGGTGCCTTTGGGGTGCCACCTGTCTTGCCACTGGCTTGACAGGTTTCACAGGACTTACAAAATTCTTTTGTGTCCTCAGACATTCTAGGCCAATGAAACAAGGGAACAAGCCTGTCCCAAGTTTTCATTTGTCCCAGATGTCCAGCTAGGGGAATGTCGTGGGCTAGAGTTAGGAGGAACTTTCTGTACTCCTGAGGAATCACTAACCTCCTGGCAGTTCCAGGTTTAGGATCCCTTGCTTCAGTGTACAAGAGGTTGTCCTCCCAGTAAACTCTGTGAGAGTCACTGACATCCCCATTAGCCTGTTTGACAGCTTGCTGTCTTAGACCCTCTAATGTGGGACAGGTTTGCTGTGCCACACTCAGCTCCTCCCTGGCAGGCCCCCCTTCACCCAAAATCTTAGCAGTGTCTGCCTCCAGCTCCTCTGGTGTAGGTTCTGCACAGGGTGGAAATTCTTCTTCCTCAGAAGTAGAATCCACTGTAGAGGGAGGGATAGTAGGAAGTCCTTTACTTCTACTAGCCCTAGCTTTAGGGAGCACTTGGTCCATTGTTCCAGGATCCAAGTCACCCTGTCCTTTTTGCTTTTTGGCCTGAGCCCTTGTCAAAGCAAAAATATGCCCTGGGATGCCCAGCATTGCTGCATGGGCCTCCAACTCCACATCTGACCAAGCTTATGTCTCCAAATCATTTCCTAGTAGACAGTCTACAGGTAAATCTGAGGCTACCACAACTTTCTTTGGACCAGTAACCCCCCCCCCCAGTTGAGATTTACAACAGCCATGGGGTAGCTAAGTGTGTTGTTGTGAGCATCGGTTACTTGGTACTGGTGACCAAGTAGGTGTTGTTCAGGGTGGACCAGTTTCTCTATCACCATTGTGACACTGGCACCTGTGTCCCTGTAGGCCTGAACCTCAACACCATTTATTAGGGGTAGTTGCTTGTACTTATCCATGTTAAGGGGACAAGCAACCAAGGTGGCTAAATCAATAGCCCCCTCAGAGACTAACACAGCCTCTGTGGTCTCCCTAATCAGACCAACCCCAACTAAGTTACCAAAAGTGAGCCCAGCTACTCCCTTGGATTGGCTATTAGTAGGTTTGCTCCCACCACTACTGCTATTAGTAGGGACACTAGGTGTAGCAGTAGGGGTTGTAGTGGTAGGAGGCTTGGTGCTTTTCTTTGGACAACTGTGATCTGTTGTCCAATGGCCTTTTATTTTACATAAATAGCACCATGGTTTCTTTTCTTTGTTTTGATTAGAAGAGGATTTGGGCCCACCACCCCCACCAGAGTGTTTTTGTGGGCCTGATGAAGACTCATTTTTAGATTTGTCCCCACCCTTGTCAGCAGACTTACCATCCTTCTTCTTGTTGCCATCTTTGTCACCCCCTGTATGAACTTTTCTGTTCACCCTTGTTCTGACCCATTTGTCTGCCTTCTTTCCCAATTCTTGGGGAGAGGTCAGATCAGAGTCCACCAAGTACTGGTGCAACAAATCAGACACACAATTATTAAGAATATGCTCTCTCAGGATCAAGTTATACAGGCTGTCATAATCAGTAACTTTACTGCCATGTAACCACCCCTCCAAGGCCTTCACTGAATGGTCAATGAAATCAACCCAGTCTTGTGAAGACTCCTTTTTGGTCTCTCTGAACTTTATCCTGTATTGTTCAGTGGTTAAGCCATAACCATCCAGGAGTGCATTCTTAAGAACTTTGTAATCATTGGCTTCACTTTCTTTCACAGTAAGGAGCCTATCCCTACCTTTTCCACTAAATGATAGCCATAGGATAGCAGCCCACTGCCTTTGAGGGACATCCTGTACAGCACAGGCCCTCTCAAGTGCAGCAAACCACTTGTTAATGTCATCCCCCTCCTTATAAGGGGGAACTATCTTGTGCAGATTCCTGGAATCATGCTCTTTTGCAGGATGACTATGGGGAATACTGCTGCTGCCACCATGGGTTTCTAAACCCAACTTCTGTCTCTCCTTCTCTACTTCTAAGGTCTGTCTATCCAAATCCAGCTGTTGCTTCTTGAGCTTCAGTCTGGTTTGTTCCACTCTCAATCTATTGAGCTCCCTTTCTAACAATCTGTCATCAGGGTGGGTGGGAGGGACATGTCTTGAAACAGAAGTATGATGAGAATGGACAGAAGGAGACCTGTCCCTTACAGAGGGCACCCTAACAGCTTGGCTAACAGAAACATAATTTCTACTGTGATGAGAATGAATGCTCTTGCTATGATGTGAGACAACACTATCTGTATGGTGTGACTCAACATCAGTACCAACTATGCTAGACTGTCTAGTAATGGGCAGGCTTGGAAGTTTCTTTCCTGAATCTTTTCCTGGGGGAGTCCCTGGATCAGATTGGGAACCATTAGCTACTTTTTCAACAGATGGGGCACTTTTAGCCTTATCTTGTTCTCTAAGCATGTTAAGTAACAATTCCAAGGAAGGATTCTTCCCTACACTCAAACCTCTCTCTACGCAGAGACTCCTTGCTCCTTTCCAGCTAAGGTGATCATATGCAATTTTGGACGGATCAACATTTTGGCGTGTGCCAGACATTTTTAGAGAGAGTTAAAGTGATAGAAAAAGAGAAAAAAGTTTGTCAGAGCTTTTAGAAAGACAGAGAAAAAAAAACTTTTTAAACTTTTTAGAATTTTTTGAAAGTTTAGAA
Source organism: Pleurodeles waltl (assembly GCF_031143425.1). NCBI lineage: Eukaryota > Metazoa > Chordata > Amphibia > Caudata > Salamandridae > Pleurodeles > Pleurodeles waltl. The sequence goes on along the minus strand of NC_090438.1, from coordinate 16,426,019 downwards.
GTACTTTTCAGCACTTAGAAAAGAGTGAAAAGAGGAAATGCAAAACTTTTTAGCTATGTGTACACACACTGAACTTGTTTTGTATATTTTTCTCTTATGAAAAGTACAATGACAAGAGTGGTAAGTAGTCTCAAAGCACTTATCCCACCGCTGCACAACCAATGTAGGAGGCTGGACTGGCTTGTAGTGAGTACCAAGGGGTACTTACACCTTGCACCAGGCCCAGTTATCCCTTATTAGTGTATAGGGTGTCTAGGAGCTTAGGCTGATAGATAATGGTAGCTTAGCAGAGCAGCTTAGGCTGAACTAGGAGACGTGTGAAGCTACTACAGTACCACTTAGTGTCATATGCACAATATCATAAGAAAACACAATACACAGTTATACTAAAAATAAAGGTACTTTATTTTTATGACAATATGCCAAAGTATCTTAGAGTGTACCCTCAGTGAGAGGATAGGAAATATACACAAGATATATGTACACAATACCAACAATATGCAGTATAGTCTTAGAAAACAGTGCAAACAATGTATAGTTACAATAGGATGCAATGGGGACACATAGGGATAGGGGCAACACAAACCATATACTCCAAAAGTAGAATGCGAACCACGAATGGACCCCAAACCTATGTGACCTTGTAGAGGGTTGCTGGGACTATTAGAAAATAGTGAGGGTTAGAAAAATAGCCCACCCCAAAACCCTGAAAAGTGAGTGCAAAGTGCACTAAAGTTCCCCAAAGGACATAGAAGTCGTGATAGGGGAATTCTGCAGGAAAGACACAAACCAGCAATGCAACAACGATGGATTTCCAGTCGAGGGTACCTGTGGAACAAGGGGACCAAGTCCAAAAGTCACAAGCAAGTCGGAGATGGGCAGATGCCCAGGAAATGCCAGCTGTGGGTGCAAAGAAGCTTCTACTGGACAGAAGAAGCTTAGGTTTCTGCAAGAACGACAAGGGCTAGAGACTTCCCCTTTGGTGGATGGATCCCTCATGCCGTGGAGAGTCGTGCAGAAGTGTTTTCCCGCCGAAAGACCGCCAACAAGCCTTGCTAGCTGCAAATCGAGCCGTAAGCGTTATTGGATGCTGCTGTGGCCCAGGAGGGACCAGGATGTCGCAAATTGCGTCAGGAGACAGAGGGGACGTCGAGCAAGACAAGGAGCCCTCTCAGCAGCAGGTAGCTCCCGGAGAAGTGCCAGAAACAGGCACTACAAGGATGCGTGAAACGGTGCTCACCCGAAGTCGCACAAAGGAGTGTCAAGTCGCCGGAGAACAACTTAGGAGGTCGTGCAAGGCAGGTTAGAGTGCCGTGGACCCAGGCTGGACTGTGCACAAAGGATTTCCGCCGGAAGTGCACGGAGGCCGGAGTAGCTGCAAAAGTCGCGGTTCCCAGCAATGCAGTCTGGCGTGGGGAGGCAAGGACTTACCTCCACCAAACTTGGACTGAAGAGTCACTGGACTGTGGGAGTCACTTGGACAGAGTTGCTGGATTCGAGGGACCTCGCTCGTCGTGCTGAGAGGAGACCCAAGGGACCAGTAATGCAGCTTTTTGGTGCCTGCGGTTGCAGGGGGAAGATTCCGTCGACCCACTGGAGATTTCTTCGGAGCTTCTAGTGCAGAGAGGAGGCAGACTACCCCCACAGCATGCACCACCAGGACAACAGTCGAGAAGGCGGCAGGATCAGTGTTACAGAGTTGCAGTAGTCGTCTTTGCTACTATGTTGCAGTTTTGCAGGCTTCCAGCGCGGTCAGCAGTCGATTCCTTGGCAGAAGGTGAAGAGAGAGATGCAGAGGAACTCGGATGAGCTCTTGCACTCGTTATCTAAAGTTTCCCCAGAGACAGAGACCCTAAATAGCCAGAAAAGAGGGTTTGGCTACCTAGGAGAGAGGATAGGCTAGCAACACCTGAAGGAGCCTATCAGAAGGAGTCTCTGACGTCACCTGGTGGCACTGGCCACTCAGAGCAGTCCAGTGTGCCAGCAGCACCTCTGTTTCCAAGATGGCAGAGGTCTGGAGCACACTGGAGGAGCTCTGGACACCTCCCAGGGGAGGTGCAGGTCAGGGGAGTGGTCACTCCCCTTTCCTTTGTCCAGTTTCGCGCCAGAGCAGGGATAAGGGGGTCCCTGAACCGGTGTAGACTGGCTTATGCAGAAATGGGCACCAAAAGTGCCCATGAAAGCATTTCCAGAGGCTGGGGGAGGCTACTCCTCCCCTGCCTTCACACCATTTTCCAAAGGGAGAGGGTGTAACACCCTCTCTCAGAGGAAGTCCTTTGTTCTGCCATCCTGGGACAAGCCTGGCTTGACCCCAGGAGGGCAGAAACCTGTCTGAGGGGTTGGCAGCAGCAGCAGCTGCAGTGAAACCCCAGGAAAGGCAGTTTGGCAGTACCAGGGTCTGTGCTACAGACCACTGGGATCATGGGATTGTGCCATGCTTGTTGTAGATGACCAGAACCAGTCTGGGCCATCACATGAGAGGTTAGAAAAGGGAGAAGCTTCCCAGTCTGATTCAGAGGAGTCCCCTGGAGAAGCTAGGGAGGGTTTTGACAAGGGTCTGCCCCCTAGCAGGGCACCTAGTGATGCTGGTAGTGATAGAGGTTCCCATAACAGAAGGGCATCCTTTATCCCTAGAGGCCAGGTTACCGGGGTCCAGACAGTTAGGGACAGGCCCCTCTCTGAAACTTCCCATATTTCATCTGTGTCAAAGCATTCCCAACCCACCCACCCTGAGGATAACTTGTTAGAAAGGGAACTCATATAGTTGAGGATGAAGGTGCAAGTTGAGGGTTGAAGAGACCAGACTGAAGCTTAAACAGCAACAGCTGGCCTTAGATGGGGAATCCCTAGACATTGAGAGGGAAAGACAGAGGTTGGGGTTAGTTTTCCATGGTGGCAGCAGCAGTATTCCTGATAGCAATCCTGCTAGAGAGCAAGATTCCAGGAATCTGAACAAGATAGTCCCCCCTTACAAGGAGGGGGATGACATTAATAAGTGGTTTGCTGCACTTGAGAGGGCCTGTATGGTACAGATGGTCCCTCAAAGGCAGTGGGCTGCTATTTTGTGGCTATCTTTCACAGGAAAGAGTAGGGATAGGCTCCTTACTGTTAGAGAAAGTGAAGCCAATAACTACAAAGTTTTGAAAGATGCACTCTTGGATGGATTTGGCTTAAACACTGAACAATACAGGATTACGTTCAGAGACACCAGAAAAGAGTCTTCTCAAGACTGGACAGATTTTGTGGACTGTTCCTTGGAAGGGTGGTTGCATGGCAGTAAGGTATCTGACTATGAAAGCCTGTACAATCGTATTCTGAGAGAGCATATTCTTAACAATTGTGTGTCTGACTTGTTGCACTAATACCTAGTGGACTCTGATCTGACCTCTCCCCAAGAATTGGGAAAGAAGGAAGACAAATGGGTCAGAACAAGGGTGAACAGAAAGGTTCATACAGGGGGTGACAAGGATGGCAAGAAGAAGGATGGCAAGTCTTCTGAGAGGGGTGGGGACAAAAGTAAGCATTCTGAGTCTTCATCAGGCCCACAAAAATCCTCTGGGGGTGGTGGGTCCAAATCCTCTTCTAATAATCAACCTAAAAAGCCTTGGTGTTATTTGTGTAAAGTCAAAGGCCATTGGGCAACTGATTCCAGATGCCCAAACAAAAACACCAAACCTCCCACCACCACAACCCCTGCTGCAAATTCTAGTGCCCCTAGTAATAGCAGTGGTGGTGGGAAAATTACTACTAATAGCAAATCCAAGGGTGTAGCTGGGCTCACTATTGGCAATGTAGTTGGGGTTGGTCTTGTTAGGGGGACTACAGAGGCTGTTTTAGCCTCCGATGGTGGCATTGATTTTGCCCCCTTGAATGCTTGTCCCCTTAATATGGATAAGTACAAGCAACTTCCCATAATCAATGGTGTTGAGGTTCAGGCCTACAGGAACACAGGAGCCAGTGTAACTATGGTGATAGAAAAACTGGTCCACCCTGAGAAACACCTACTTGGTCAGCAGTACCAAGTGACATACGCTCATAACAACACTCTTAGCCACTCCATGGCTGTTGTGAATCTCAACTGGGGGAGGGGGGGATACTGGTCCAAAGAAAGTTGTGGTAGCCACAGATTTACCTGTAGACTGTCTACTAGGGAATGATTTGGAGACATCAGCTTGGGCAGACGTTGAGTTGGAGGCCCATGCAGCAATGCTGGGCATTCCTGGCCATATTTTTGCTTTAACAAGGGCTCAGGCCAAAAAGCAAAAAGGACAGGGTACCTTGGATCCTGGAACAATGGACCAAGTGTTCCCTAAAGCTAGAGGTAGCAAGGGTAAATCCCTACCCACTATCCCTCCCTCTACAGATGATTCCCCTCCTGAGGAAGAGGAATGTCCTCCTTGTGCAGAACCTACACCAGAGGAGCTGGCAGCAGACACTGCTGAGCTTTTGGGTGGAGGGGGGCCTGCCAGGGAAGAGCTGAGTGTGGCACAGCAAACCTGTCCCACATTAGAGGGTCTCAGACAGCAAGCTGTCAAGCAGCAAAATGGGGATGTCCATGACAGTCATAGAGTATACTGGGAAGACAACCTCTTGTACACAGAGTCAAGGGACCCAAATCCTGGAGCAGCCAGGAGATTGGTCATTCCCCTGCAGTACAGAGAGTTTCTTCTCACTCTAGCACATGACATTCCTTTGGCTGGGCATTTGGGCCAGACGAAAACTTGGGAAAGACTTGTCCCCTTGTTTCACTGTCCTCATATGTACGAGGAAACCAAAGACTTTTGCAAGTCTTGTGTGACCTGCCAAGCCAATGGCAAGACTGGTGGCACTCTAAAGGCCCCTCTAATTCCACTTCCAGTGGTTGGGGTGCCCTTTGAAAGGGTAGGGGTTGACATAGTTAGCCCCCTTGCCCCTCCTACTGCTTCAGGCAATAGATTTATCTTGGTGGTAGTTGACCATGTGACAAGATATCCTGAAGCCATACCTTTAAGGACCACTACAGCTCTTGCAGTGGCAAAAGCCCTCATGGGAATCTTTTCCAGGGTGGGTTTTCCTAAAGAGGTGGTGTCAGACAAAGGTAGCAACTTCATGTCTGCATACTTAAAAGCAATGTGGAAGGAGTGTGGTGTTACCTACAAGTTCACCACCCCTTACCATCCACAAACAAATGGTCTGGTTGAGAGGTTTAATAAAACTCTCAAGGGTATGATAATGGGACTCCCTGAAAAACTCAGGAGGAGATGGGATATCCTGTCACCTTGCCTCCTTTTTGCTTACATGGAGGTACCCCAGAAAGGAGTGGGCTTCAGCCCCTTTGAACTCCTCTTTGGGCACCCTGTAAGAGGTCCACTTACTCTTGTGAAGGAGGGTTGGGAACAACCTTTAAAAGCTCCTAAACAGGACTGAGTATATGAAAAAGGCCAGTAAAAACCCTCTGCCAGCCAGGGTGAGGTTACCTATTTGGTAGACCTGGGCACTGCCAGGAGTCCCCTTAGGGTGATTCATGTCAACTGCCTGAAACCCTACTATGACAGGGCTGATCTCACCCTGCTCATGGCAACAGATGAGGGACAGGAAGAAGAGTGACCCTCTCCCTGATCTCTTCTGCACCACTGAAGTAGATGCCTTAGTGGAGGGAGTAGTTTTAGCAGATTTTCGGACTGCAGAACAGAAAGACAACTGCATCAATCTCCTAAGTCAATTTTCAGACCTCTTTTCACTTGTACCAGGTACAACATCCTGGTGTGAACACACAATTGACACTGGAGACGGCCTGCCTGTCAAAAGTAAAATTCATAGGCAGCTTGACCATGTCAGAGACTGCATTAAACAAGAGGTGCAGAAAATGTTAGATTTAGGGGTGATTGAACCTTCTGAAAGCCCATGGGCTAGCCCTGTGGTGCTTGTACCTAAACCTCACACCAAAGATGGAAAGAGAGAGATGAGGTTTTGTGTAGATTACAGAGGGCTCAATCAGGTAACCAAAACTGATGCTCACCCTATACCAAGGGCAGATGAGCTCATTGATACACTGGCTTCTGCCAAGTATCTTAGCACTTTTGATCTAACTGCAGGGTATTGGCAGATTAGATTGGCAGAAGATGCTAAACCAAAGACTGCATTTTCTACCATAGGAGGGCACTACCAATTCACAGTAATGCCCTTTGGTTTGAAAAATGCACCTGACACTTTTCAGAGATTGGTGAACACAGTCCTGCAAGGGTTGGAGGCTTTCAGTGCAGCATATCTAGATGATATTGCTGTATTTAGCTCAACCTGGGATGATAACCTGGTCCACCTTTGGAAGGTTTTGGAGGCCCTGCAAAAGGCAGGCCTCACTATCAAGGCCTCAAAGTGCCAGATAGGGCAGGGTAAAGTGTTTTATCTGGGCCACTTGGTTGGTGGAGAGCAGATTGCACCACTACAGGGGAAAATCCAGACTATCATGGATTGGGTCCCCCCAACAACTCAAACCCAGGTGAGAGCCTTGTTAGGCCTCACAGGGTACTACAGGAGATTCATCAAGAATTATGGCTCCATAGCAGCCCCTCCTAATTATCTCACTAGCAAGACAATGCCTAAGAAGGTGTTATGGGCAGCTAGCTGTCAGAAAGCTTTTGAGGAGCTCAAACAGGCCATGTGCTCTGCACCTGTCCTAAAAAGCCCATGTTACTCCAAGAAATTCATTGTTCAAACTGATGCATCTGAATTATCGGTAGGGGCAGTATTATCACAACTGAATTCTGAGGGCCAGGATCAACCAGTTGCTTTTATCGGCAGAAGGTTTACACCTAGAGAAAAGCGTTGGTCTGCCATAGAGAGGGAGGCCTTTGCTTTGGTCTGGGCACTGAAAAGGTTGAGGCCATACCTGTTTGGCACTCACTTTATTGTTCAGACAAACCACAAACCTCTACTTTGGCTAAAACAAATGAAAGGTGAAAACCCTAAATTGTTGAGGTGGTCCATATCTCTACAGGAAATGGACTATACAGTGGAACATAGACCTGGGAGTATCCACTCCAATGCAGATGGACTCTCCAGACATTTCCACTTAGACAATGAAGACTCATCAGGACAAGGCTAGTCTTATTGTCCTTCGTTTGGGGCGGGGGGGGGGGGGGTTGTGTAGGAAAGTACCATCTTGCCTGGCATGTTACCCCCATTTTTCACTGTATGTATGTTGTTTTAGCCCTTGTGTCACTGGGATCCTGTTAGACAGGACCCCAGTGCTCATAGTATGTGCCATGTATGTGTTCCCTGTGTGGTGCCTAACTGTATCACTGAGGCTCTGCTAACCAGAACCTCAGTGTTTATGCTCTCTCTGCTTTCTACATTTGTCACTGCAGGCTAGTGACTAAATTTACCAATTCTCATTGGCACACTGGTACACCCATATAATTCCCTTGTATATGGTACTGAGGTACCCAGGGTATTGGGGTTCCAGGAGATCCCTATGGGCTGCAGCATTTCCTTTGCCACCCATAGGGAGCTCAGACAATTCTTACACAGGCCTGCCACTGCAGCCTGAGTGAAATAACGTCCACGTTATTTCACAGCCATTTTTCACTGCACATAAGTAACTTATAAGTCACCTATATGTCTAACCCTCACTTAGTGAAGGATGGGTGCTAAATTACTTAGTGTGTGGGCACCCTGGCACTAGCCAAGGTGTCCCCACATCGTTCAGGGCAAATTCCCCGAACTTTGTGAGTGCGAGGACACCATTACACGCGTGCACTGTACATAGGTCACTACCTATGTATAGCGTCACAATGGTAACTCCGAACATGGCCATGTAACATGTCTAAGATCATGGAATTGTCACCCCAATACCATTTTGGCATTGGGGAGACAATTCCATGATCCCCCGGGTCTCTAGCACAGAACCCGGGTACTGCCAAACTGCCTTTCCGGGGTTTCCACTGCAGCTGCTGCCAACCCCTCAGACAGGATTCTGCCCTCCTGGGGTCCAGGCAGCCCTGGCCCAGGAAGGCAGAACAAAGGATTTCCTCTAAGAGAAGGTGTTACACCCTCTCCCTTTGGAAATAGGTGTGAAGGGCTGGGGAGGAGCAGCCTCCCCCAGCCTTTGGAAATGCTTTGATGGGCACAGATGGTGCCCATCTCTGCATAAGCCAGTCTACACCGGTTCAGGGATCCCCCAGCCCTGCTCTGGCGTGAAACTGGACAAAGGAAAGGGGAGTGACCACTCCCCTGACTAGTACCTCCCAGGGGAGGTGCCCAGAGCTCCTCCAGTGTGTCCCAGACCTCTGCCATCTTGGAAACAGAGGTGTTGGGGGCACACTGGACTGCTCAGAGTAGCCAGTGCCAGCAGGTGATGTCAGAGACCCCCTCTGATAGGCTCTTACCTTTCTTGGTAGCCAATCCTCCTTTCTTGGTAGCCAAACCTCCTTTTCTGGCTATTTAGGGTCTCTCTCAGGGGTATTCTTCAGATAACGAATGCAAGAGTTCACCAGAGTTCCTCTGCATCTCCCTCTTCGACTTCTGCCAAGGATCGACCGCTGACTGCTCCAGGACGCCTGCAAAATCGCAACTAAGTAGCAAGACCAGCAACATTGTAGCACCTCATCCTGCCGGCTTTCTCAACTGTTTCCTGGTGGTGCATACTCTGGGGGTCATCTGCCTTCACCCTGCACTGGAAGCCAAGAAGAAATCTCCTGTGGATCGACGGAATCTTCCCCCTGCTAATGAAGGCACCAAAAGACTGCATCACCGGTCCTCTGGGTCACCTCTCATCCTGACAAGCGTGGTCCCTGGAACACAGCAACTCTGTCCAAGTGACTCCCACAGTCCAGTGACTCTTCAGTCCAAGTTTGGTGGAGGTAAGTCCTTGCATCCCCACGCCAGACTGCAAAGCTGTGTACTGAGTGATTTGCAGCTGCTCCAGCTTCTGTGCACTCTTCCAGGATTTCCTTCATTCACAGCCTAGCCTGGGTCCCCAGCACTCCGTCCTACAGTGCACAACCCTCTGAGTTGGCCTCCGACATCGTGGGACCCTCTTTTGTAACTTTTTGTGGACTCCGGTTCACTCTTCTTCTAAGTGCCTGTTGGGGTACGTCTGTGGGTGCTGCCTGCTTTTGTGAGGGCTCTCTGAGTTGCTGAGCGCCCCCTCTGTCTCCTCCTCCAAAAGGCAACATCCTGGTCCTTCCTGGTCCTCAGCAGCACCCAAAAACCTCTACCGCGACCCTTGCAGCTAGCAAGGCTTGTTTGTGGTATTTCTGCGTGGGAACACCTCTGCAAGCTTCATTGCGACGTGGGACATCTGTCTTCCAAAGGGGAAGTTCCTAGTCCTCTTCTTTCTTGCAGAACTCCAAGCTTCTTCCATCCGGAGGCAGCTTCCTTGCACCTTCATCCAGGGTTTCCTGGGCTCCTGCCCCTCCTGGACACTGTCGCGACTATTGGACTTGGTCCCCTTGCCTTACAGGTCCTCAGGTCCGGAAATCCATTGTCAGCGCACTGCTGGTGTTTGTTGTTCTTGCAGAATCCCCCTATCACGACTATTGCGCTCTTTTGGGGTAGTAGGTGTACTTTACTCCTACTTTTCAGGGTCTGGGGGTGGGGTATCTTGGAAACCCTGACTGTTTTCTTATAGTCCCAGCGACCCTCTACAAGCTCCCATGTGTCTGGGGTACCATTCGTGGTTCGCATTTCACTTTTGGAGTATATGGTTTGTGTTGCCCCTATACCTATGCTTGCCTATTGCAACCAATTGTAATTCTAAACTGTTTCCATTACTTTTCTTGCCTTTTCTTACATGATTTTGGTTTGTGTACATATAACTTGTGTATATAACTTACCTTCTTACTGAGGGTACTCACTGAAATACTTTTGGTATATTGTCATAAAAATAAAGTAACTTTATTTTTAATAACTCTGTTTATTGTGTTTCCTCATGATATTGTGCATATGATATAAGTGGCATAGTAGGAGCTTTGCATGTCTCCTAGTTCAGCCTAAGCTGCTTTGCCATAGCTAACTTATATCAGCCTAAGCTGCTAGAAACACCTCTATTCTACTAATAAGGGATAACTGGACCTGGCACAAGGTGTAAGTACCACAAGGTACCCACTATAAGCCAGGCCATCCTCCTACATTGGTGGTGCAGTGGTGGGATAAGTACTTGTAACTCCTTTACCACTTTGTCATTTGGTGCTTTTCATAAGAAAATCATATACCAAATAGTTCAGTATATGTACATTTAACTAAAACAGTTTACTTTTCTGCTCTAATACTTTTTACTGAGTTTCTGAAAAGTTCTGAAAACTTTCAAAAGTTTTCCCAAAGTTTGAAAAAGTTTTTTCTCTGTACTTTCAAAAGTTCTAAAACTTTTTCTCTCTCTGTCTTAAACCTTTTTCTATCATGTCTGCAGTAGATGCTACTTCCAAAGTTGTTCAGGCAACTTATGAAAGTTTAAACTACAAGAGTCTGAGGGGTCTCTGCCTGGATAGAGGTTTAAGCATAGGTAATAATCCAACAAAAGAGATTCTCTTTAACCTTCTCTTACAGGATGGCTAGAACCAGTCTGGCCCATCTCAGGAAAGGGTAGAAAAAGGGGAGGCTTCCCAGTTAGACTCAGAGGAGTTCCCTGAAGATGCTGGGGAGGGTTCTTACAAAGTCCTGCCCCATAGCAGGCTACCTAGTGACACTGGTAGTGTTAGAGGGTCACACATCAGTAGGGCATCTTTAACTCCTAAAGGCCAGGTTACTAGGGTCCAGACAGTTAGGGATAGGTCACTCTCTGCCAATTCCCACATTTCCCCTTTATCCAAACACTCCCAAGCCTCCCACCCTGAGGATAACTTAATGAAAAGGGAACTCGGAAAGCTGAGGTTGGAAGAGACCAGACTGAAGCTTAAACAGCAGCAGCTGGCCTTAGACAGGGAATCCCTGGATATAGAGAGGGAAAGATGGTGATTGGGGTTAGTTCCCCATGGTGGCAGCAGCAGTGTTTCAGATAGTAATCCTGTTTGAGAGCAAGATTCCAGAAACCTGCATAAGATAGTTCCCCCTCACAAGGAGGGGGATGACATTAACAAGTGGTTTGCTGCACTTCAGAGGGCCTGTATGGTACAGTTGGTCCCTCAAAGGCAGTGGGCTGCTATCTTGTGGCTATCTTTCACTGGAAAGGGTAGGGATAGGCTCCTTACTGTCAGAGAAAGTGATGCCAATAACCACAAAGTTTTGAAGGATGCAGTCTTGGATGGATTTGGCTTAACCTCTGAACAATACAGGATTAAGTTCAGAGACACCAGAAAAGAGTCCTCTCAAGACTGGACAGTCTTGGTAGACTGTTCAGTGAAGGCCTTGGAGGGTTGGTTGCATGGCAGTAAGGTGACTGACTATGAAAGCCTGTATAATCTGATCCTAAGAGAGCATATTCTTAATAATTGTGTGTCTGATTTGTTGCACCAGTACCTGGTAGACTGATCTGACCTCTCTCCAAGAATTGGTAAAGAAGGCAGACAAATGGGTCAGAACAAGAGTGAACAGAAAAGTTCATACAGGAGGTGACAAGGATGGCAAGAAGAAAGATGGTGAGAAATCTCAGGATAAGCATGGGGATAAAGGTAAAACTAAAGATCCTTCTTCAAATCCTAAACACTCTTCAGGGGGTGGGGAGGAATTATCTTCTTCTTCACAACATACACACATTAAAAAGCCTTGGAAACAGAGGTGTTGCTGGCACACTGGACTGCTCTGAGTGGCCAGTGCCATCAAGTGACGTCAGAGACTCCTTCTGATAGGCTCTTACCTTTCTTACTAGCCTATCCTCCTTCCTAGGTAGCCAAACCTCCTTTTCTGGCTATTTAGGGTCTCTGCTTTGGGGAATTCTTCAGATACCGAATGCAAGAGCTCACCAGAGTTCCTCGCACTTCTCGCTTCACCTTCTGCCAAAGGATCGACCGCTGACTGCTCAGGACACCTGCAAAACCGCAACAAAGTAGCAAAGACGACTACTGCAACCTTGTATCGCTACATCCTGCTGGCTTTTTCAACTGTTTCCTGGTGGTGCATGCTCTGAGGGTAGCCTGCCTCCTTTCTGCACCAGGAGCTCTGAAGAAATCTCCTGTGGGTCAACTGAATCTTCCCCCTGCAACCACAGGCAACAAAAGACTGCATCACCGGTCCTCTGGGTCCCCTCTCAGCATGACGAGCGTGGTCCCTGGAACTCAGCAACTCTGTCCAAGTGACTCCCACAGTCCAATGACTCTTCAGTCCAAGTTTGGTGGAGGTAAGTCCTTGCCTCCCCACGCTAGACTGCATTGCTGGGTACCGAGTGATTTGCAGCTGTTCCGGCTCCTGTGCACTCTTCCAGGATTTCCTTCGTGCACAGCCAAGCCTGGGTCCCCGACACTCTAAATGCAGTGCACAACCTTCTGAGTTGTCCTCCGGCATCCTGGGACTCCCTTTTCTGACTTTGGGTGGACTCCGGTTCACTCCTCTTCCAAGTGCCTGTTCCGGTACTTCTGCGGGTGCTGCCTGCTTCTGTGAGGGCTCCCTGACTTGCTGGGCACCCCCTCTGTCTCCTCATCCAAGTGGCGACATCCTGGTCCCTCCTGGGCCACAGCAGCACCCAAAAACCCTAACCGCGACCCCTGCAGCTAGCAAGGCTTGGTTGTGGTCTTTCTGCGTGGGAACACCTCTGCAAGCTTTTTCACGACGCGGGACATCCATCCTCCAAAGGGGAAGTTCCTAGTCCTCTTCGTTCTTGCAGAAACCAAAGCTTCTTCCATCTGGTGGCAGCTTCTTTGCACCCTCAGCTGGCATTTCCTGGGCATCTGCCCACTCTCGACATTGTCGCAACTCTTGGACTTGGTCCCCTTGTTTCTCAGGTACTCACGTCTGGAAATCCACTGTTGTTGCTTTGCTGGTGTTGGTCTTCCTTGCAGAATCCCCCTATCACGACTTCTGTGCTCTCTGGGGGTTATAGGTGCACTTTACACCTACTTTTCAGGGTCTTGGGGTGGGCTATTTTTCTAACCCTCACTGTTTTCTTACAGTTCCAGCAACCCTCTACAAGCTCACATAGGTTTGGGGTCCATTCGTGGTTCGCATTCCATTTTTGGAGTATATGGTTTGTGTTGCCCCTATACCTATTTGCTCCTATTGCAATCTACTGTAAATTTACATTGCTTGCATTACTTCCTTTTGCTATTACTGCATATTTTTGGTATTGTGTACATATATCTTGTGTATATTTGGCATCCTCATACTGAGGGTACTCACTGAGATACTTTTGGCATATTGTCATAAAAATAAAGTACCTTTATTTTTAGTATATCTGTGTATTGTGTTTTCTTATGATATTGTGCATATGACACCAGTGGTATAGTAGGAGCTTTGCATGTCTCCTAGTTCAGCCTAAGCTGCTCTGCTATAGCTACCTTCTATCAGCCTAAGCTGCTAGAAACACCTCTTCTACACTAATAAGGGATAACTGGACCTGGTACAGAGTGTAAGTACCCCTTGGTACCCACTACAAGCCAGGCCAGCCTCCTACAATAGGGATCTCCTGGAACCATAATACCCTGGATACCTAGGTACCATATACAAGGGAATTATAAGGGTGTTCCAGTGTGCCAATCAGAATTGGTAAAATTAGTCACTAGCCTGCAGTGACAATTTTAAAAACAGAGAGAGCATAAACACTGAGGTTCTGGTTAGCAGAGCCTCAGTGATACAGATAGGCACCACACAGGGAACACATACAGGGCATACTTTATGAGCACTGGGGTCCTGGCTAGGACAAATAGGCAAAAACAAACATACATACAGTAAAAATGGGGGTAACATGCCAGGCAAGATGGTGCTTTCCCACACAACACCGCCCCCCTCCAAACGAGGGACAATAAGGCTAACCTTGAGTGTTCATTGTCAGGGATAACTGGACCTGGCACAAGGTGTAAGTACCACAAGGTACCCACTGTAAGCCAGGCCAGCCTCCTACACTTTTGCCATCCTCGATGACATCATCCAGTGAGTGTAAGTGGTTGTATTGATGTGTTAGTGGAAGTGAGAGTAGCTGTACAGGTGAGTGTGTGTGTGTTTGCTTTTATGGGTTGAGTGACGAAGTGTGTTTGTGACTGTATCAGTAAGTGAATGAGTAACTCCGCGGCTGTAAAAGTGAAACAGTAGATGTACCACTAGGTTATTGCATAAGTGTGTTCTTTTATTAGTGTGTTTATGGGCATTGAATGGATGTTTAAGTAGATATACTTTTATCTATCTTATGTGGTTGTTGATTGGTGTTACTTTGTATATTTCATCTGCTTTTATGATTGTGAGATACAATCGAATAAAGTATTGTTTGATGATTAAGTAGATATACTGTTTATTCATTGGGTGTGTTAGTTTGTTTATTAGTGAGAAGGTGGGTGTATACATTTCTGCCTGGATACATTAGTGGGTCTGTGATTTGTTGCATAGGTGAGTAAATGGATGTATTAATGATTCTATTACTTTGTGGTTGGATGGTAACTGTATGGGTGAGTATGTGGGTTTATGAGTGACTTTATACAGAAGTGAAACAGTGCATCAGTGACTTTTTAGGAGAGTGAGTGTATGTGTGAGCAGTTCTCAGTAAGTGAGTTACTTTGTTAGTCTATGCATGGCTGAATGACTGGGTGTGGCAGTAATTGTAGAAGTGAGTGACGGGGTGTGGTCGTTCTTAAATTGCTGAATTTCTTTGTATGTAAGTGTCTATATCTGAGACTGACCAGTTGTGTATGTCACTAGATCAGTGAGTGTGTGGCTGTGTAATTGCTTAGATGTGTGTGTGCGTGGTTATATTAGTGCTTGCCTGAGTATGTTATTTGTTTGTTTCAGTAGTTTTACAGATGTATGAGTGTGTGTCTGGATGTGTGACTAGCTGTGTTGCTGTGTGATTAGCTGAGTTAGTAAAGTATGGTGAGTCAAATGTTGTCTTAGTGTCTATGTCAATGAATGAGTGTGTGTTTGTTAGTAGTGGTATTGGTGTATCAGTAAGTATGTGATTACGTTTGTGTGTGTGGATATGCAATTCCTTGTACAGCAGTATGAGAGAATGTGTGAGGTTTTTTGTGTGGATGATGTCATAAGTTATGTCATTTGAGATGTCATCAGTGATGTTACTGACCATGTTATGAGTGATACAATATGTGCGGTCATAAGCAGTGCATTACTGGGGCGCAAGGTACAGTTAGCTGACGTAACTATTGCTGGGCAATTTCAGTGGTTTTGTACATGTGAAATGAGAGCCTAACTATAACTTCACTTTAACCTTTGGGTTTTTTAGTGACTTTGTACGTTTTTTTATATTCCATTATATATCTATAACGTCCATATAACCTTTGTTTCTTTCAGTGAATTGCAAAGGTTTTTTTTAAAGATGTTTATGTATCTATAACATTCCAGTATTTTTTACATTTTCACTATTTTTTTCTATTTTTTGTCAAATGTATTTTTTTCTTCAAAAAAATAAGTTACGTACCGTATGTGAATCTTTGTGCACAATACGTGACTCCACCATGATTTATAAAAGTATAAAATGCATACATATATCTATAATAATATATGTTGAACACGTTCCACATGAGTTCATTAATAATGGCTTTATTTAACTTTGATACTAATAATTGTGAAAAGGTTCTTTTGAAATTCGCGACAATGTCACGCAGCATGTCTGCACGTATTTCCGGATTCGCAGTCGGTACGCGACTTCAGCATTTTTATAATCACCTTAGACACATATTTACTGCTCTATAATTTTGACATTGCATATACAAGTTTACTAGAATATCCCTAAAACTAACCTTTTTACACTAGAAAAACATTTCTAACAACATTTAAATACTTTTTGAGAATTCATGCTTCTGTTGCGGCGGAAGCGCGATGACGTTGCATACTTCATGTGACAAAATAAAAGATTTTGATTGGCTTAAATCATTTTTACCTTTCAAACTGTGACCCAGTCCCACCTATTTCAACTGATCTAGGGAGTGGATGTGTGGTTTCATACTTGTCTAGGTGATAATGCATGAGTAAGTAGGTGTATGGTTTAGTGACTTGGTGAATGAGTTACTGTATGAGTGATTTAGTGGATGCATGAGTGACTAAATATGTGAGTCTCTAGGTGTATGAGTGGCTGTACAGATGAGTGAGTGAGTGTCTCAGTGTCTATAGCAGTAAGTACATGGATGTATCAGTGCTGTATAGTTGAGTGACTAGGTGTATGCATGATTATATTGATGAGTAACTGCATGTATGAGTGCTGAATGGTGAGTGTCTGGATGCAGAACTGTCTGCGTGGGTAAGTGAGTGGATGTGTGAGTGCCTGCATGGGTGACTGACTTGATAAGTCAATGGCTTTACAGGTGAGTGACTGAGTGTGTAAGTGGCTGTATGGGAGAGTGACTTGGTGAATCAGTGTCTGTATGGGTGAGTGAATGGGTGCATGTGTGCCTGTATGTTTGAGTGACAGAGTGTGTGAGTGGCTGCATGAGTCAGTTACTGGGGGTATACATGTATTAGACCTGACAGCCTTAGGGTGGTCATCCCCCTACTTCTTGCCTGCCTCCCCCCATTATTCTGACTCTTACTCTGCGCACTTTACCACTTCTGTCCAGTGCTAAAGTGCATGTGCTCTCTCCCTTAAACATGGTAACATTGGTTCCTACCCCATTGGCAGATTTAATTTACCTGTAAGTCCCTAGTAAAGTGCAATACATGTGCCCAGGGCCTATAAATGAAATGCTACTAGTGGGCCTGCAGCACTGATTGTGCCACTCACATACGTAGCCCGTTAACCATGTCTCAGGCATGCCATTGCAAGGCCTGTGTGTGTGTAGTTTCACTGCCACTTCAACTTGGCATTTCAAAACTATTTGCCAAGCCTTAAACTCCCCTTTTTCTACATATAACTCACCCCTAGTGTAGGACCTATGTAACCCATAGGGCAGGGTGCTACATAAGTAAAAGGCTGGACATGAACGTACCAGTTTTACATGTCCAGGAAGTGAAAAATCCTCAAAGCCATTTTTCACTACTCTGAAGCCTGCTCCTCTCATAGGCCAGCATTAGAGAGTTCCTTATATGCTTTTAAGTGTTAATTTCTAATCTGAGAGAAATAAACTTTTCATATTTGGTATGGTTGGATTAGTACTAAGAAATCCTACTTTCCGGGGAAGTTGGATTTTACATTACTATTGCAGAAATGCCACTTCTATATTCATTTTGCACTACTGTGAGGCCTGCTCCTCTCATAGACTAGCATTAGAACAGCCCTGACATACTTTTGAGTGGTAGATTCTGATCTGGAATGAGTGGCCCTGTCATGTTTAGTATCGCCAGAATAGTAAAAGAAAATCCTGCTTACTGGTAAAGTTGAATTTAATATCACTATTTTAGAAATGCCACTTTTGGAAAATGGGCATTTATCTGCACTTACTGCCACCTGTGCCTTACAGTCTGTCTCCAAACAACGTCTGGTCTGTGCTGGTTGATAGCTCCCCTTGTGCATTCCACCCAGAGTCATAAACACAGGACACTCAGTCACATCTGCATTCATCTGCAGACTGAATGGATTTCCCTGGGCAGGAAGAGTGGGGGTGCTCCCTCTTACATTTCAAAGGCCAGTGGCCTGCTCTCAGACAAAGGACTGATAACCCCCCACATGGATCCTGGCAGACAGGACTGGGCTGAAAGTGGAGCCTGTGCACTTCAAAACCACTCTTTGAAGTTTCCCCCACTTCAAAGGCATTTTGGGCATATAAACTGGGTCTCTGACCCTACCAAATCAGACATTTCTGGATCTACACCTGAACTCTGACAAAGGAGCTGCCCGGCTGCCCAAAGGACTCATCTGGACTGCTTTACTTAGAAGGACGGGTGCCCTGCTTGTTGCCCTGCTGCCTGCTGGCCTCTGACCTTGATGGAAGGACTCTGCCTTGCCCAGAAGTGGTCTCCAAGGGCTTGGTTTGAGCTTGCCTCCTGCTTCTGAAATCTCAGGGCCAACAAAGACTTCACCTATTAGCTTCTAGCTAGTTTTCTGACTTCAGCACCAACTTCAGTGACTCCAACACCGCTGCCTGACGCCACACCGCTGCCTGCTCAGGCTCCATGCTCATTGTTCAGTTGCGTAACAAACTCTTCTAGATCTACAGATTCTTGTCTACCTTGTTCCATTGCAGTTTGCACTTCATTCATAGCTATTGTACCTTCACTTTCAAGAATACATTTTTCCAAGAGGATCCTGACTTGAAGGTGCTGAACTTTGGCTGCTTTGAGAGCTATCCTTAGCTACCTCAGCAGCAACCATTTCTTCCTGTTGAATCCGATCATTTAACATTTGTAAATAGATATTGAACATGGGACACTGAATACTCTCATTGACAGCATTAAAACAACCTTCGTAGCAGTCGTAATCCCCAAATAATTCCAATTCACTACGGCAAGTTTTGAACAACTGAAGGAGTGCTAGATAGATTCTCTTTTTTCATGAGTTTGACAGGTTAATTTCCGATGGTTAATTCATGTTGCTCTAAGCATCCATCACATCCATTAATTGTATATTTTCTTTCTTCTACATTGTCATAGACATTACTTCGATATCTGTAGTTTTGAAGAATTTCATAAAGACACTTTTCCTCTAGTTGTGGACATCCTATTCGATAGCATGTGTCCAACATATCTAATTTTACAATGTCAGTACTTTGAGGAAAAGTTTGCAATACTCTCTTTCTTGTGTGACACAGACCAAGACTAACCCACAAAATTCCTTTAGATTTTGAGTACAAACTTGACAAATGTAATCTGTCACAGGCCTTATGATTCCCATTTCCCTAAGAGATAGCATTTTCAAACTGGATGAATACAATTTCTTGTTAAGAGTCTTTTCTGCAGAAATCTCCTCCCACATTCCCTTCACTGCAGTTTTCTCAGATTTCGTGTTGTATGATGTCACGTACCAAGCCACAGCAATGGAGTTGTCTGTAAAAAATTGAATGTCCATGTTAGCATTCCACATTTTTAAAATCACAGGACTGTAGTCTTTAATATTTTTGGAATCTTCACTTCTTTTTATGTTATATGTGTTCTTTGGTGATTTCCGTGTTAGTGTATGTCTCACTGAAGACAAGAAGCTGTTTACTCTTCCTTATGAAATAACAGGTTGTGGAAATCCAAATCGACATTGTGTATAGAATTATTTTTGCACCTGTATCTCCAATGACAATGCTTCCCACATCTATGTGTTTGAAAACGCAAACCTTGTTCGCTGAGATCTTTGACAGCACTCTGTTTTGGTATACTACATGTGACATACTGATCTATAAAAGATAACTTTACTTTCGACTCCAAACGTAAGTGCGTCTCTTATCCATAGTAGTATGTGAATATGAGAAGCAACTCTTGCCTGGTACTCTTTCCACCAAAAGAAATCAGTTACTTCTCCAAGAGGAGGATTGGTTTTGTTGCAGTTAAAAGCTAGCATAACTTGGAACATGTGGTTGAAATAGCTGTAAACAATATCAGGATCTAATGAGCAGAGCTCCCCAGCTATCTTCAAATTAAAATCTCTTAGATTAGATTTTGCTTCTGTCAAGAACTCAATGAGATCATCCCATGCATACTCTGCACAACTCAATGTCAAAAACCAGGCTGGTGGTCCTAGTTTTGTCAATATACTTTTTAGTTTTCAACGATGACAGAACCAGTAATCATTGGTACCACATATGCATGCCATGAAATTGATTAAGTTATACTCCAGGTTTTCATCTTTTTTTAAAAACTTTGTTAACAAACTCTCTTGTAGACATATATTGAAAATGTACTCATGTTTTTAAGATATGATTCACTGCGTATGAGAGTCCAGAAAAGTCTCTCTCATATAAAAGGTTGTAGTAGTCGGACCCTCACTCTTAGGCAAGACTGCTTTTTTAGGGATGACAGAACTTTTGTTTGTAGGCGACTAAGTCACTCCAACAACAAGTCACAACGTTTGGCCCAACACCCCGGCTCACAAGCTGTATCCCACCAAAAACCCTAATAGTAAAAGGTGAGTCCTGTCAGCTTATGTATGGACTCTAGATTGTGACATCTCAGGGGAGTCATGGTAGAACGGCAGTTATCCTTTTCTCATGTTAACAATAAGTCTGAGTCACACACAGGCAATAAAGAAAATGCAGGAGAGTTTTCAATAGCTTTATTGAAAATACTGCAATCAATGGTAAAATGCATGAGCTGCAATGTTAAGGATAATGAACAATAAAAGAAGCATAATTGTTAAGATGAGAGTCGTGAATACAAAGACCCCCCCACCATCTTACGATAAACATGAGATGTAAAATCCCTAGCAAAGAGAACCTAATCCCTAACCTAATGAGAGCTAGATGTGACAAACCTAATCTGCCAGTACCATGTCCATGAGAAGCGCCCTTCAACCCTTGTTACCTTGGAATGAGGTCTCTAGGTCAGACTCTGCAGTGGCATGAAGGCTGAGTTCTGCATTGAGGTGACGTGCAGCATAGAGTGCGTAGATGCCATCTGGAAGGAATCCCTCTGATAACCTTGTTTGTGTGAGATGTATTTATATGGATTATGTAGGACCCCTGACGCAGATATGTTCCCAAACAAGTGATAAGGAGGCGGGCTTGTGGTGGCAATTATGTAAACAATCCCCAACAAGTGTACAGTATGTTACTGTCATGTGTAAGTGAGAAAGGGACATGATGTGAATACCTACGTACATCATTTGATTATGATGCGGATAACGACGCCATCACAGAGTGGCACTGATAACAAAAATCAAAACATTTCTCTAGAAACAACTGCAGCCATCTTAAAAGAATTAATAAAAATAAATGGGCTAAATCAGAGCAAACTAAGTTGGTTAAAAGTCACAAGGTGATGGGGGCACAGGTGTGAAAGCCAAATTGCTAAGCTAACCTCCTGTATCCCAATAAAACTAAATAGGATTCACCACAAGGTGGAATACATATGGAATATACTGTCTAAATGTTGGATCTTCTGAGTATAATCTTGTTATTGGTATTCAGCTGCTGGTATTTGTAGAGGCTGCTGGCCATACAGATCTCTTACTCTGTGGGAAACAAGTGTGGAAAGCAGCGAGCCTCCAAGCTCTTTTCCCACACACTCATTAGAGCTCCCTTAGCTTGTTTCTCCTGGTACCGGTCTAAAACACCACCAATGACTTCTTTTAATGTAATGGACGGATGTTGTAATATTCATAGCTTTTTTCTCATGAGGATGCATCTACTTTTTATATTTGTCCCCTCGAAGTTAAATTCTCATCATCTGCAGCAGCATTTTCAATATCATTCTGAACATCAACATTTGTATAATAAACATAATTTTGTACCAGATATAATGTTGCTTGTTTAATATTATTAAAATCCTCTTACTCTTGTCACATTGCCGTACTCTTAGTAGGTACATCGGTTACCAAAATAATAAGAGGTTCTTCGTTGTCTTTCTCTACTCCTAAAGTTTCAACATTTTTTAAAGTCTAATGGCAAATACAATACTCTTCATTTAAGGCCTTTCAATGCCTCTGTTGGATGTAATTTACCTGTCTTTGGTTCCAAATGTATAATTGCTTGAAATGGATGTACAGATTGTGTAAGGATAGATTCATACACATTTAAATCTTGTAGTTGGTCTGGAACAATTATAAGTTCGCTGGTGTTCTCTGATACTCTAACTTGTCATAGCAGTACTTACAAATTATTTGCTGAATCGACAAATCAAAAGGTTCTTCTACAAACAAATAAGCAGCAAGTTCTTGCCACTTCTCCTTGTTTTCCTCTTCAGTTTTTGAAAACACGTCTGCATTTCGTGTTTGTATCTTATAGTGAGTGCATCTACAGCAAATGTAAACATAGTTTGGCTTCTCAGAACTAGTTGTATTGAATGTTGTAATAGCTTCCTGGAAGTTCTCAGTACCCATTCCTGAACTCTCTTCTACAATATCTCTACCTACAAATTCCTCATTCACATTAGAATCCTCTACAGGACTAAAGAACAGAAACTGGACATTGTCACAAACTTTTTCTAGCTCTTGTACAATAACATGCAGAAGTACTCTATTCATCTCTCCTAGACATACTGCTGGAG
Organism: Pleurodeles waltl; assembly: GCF_031143425.1. Classification (NCBI taxonomy): domain Eukaryota; kingdom Metazoa; phylum Chordata; class Amphibia; order Caudata; family Salamandridae; genus Pleurodeles; species Pleurodeles waltl. The sequence continues at coordinate 16,403,891 of NC_090438.1, read as the reverse complement.
TCTTCACATAGTAAAGTCTCCTAACCAAACTTCTTATATTTCAATGGTGAACTGCTAACATTCTAAAGTGATGAAAGGTGCTCTTTCACACTTTCCTAGATAAACATACTAAAGAATGTCCTTGTAAAAGTGTTAGAATTCTTACTTTGCAAGGATGTAAGCCTTGCAAAATTGAAATTGTTCTCTGAAGAAATTCACATACAAAAGCTTGTAATAAATCAATAGATTGTTGCCGAATGGTACAAATACTGCGACAGCTCCACTGGTAACCAGGGCCCTGTGTACGTCTCCCCTGAACATCTTCAGCTATCAACGTTTCCTTATCTCTGGGAACAATCCTTTATTTTTCAATTGGACTCACTTCCTTCATTTCATAACATCGGCCAGTTGAATCCACTGTATGTACTAATGTGTTCTTGTGCAAATATGCCTCTTCATTAAAGCAAGGTACTGTGCTGGATGTATGCTTCTATTCACCACTTAATATTTTACAAAAAATACTTCTAGTAACAAGTCTTTACCTTTGGTTGCATCTTATCATACCCAACACCATTTTGTCCAAGGCTCTCATCCTAATAAATATCAAAAGGAAAAGTTTCCTCTTCAACTCAAATACCTTATCATCTATATCCTCAACAATTTTGTTTTGTTTCAACACTTTTGTTCTCCTTCTGTATTTCTTCAAATTCTTAATAAGATTCTGAATTACTCCAGTATGAAACATCCTCACTATAATTTCCTTTAACTGTTGCTGTCTGCTGGGTGAGCTTTTGTCTTTCTTTTTTGACTTCTGCCCTCTATTCCCATAACTTCTTTTATTTTGCAAAACTGATTTAGAAGTTTTCTGTTTCTTTTCTTCATCTTGAAAATATTTCAGTTTGCCACACACATTTAAAAAAAAATGTTTTGGTTGCCTTACCAGCAACTTCTCTGTGTTTACTGACATTCTCCACATGTTGTTTCTGTTTTTCATAAGTTGCAAGTAGATAATATCATTTGCTCACTTTCTTTTTCTGTTGGATTTTCTTTGGCATTTTTCAAATGCCTTCTACTGCAGAAATGGATCTAGGCAAATTAAGAATATTTCAGAATTGCTTCTTTATAGAATAGTCTCATTTCGTCCATAACAAAAATATTATTTTCCACAGCTCAACAACTCATGCACCATGGTGAAAGATTCTCTGCATTAGACATACCCACACATTTCTACATCATCACAACAAACAGGAGAAATTCATGTTAATATTACAATTACTCTAACTTTTTTCAAATGCTAAAATAGAGTTTCACAACAATACACATCAGTACCTACACTTCTTTACAGCATAGCCCCTAGAAATCTGCACCTATATATATTTTATTATAATAATTTACTATACGCAGGGCCACTGAAAGTCCGCAATTATGAGGGTGTGGCAATTTTTGCATAAATACACATTCACCACATTTGCCACATAATCTATCATCTGCCACGTAATCTGCACATTTAAATAAAAATAAAAAAATGTGTTTCTAGCTCAAACTGTAAAATAATTAGTAAAAACACAGCACACTTGTTGCCACTCGGTGTAAGGCCCTTCCCATACTTAGATTTTTGTTGCTATTGCTATATTTGGGTGTTGAACTGGTACTAATTATGTCCAACAATACCCACACAATGTTAACAAGTTTCAAAATAACAACATAATTAAGTAATAGTATCAGAACATCCTGCTGCATTATTCCACATAATTTCCATTAACTTCTAACATAATTTACTCAATGCTGCCTCATAATTTGGCCCATCCCTCCCACATAATTCCAATGGCTCTCACTGTGCCACCTAAACCTTTTGAACCTCCTATTTCAAACATAACCTACATCAAGAAAAAATTTAAACTGTAATGCTTCACGTGCCTTTCCACATAAAAAGTAAATTTCAATTCTCAAACACTGTCCCTAAATGTTTAGTACCATCATATAAATACCTTTTGAACTGGGGGTCCTCTCCGCAATAGTGGGAGATCAACTCCACAGAGAAGGAATACATTACATACTGGGGGTCACTTTCCGTACTATGCAACTTAAACCTACTAATAAATTCATAGACCTGGCACTGATCTTAGGAAAGCGCCAACTGGCTATCTGACCTGCATGTACGTATATTCGCTGAACAACAGGAGGCACTTACTGCCTGTACCCGTGGTACCCCTCCGGCCAGGCCCCCAGACTGGCAGGGATTCCTGGAAATTGTTGAAATGAAATCTACTATACGAGTATTTTGAGTAGGCTCACTGTGCCTCACTGCGTACGGGTCCACATAGGCTAGACACACCACGCACTCGCGCTCAGGCAGCCCCCACCCCTTGATCATGACAGTCGAGAAGGAGCACCACAAACCATTATTACCCACCTCTTCTCCACCCTGATATGTATAGTGGAGCTTGGTGCGGGTATGGCGGGGAGCTGTCCACCCCTCACCACTTGCACAATGCACCACAATTTATAGTTTGCTAGACCCTCCACACGATTTGACGCTCACACAATTTAAATCTGTTCTCTATGATGGTTAATATGGTTAACATGGGTACAATGAGATTACATGCAAGGTCACAGGACACAGCCACCTCTGCCTGTGACACAACACTGAACAGACACTGCTAATGTCTCAAGTATGTTAGGTGTATCCACTTTCTGCCTATTCACAACATCTGGAATGTATATTATACCGCAATGTATGTTTATATGCGGTAAAAAATAGGTGTCATGTACTGTATTGTTTATTTATTTTTCTTTCAATTTATTAATGATATAGTAAAAAAACTAAAAAACTTTTGATGATAGATAAATATCGTTCAAAATGTCACTTCTTTTCTTTTAAAAAGTGAATAAAAACTTACACTAAGAAAGGTAGCCCACTCTCACTCCAAGGAAGAAGTAACAGCAACCTCTTCACCTTTGCTCTCTTTAATACTGAGATGATTATCAAATCACAAGCTCTGCTTCATGTTTTATTTATGTTACACTTCTTTTCAATGGTTACAGTGTGTTAACCCTATCTTGTGCTCTTAGTCAGAAGCCCAATTTCCTACTGTTTACTGCTGGTATCACGACTCCTTTGTGTCCCCCTGCACAGATCCCACGTGTAACATCATGACAGAGTCGTGAATCCAGTCGAGGATAAAAAAAATATTTCTCATTATTTTCTTCAACATTTTGCACTACATTATGAAAATACACATGATATTTATCTGGGAAAATCTTTTGTTTCAAAACCTACTCCACCATATTCTCTACGTTACTGATAAATGTCTCCTTTAAGAGCTGCTCTTCCCCCCACACTGAATGTCCACAAGTGCCATAGCAACCTCCTCTAGACCACTGTACTGTACCAGGAGTTCAAAAGTTCACTACATTTAGTGCTAACAGCGGCTCACAACATCCAATCTAATACATGCATTTTTGAAAAATCTGAAAGTCCCTCCATTTTAACCACCTCACATTTTCAGATCTTCTTCATTCAGCTGTAGCCTTCTCCTGTGTGCAACTGCTCGCTCCTTTCCTTCAAAATATCCAGAGTGTGGATTGTAGGTCACAGCTATGTTTTTTAAGCCAGTGAGTATGCAAGAAAAAGTGACATTAGCAGGGACCTGGGTTTGCCTAGTGTGGATATTACTTGGAGTGGCCAGAGAGGATTAAGGTGGCACCAATTGCTTCCATTGGTTGAAAGTATTAGAGGTACCCAGCCGCCTCACCTCATCATTGTGCACTGTGGTGGTAATGACCTGGGCACACTGACTGGAGTAGGTCTGGAAATACTAATGAAGGATACCTTTGTTCAACTAATGTACCTTTTCCCTTGCATTGCCCTAGTGTTCTCTAATAGATGCCAGATGCAGAAATTGAGTTGGTCAACTCAATTCTGTCCACAAAAACAAAGCCAGGAAACATGTTAATAAAACTGTTTCAGCATTTCTCAGAGACCATAACATGGGCTCAGTGTACAAGAATAGCCTCCACTTTGACATGGATGGTATATATCAGGAGAGATGGAGCGCACTTCACAGATGAGGGAAACAGAGTATTTCTGAGTAACGTAAAACTGTACATTTGCTCATACATGCACTAAACATATACCCAACAAACACAAAGGCTCTTCTTAGAGCCACCCTACATTCCAAACACTTTTAAAATTTAAAAGCAACTCAGATTTTTTTTAAAGAAAAACTTTGAGTCAAGACATCGCCACGGAATCGCAAACCAAAAGCACAATTCAGTGCACACAACATATTTATCATATATCTTTATTCATTATCTATATGTAACAGTACATTTCAGAATGCATCACGGAATTTAATATTACCCATTGTTAGTTAATAGAGAAGGTTCTGAGTGGGTTTATGAGTGGGTGGAAGAGTCTCTGAGTGGGTATGTGAGTTGGTGCATGAGTGTATGAATGGGTTTGTCAGTGGGTAGGGTCTCTGAGTGGGTGCATGAGTGCCTGAGTTAATCTGTGAGTGGGTCCATGAGTCTCTGAGTGGGTACGTGAGTGACTTTCTGAGTGTCTCTGTGGGTTTGTGAGTAAAATAGTGAGTGTTTCAGTGGGTATGTGAGTGGGTGCATGAGTCTCTCAGTGGGTCTCTGAATGGGTGCATCAGATTCTGAGTGGGCATGTGAATGGCTGCAAGGCTATCTGAGTGGGTAAGTGAGTGGGTGTCACAGTCTCTGAGTGATTCTCAGAGTGTGTGTGTGTTTCAGTGGATCTCTAAGTGAGCGCATGAGGCTCTCAGTGCATCTGTGAGTGAGTGTCTGAGTGTTTCAGTGGGTCTGTAAGTGAATGCATGAGGCTGTGAGTGGTTCTGTGAGTGGGTGCATGAGCCTCTGAGTGGGTTTGTGGGTGGGTGGAAGAGTCTCTGAGTGGGTCTCCGAGTGGGTGGAAGAGTGTCTCAGTGGGTGTCTCAGTGGTTACATGACTGTCTGAGGTCTGTGATTGGGTGAGTGAGTGTCTGTGTAGGTCTGTGAGTGGGTGCCTGAGTATCTGAGTGAATCTGTGAGTGGATGCATGAGATTCAGAGTGGGTTTTTGAGTGGGTGGAAGAGTCTCTGAATGGGTCTGTGACTGGCTGCACGTCTGCCCGCAGACAGACAAGAATGCATCTTCTCGCTCCCACAGAAGCACACTGGATTGCTGCCAGCACCTCCAATGAGGATGAAGTTTGTGGGGTGCCCGAGTGGGACAAGACACCCCCGCAAGTAGACATGCAGAGCAAGACCACTGTATAATGAAAAGAAACAAAGAGGAAACCTGAAGGGGCTGTCTCAGGCGCAGCAGGAGAGTCGCTGCTATGATATTCACCTCAATGCCAAATTGCCCCATAATGCCATGCCCAGCTAATTACCCTACATCAGTGGTTCCCAACCTATAGTCAAGGGAAGCCTGGGGGTCCGCAAAGCCTCCACAGGGGTTCCCGACTACTTAGAAAAGTAAATATATTAATAGATTAATAAGGTGCTTTTAAATAAAGTGGCTAAATGTACAACTGAACATTTTAAAACATACTGTAAATGTCAAAGATTTTGAAATTGGGGGCTAGAAAGTAAATTAGCATCCTCAGATTGATTTATGGGAGCAGTGCAGGTGCATGAAACAGAATTTGGTATGGACGATGTACGACTTCAATTGAATTTAAAAATGCTCCAACCTTCCTATTAAATTTAAACTTGTATTTTTTTATTTATATTTGTTTTCACATTAAATAAAATGTGTTATCATTTGTGATGCGTTTGATGAACGCTTGTTTCTGAATTTTTTGTGCATTGTTTTGCATTTTAAATCATTGACAATCTTTACGCTGGGGTCTCCGACTTCCAGTAATGACTCAGTGGGTGGTCACTGGATTACAATAATGATTCAGTGGGGGTCCCCAGGATCCAGTAATGATATAGTGGGGATCCACAGAGGTCAAAAGGTTGGGGAACACTGCCCTACATATTACATTATTGATGACATCTTCCATGGCATCATTGATATTATCACTGCAACATTTATAATAAAATTATTGATGAAAAAAGTGTGCATGGCGGGCGCACCCAGATGGACACAGATGGGCTTTCCTTTGGCGCAGGACCACCTTCCCCCTGCATGGATCTCTAGGGTCCTCACCCGAAGGTGGAGGGTACTCCTAAATTATCACTTCCCATTGGATTTCCTTCATGTTTTCAAGCACTCCCATGGCTGGAGCTTTTGCTCTGCAGCTGGGAGTGTTACACTCTCTAGGGGCCAGGTGTATGGTGACATTCATGAGGGTCTAGAAGTCCTAAAAGTGCATTTATGTAATGCTGGTATTATTACACCTTCTAATGGCCTCCGATATGGTTGCACTGCAAAGTTATTTTCATGTGATGCCCTATAGGGACTGTATTCATGAGTGGAATTTGGTATCAAATGCATGAAAAGTACACAAACACAGGATTTACTCTTGACAAATATTTTATTGCTTCACTACAATGATTTAAATTGCATTATTGATTATTGTAATAATGACAATGACTTCTGCAAAAGGTATCTAAATGTGTTTTATTCCAAAACAAAATGATTAAGCTCACTTGATATGTTTGGGTGACTCCTCTAGGGGGTCACTAGTGGTTACACAAATGTCACCCATGGTATGTTTCATCGTTCAATGTATATATTTGTATTTATTGTGTAGTATTTAGTAGTGTGTGTGCAATCAATGTACTTCTTCTGTTCTAATGTACTGACTGGACAATCATTTATTGAGGGTCACTGTTGAGTGCCAGTGATAGGCCTTGGACTACTCTGCTCCCCTACCCTGTGAGAGTTTAGCGCTACAATGGGGTGCTTAGATCCCAGGTAGGCCATCTGTGGATCTATTACTTGTGCAGTGACAGTCATTCAATCAGCTCTAGTAAGAAAGGATGCATCACTCCGTGTACAGACTGTGTGAACCCAATCCATAGGTGAACTCGACGTGCGTGGCTCCTGAGGTGGGTAATCTGAGCTCAGTACAGTGTGACTCTGTTGGTCAGATGAGAATGTGGACCTTGTCATTCATGCTTATATATACAATCACACAACTTGCCAAGAGAGTCTTAGGACAGAAAGTGGAGCAGGATGAGGTAGAGGGACATCATGGGTTATTGAGTGGGTTTTTGTTCCGACCCCCTGTGATGTTTGTATACTTTATTTTTACTCAACATTGTGTGTCCAGATTGCTAGATCATGTTAACCCCATGTTAGCATTCTGGTATTGCTTTAAAAGAAGTGAAAAAAGCAATATGAAAAACGTGATGCAGGTAAGATTTGGCCTCTTTGTTACAGTTCCCTCTGATGCCCCCTTTAAGTACCTGAACACTTAATATCACTTTCTTTGCATGCTTTTAAAATCATAACCGCCCTGTAATCTGCTATATCGTACAAACTGTTCATCTTCCGATTATAAATGTGATGCTCCTTAATGACAAAACCAGCATTGGTGAAAGCATCCCTCAGAAACCCCTCATTTAAGCAAAGATGAGGAAACTTCACATCGCCAACCATGTAAAACGTTGCTTCGAGGCCTATAGTCATTATTAGGTGTCCTCCTGGTTTCAATAGCGATGAGAGATTTTTCAGAGCATCGCAGAAGGTCGTCTTGCTTTCGCAAAAGAACTCCAGAGAGTGCACCAGGAGCAGACAGTCAGCCTTGGGCAGGACATTTGGAGACAATGGGTCACTTCTCTCGATATCACATTTAAAAACATTTTGGACTTTTTGCTGTATCACGTTTTTCTTCTCAATCCATGTTTCGCTGAAAAGAAATAATTTTACATGATCAACAAGGATTTCATCACTGTTTGGAAACATGAAACTAACCATCATGGTTGTTATTCACTGCACGCAAAGAGTTATAGAACATTTCAAGATGGCGGCCCCAGAGGCATCTGCTGCACTTTTTCTCTCACATGCTTCTTGTGAAGTTGACAAACATACAAGTAACGAGGTTGGTCTTAAAATCAGAGTTTATTTCCTAACACACCATCCATTCTGCCAGTCTCTCCATACCTGACACTCCCCCCACCATTTCAGAATGCCTTTTAATTTAGAGTAGAAGCGAGTGCCATGTCCAGTAGGTGCATGCTTTCGAGTGGGCACCATACCTCTCCATTCCCATAGAATGATTCAGTGTCAAATTACAATATGCTTTACAAATTACATTTTACAAAGATGAAAGAGATACTAGATATATGCTCTTGAACCAAGTATTATACAGAATATATGCATACTTAGAATCAACACATTAAGTGACATTACTTGCAGTTGACATAATCCTGAAGATAAAATGGGGTCTTATGCTCTCTGAGAATCAATCTTCTATTGACCAAATCATGATTCTTAGATTAGGATTGAGAATCAGCTCATACTCTGGAACATGCTCCTGCTCTGGTCTTATATTGTCTATTTTTTGTAACTTTCACAGCCCTATTCAGGTTCCACATCCTATCATCACTTGTTTTGATTGTATTCTTGAAAACCTTTATCACTTTTTTATTACTGTAGGAGGCTGGCCTGGCTTATAGTGGGTACCTTGTGGTACTTACACCTTGTGCCAGGTCCAGTTATCCCTTATTAGTAGATTAGTAGTGTCACAGCAGCTTAGGCTGATAGAGGTAGCTATAGCAGAGCAGCTTAGGCTGAACTAGGAGACATGCAAAGCTCCTACTATACCACTTACATCATAAAGCACTATATCATAAGAATCACAATACTCAGAGTTACTAAAAATAAAGGTACTTTATTGTAATGAAAATGTGTCAGAAATATCTCAGAGGATATACTCCCTTAGGAGGTAAGTAAAATACACAAAATATATGCACACAAACCAAAATCAGGTAAGTAAACAGAAAAGTAGTGCAAGCACTGTAGAATACAATAGGATGCAATAGGCCTAGGGGCAACACAAATCATATACTAAGAAAGTGGAATGCGAACCACTTAGGGACCCCAGGCCTAGTGTAGTGTGTAGAGGGTCGCTGGGAGTGTAAGAAAACACTACGGGTGTCCAAGATACCCAACCCCAAGACCCTGAAAAGTAGGAGTAAAGTTACCCTACTTCCCAGAAACACACTAAAGTCGTGATAGGAGATTCTGCAAAGACCACAACTGACTGCAAAGCACTGAAGATGGATTCCTGGACCTGAGGACCTGTAAAGGAAGGGGACCAAGTCCAAGAGTCACAAAATTGTCCAGGGGGCAGGAGCCCACTAAACACTGGATGAAGGTGCAAAATGGCTGCCTCTGGGTGGAAGAAGCTGAAGATTCTGCAACAAGGGAAGATGCCAGGAACTTTTTCTTTGCACAGAAGATGTCCCATGGCGTGCTGGAGGATGCAGAGTTGTTTCCACGCAGAAAGACTGCAAACAAGCCTTGCTAGCTGCAAAGGTCGCGTTTTAAGAAAAAGGGTGCTGCCCGGGCTCAGGAAGGACCAGGACGTCCCCCCTTGGAGGAGAAGACAGAGGGGGCGCTCAGCAGCACAGAGAACCCACGCAGAAGCAGGCACCACCTGCGAAAGCACTTGAACAGGCATTCACAAAATCTCAGCATGGCGGTCGTCTCAACACTACAAAGGAGGGTCCCACGAAGCCGGTGGTCAACTCAGCGAGTTGAGCAATGCAGGATGGAGTGCTGGGGACCTGGGTTATGCTGTGCATGAAGGATTCCTTGCAAAAGTGCACAGAAGCCCTAGCAGCTGCAGTTCACGCAGTACACAGGCTTACTGTCTGGCGTGGGGAGGCAAGGGCTTATCTCCACCAAATTTGGACAGAAGAACCACTGCACTGTCAGGGTCACTTGGATCCAGCTCCTGTGTTCCAGGGACCATGCTCGTCAAGATGAGAGGGGACCGAGAGGACCGGTGATGCAGAAGTTTGGTGCCTGCGTTAGCAGGGGGAAGATTCTGTCGACCCACAGGAGATTTCTTCTTGGCTTCCAGTGCAGGATGAAGGCAGACAGCCCTCAGAGCATGCACCACCAGGTAACAGTCGAGAAAGCCGGCAGGATGAGGCGCAACAATGTTGCTGGTAGTCTTCTTGCTACTTTGTTGCGGTTATGCAGGCGTCTTGAAGCAGTCAGCGGTCGATCCTTGGCCAGAAGTCGAAGAGGGAAGTGCAGAGGAACTCTGGTGAGCTCTTGCATTTGTTATCTGGTGAGATGCCCACAGGAGAGACCCTAAATAGCCCACAGAGGAGGATTGGCTACTGAGAAAGGTAAGCACCTATCAGGAGGGGTCTCAGACGTCACCTGCTGGCACTGGCCACTCAGAGCTGTCCATTGTGCCCTCACACCTCTGCATCCAAGATGGCAGAGGTCTGGGACACACTGGAGGAACTCTGGGCACCTTCCCTGGGAGGTGCTGGTCAGGGGAGTGGTCACTCCCCTTTCCTTTGTCCATTTTCGCACCAGAGCAGGGCTGGGGGGGATCCCTGAACTGGTGTAGACTGGCTTATTTAGAGAGGGCACCATCTGTGCCCTTCAAAGCATTTCCAGAGGCCAGGAGAGGCTACTCCTCCCAGGCCCTTCACACCTATTTCCAAAGGGAGAGGGTGTAACACCCTCTCTCAGAGGAAATCCTTTGTTCTGCCTTCCTGGGACCAGGCTGCCCAGGCCCCAGGGGGGCAGAAAACCTGTCTGAGGGGTTGGCAGCAGCGGTAGCTGCAGTGGAGACCCCGGAAAGTTAGTTTGGCAGTACCCGGGCTCTATGCTGGAGACCCAGGGATGCATGGAATTGTCCCCCCAATACCACAATGGTATTGGGGTGACAATTCCATGATCCTAGACATGTTACATGGCCATGTTCGGAGTTACCATTGTGACGCTACATATAGGTAGTGACCTATATGTAGTGCACAAGTGTAATGGTGTCCCCGCACTCACAAAGTCCGGGGAATTTGACCTGAACAATGTGGGGTCACCTTGGCTAGTGCCAGGGTGCCCACACAATGAGTAACTTTGCACCTAACCTTCACCTAGTGAGGGTTAGACATATGGGTGACTTATAAGTTACTTAAGTGCAGTGTAAAATGGCTGCGAAATAACGTGGACGTTATTTAACTCAGGCTGCAGTGGCAGTCCTGTGTAAGAATTGTCTGAGCTCCCTATGGGTGGCAAAAGAAATGCTGCAGCCCATAGGGATCTCCTGGAACCCCAATACCCTGGGTACCTAGGTACCATATACAAGGGAATTATAAGGGTGTTCCAGTGTGCCAATGAGAAGTGGCAAAAATAGTCACTAGCCTGCAGTGACAATTGTAAAAGCAGAGAGAGCATAAACACTGAGGTTCTGGTTAGCAGAGCCTCAGTGATACAGTTAGGCACCACACAGGGAACACATACAGGGCATACTTTATGAGCACTGTGGTCCTGATTAGCAGGATCCCAGTGACACTCAGGCAAAAACAAACATACATACAGTAAAAATGGGGGTAACATGCCAGGCAAAATAGTACTCTCCTACACAAACCCCCCCCACAAACGAGGGACAATAAGGCTAATCTTGCCCAGATGAGTCTTCATTGTCTAAGTGGAAATATCTGAAGAGTCCATCTGCATTGGAGTGGGTACTCCCAGGTCTATGTTCCACTGTATAGTCCATTCCCTGTAGGGATATGGACCACCTCAACAATTTAGGGTTTTCACCTTTCATTTGTTTTAACCAAAGTAGAGGTTTGTGGTCTGCCTGAACAATAAAGTGAGTACCAAACAGGTATGGTCTCAACTTTTTCAGTGCCCAGACCACAGCAAAGGCCTCCCTCTCTATGGCAGACCAACGCTTTCTCTAGGGGTCAACCTCCTGCTGATAAAAACAACAGGTTGATCCTCTCCCTCGTATTCAGCTGTGATAGCACTGCCCAACCCCTAATTCAGAAGCATCAGTCTGGACTATTAATTTCTTGGAGTAGCAAGGGCTTTTTAGGACAGGTGCAGAGCACATGGCCTGTTTGAGCTCATCAAAAGCTTTTTGACAGCTAGCTGTCCACAATACCTTTTTCGGCATCTTTTTGCTAGTGAGATCATTAAGAGGAGCTGCTATGGAGCCATCATTCTTGATGAATCTCCTATAGTACCCTGTGAGGCCTAAAAAGGCTCTCACCTGGGTTTGAGTTGTAGGGGGAGTCCATTACATAATGGTCTGGATCTTCCCCTGCAGTGGTGCAATCTGTTCCCCACCTACCAGGTGGCCCAGATAAACCACTTTCCCCTGCCCTATCTGGCACTTTGAGGCCTTGATAGTGAGGCCTGCCTTTTGCAGGGCCTCCAAAACTTTCCATAGGTGGACCAGGTGATCATACCTGGTTGAGCTAAAGACAGCTATATCATCTAGATATGCTGAACTAAAAGCTTCCAACCCTTGCAGGACTGTGTTCACCAAACTTTGAAAAGTGGCAGGTGCATTTTTCAGACCAAAGGGCATTACTGTAAATTGATAGTGCCCTTCAATGGTAGAAAATGCAGTCTTTGGTTTAGCATCTTCTGATAACCTAATCTGCCAATACCCTGCAGTTAGATCAAAAGTGCTTCGATACTTGGCAGAAGCCAGTGTATCTATGAGCTCATCTGCCCTGGGTATAGGGTGAGCATCTGTCTTGGTTACTTGGTTGAGCCCTGTATAGTCAACACAAAACCTCATCTCTCTTTTTCCATCTTTACTGTGAAGTTTAGGGACAAGCACCACTGGGCTAGCCCATGGGCTTTCTGAAGGCTCAATCACTCCTAAGTCTAGCATTTTCTGAACCTCTTGTTTAATGCAGTCCCTGACATGGTCAGGCTGCCTATAAATCTTACTTTTGACAGGTAAACTGTCTCCAGTATTAATTGTATGCTCACACCAAGTACTGGTACCTAGTATCAGTGAGAAGAGTGCTGAAAACTGACTTAAGATATTTATACAGTTATCTTTCTGCTCTGCAGTAAGACATTCTGCAAGTACTACTCTCTCCACTAAGCCATCACCTTCAGTGGTGGAGAAGAGATCAGGAAGAGGGTCACTCCAATACCCACACCTTCTGTCCTGGGTGGTACTGAGTCAGGACAGCCTTCTGGTCATGCCATTGCTTTTGCAGCTCCTGGCTGGCCTGAAGGTTTTTACTGGCCTTTTTTATATACTCAGCCATGCTTGATCTTAGGCCAAGTACATAGTCCACAATGTCCTGTTTAGGAACTTTTAAGGGTTGTTCCCAACCCTCCTTAACAAGAGCAAGGGGACCTCTCACAGGGTGCCCAAAGAGGAGTTCAAAGGGGCTGAAGCCCACTCCTTTCTGGGGTACCTCCCTGTAAGCAAAAAGGAGGCAAGGTAACAGGACATCCCATCTCCTTCTGAGTTTTTCAGGGAGTCCCATTATGGTACCTTTGAGAGTTTTATTAAACCTTTCAACCAGACCATTTGTTTGTGGATGGTAAGGGGTAGTAAACTTGTAAGTTACACCACATTCCTTCCACATTGCCTTGAGGTATGCAGACATGAAGTTACTACCTCTGTCTGACACCACTTCCCTAGGGAAACCCACTCTGGAAAAGATTCCCAGGAGGGCCTTTGCCACTGCAGGAGATGTAGTGGTCCTTAAGGGAATGGCTTCAGGGTACCTAGTGGCATTGTCCACTACCATCAGGATACATCTATTGCCTGAAGCTGTTGGAGGGTCAAGGGGGCCAACTATGTCAACCCCTACCCTTTCAAAGGGCACCCCAACCACTGGAAGTGGGATTAAGGGGGCCTTTGGAGTGCCACCAGTCTTGCCACTGGCTTGGCAGGTCACATAAGAGCGACAAAACTCTTTAGTGTCCTCTGACATATGAGGCCAGTGAAACAGGGGAACAAGCCTGTCCCATGTTTTCGTCTGGCCCAAATGCCCAGCCAAAAGGAATGTCATGTGCCAAGGTAAGAAGAAACTCTCTGTACTGCAATGGAATGACCAATCTCCTGGCAGCTCCAGGTTTAGGGTCCCTTGACTCAGTATACAATAGGTTGTCTTCCTATTACACCTTATTGCTATCACTGACATCCCTATTCTGCTGCTTGACAGCTTGCTGTCTTAAACCCTCTAGTATGGGACAGGTCTGCTGTGCCACACTCAGCTCGTCCCTAACAGGTCCCCCTGCACCCAAAAGCTCAGCAGTGTCTGCTGCCAGCTCATCTGGTGTAGGTTCTGCACAGGGAGAGGAGTCTTCTTCCTCAAAAGGCAAATCTTCTGGAGAGGGAGGGAGAGTGGGCAAGGATTTACCATTTCTACCCCTAGCTTTTGAGAGCACTTGGTCCATTGTCACAGGATCCAAGTTTCCCTGTCCTTTTTGCTTTTTGGCCTGAGCCCTGGTTAAAGCAAAAATATGCCCAGGAATGCCCAGCATTGCTGCATGAGCCTCCAACTCCACTTCAGCCCAAACTGATGTCTCCAAATCATTGCCTAGTAAGCAATCTACAGGTAATTCAGTGGCTACCACAACTTTCTTTGGACCAGTAACCTCCCCCCCACCCAGTTGAGATTCACAACAGCCATGGGGTGGCTAAGTGTGTTATTATGAGCATCAGTCACTTGGTACTGCTGACCAAGTAGATGTTGATCAGGGTGAACCAGCTTCTCTATCACCATAGTTACACTGGCTCCTGTGTCCCTGTAGGCCTCAACCTCAACACCGTTGATTAGGGGTAGCTGCTTGTACTTACCCATATTAAGGGGACAAGCAACCAAGGTGGCAAAGTCAATGCCACCATCAGAGACTAAAACAGCCTCTGTGGTCTTCCTAACAAGACCAACCCCAACTACACTGCCAATAGTGAGCCCAGCTACACCCTTGGATTGGCTATTTGTAGTAGACGTCCTACCACCACTGCTATTACTAGGGGCACTAGAGGTTGGTGTTGGGGTTGTGGTGGTGGGAGGTTTGGTGCTTTTCTTTGGGCAAGTGGAATCACTTGCCCAATGGCCTTTTACTTTACATAAATAACACCAAGGCTTTTTCTAATTGTTAGAAGAGGATTTGGACCCATCACCCCCAGAGGATTTTTGTGGGCCTGATGAAGACTCAGAATGTGTTTTTATCTTTGTCCCCACCCTTGTCAGAAGACTTACCATCCTTCTTCTTGCCATCCTTGTCACCCCCTGTATGAACTTTTCTGTTCACTCTTGTTCTGACCCATTTGTCTGCCTTCTTTCCCAATTCTTGGGGAGAGGTCAGATCTGAGTCTACCAAGTACTGGTGTAACAAATCAGACACACAATTGTTAAGAATATGCTCTCTCAGGATTAGATTATACAGGCTTTCATAGTCAGTCACCTTACTGCCATGCAACCAACCCTCTAAGGCCTTCACTGAACAGTCTACAAAGTCTGTCCAGTCTTGAGAGGATTCTTTTCTGGTGTCTCTGAACTTAATCCTGCATTGTTCAGTGGTTAAGCCAAATCCATCCAAAAGTGCATCCTTCAAAACTTTGTAATTATTAGCATCACTTTCTCTAACAGTAAGGAGCCTATCCCTACCAGTGAAAGATAGCCACAAGATAGCAGCCCACTACCTTTGAGGGACCAACTGTACCATACAGGCCCTCTCAAGTGCAGCAAACCACTTGTTAATGTCATCCCCCTCCTTGTAAGGGGGGACTATCTTATGCAGGTTTCTGGAATCTTGCTCTCTAACATGATTGCTATCAAAAACACTGCTGCTGCCACCATGGGGAACTAACCCCAATCTCTGTCTTTCCCTCTCTAGATCCAGAGATTCCCTGTCTAAGGCCAGCTGTTGCTGTTTAAGCTTCAGCCTGGCCTCTTCCAACCTCAGCTTTCTGAGTTCCCTTTCCATTAAGTTATCCTCAGGATGGGAGGCTTGGGAATGTTTAGATACAGAGGAAATTTTGGAATTGGCAGAGAGAGACCTGTCTCTAACTGGCTGAACTCTAGTAACCTGACCTCTAGGGGTGAAAGGTGCCCTACTAATGTGTGACCCACTACTAGTGTCACTAGGTGGCCTGCTAGGTGGCAGGTCTTTGAAAGAACCCTCCCCAGTCTCTTCAGGGAACTCCTCTGAGTCTGACTGGGCACCCTCCCCTCCTACCTCCTGTTCCTGGGATGGGGCAGACTGGTTCTGGTCACTCTCTAGGAGAAGGTTAAAGAGAAAGGCTTTTATAGGATTCTTACCAATGCTTAAACCTCTTTCTCTGCAGAGAACCCTCAAACTTTTCAAGTTTAAACTCTCATAGGTTGCTTGAACAATTTTGGGAGTGAGCTCTACTGCAGATATGATAGAAAAGGTTTAAGACAGAGAGAGAAAAAGTTTTAGAACTTTTGAAAGCACAGAGAAAAAAACTTTTTCAAACTTTTTGAAAACGTTTAAAAATGTTTTCCAAACTTTTCAGAAACTTTGTTGAAAGTTTTAGAGCAGAACAGTAAACTGTTTTGGTTCCATGTGTATATATTGAAATATTTTGTATATGTTTTTCTCATGAAAAGCTCCAATGACAAAGTGGTAAAGCAGTTATAAGTACTTATCCCACTGTTGCCACCAATGTAGGAGGCTGGCCTGGCATATAGTGGGTACCTTGTGGTACTTAAAACTTGTGCCAGGACAAGTTATCCCTTATTAATAGATTAGAGGTGTTCTAGCAGCTTAGGCTGATAGAGGTACCTATAGCAAAGCAGCTTAGGCTGAACTAGGAGACATGCAAAGCTCCTACTATACCACTTATATCTTATAGCACTATATCATAAGAAAACACAATACTCAGAGTTACTAAAAAGGTACTTTATTTTAGGGACAATATGCCAAACGTATCTCAGAGGATATACTCCCTTAGGAGGTAAGTAATATACACAAATTATATGCACACAAACCAAAATCAGGTAAGTAACAGTTAGAAAAGTAGTGCAAACAATGTAGGACACAATAAAATGCAATAGGGAGAAATAGGCCTTGGGGCAACAGAATCCATATACTCCAACAGTGGAATGCAAACCACGAATGGACCCCAGGCTTAGTGTAGTGTGTAGAGGGTCA
Organism: Pleurodeles waltl; assembly: GCF_031143425.1. Taxonomy (NCBI): domain Eukaryota; kingdom Metazoa; phylum Chordata; class Amphibia; order Caudata; family Salamandridae; genus Pleurodeles; species Pleurodeles waltl. Next base: position 16,386,872 of record NC_090438.1, on the reverse strand, counting down.
CTGGGAGTGTAAGAAAACACTAAGGGTGTCCAAGATACCCCACCCCAAGACCCTGAAAAGTAGGAGTAAAGTTACCCTACTACCCCATAAAGACAGTAAAGTCAAGATAGGGGATTCTGCAAGGACAACAACTGACTGCAAAACACTGAAGACGTATTCCCCTGAGGACCTGTAAAGGAAGGGGACCAAGTCCAAGAGTCACGAAAGTGTCCAGGGGGGGCAGGAGCCCATTAAACCCCAGATGAAGGTGCAAAAGGGCTGCCTCCGGGTGGAAGAAGCCAAAGATTCTGCAACAACGGAAGGTGCCAGGAACTTCTCCTTTGGTCAGAAGATGTCCCACGGCGTGCTGGAGGATGCAGAGTTGTTTCCACACAGAAAGACTGTAAGCAAGCCTTGCTATCTGCAAAGTCGCAGTTGATGTTTTTGGGTGCTGCTAGGGCCCAGGAAGGACTAGGAGGTCGCCCCTTGGAGGAGGAGATAGAGGGGGCGCTCAGCAACACAGAGAGCCCACGCAGAAGCAGGCAGCACCCACAGAAGTACCTGAACAGGCACTTAGAAGATCTGAGGACAGCGGTCGACTCAGAGTCACAAAAGAGGGTCCCACGATGTTGAAGTCCAACTCAGCGAGTTGGCCCATGCAGGACGGAGTGCTGGGGATCTGGGCTAGGCTGTGCACGAAGGAAGTCTTGCAAAAGTGCACAGAAGCCCGGGCAGCTGCAGTTCACGCACTTACTGTCTGGCATGGGGAGGCAAGGACTTACCTCCACCACATTTGGACAGATGGGCCACTGGACTGTCGAAGACATTTGGACCCAGCTCCTGTGTTCCAGGGACCACGCTCGTCAGGATGAGAGGGGACCCAGAGGACCAGTGATGCAGAAGTTTGGTGCCTGCGTTGGCAGGGGGAAGATTCGGTCGACCCACAGGAGGTTTCTTCTTGGCTTCCAGTGCAGGATGAAGGCAGACAGCCCTCAGAGCATGCACCACCAGGAAACAGTCGAGAAAGCCGTCAGGATGAGGCACTACAATGTTGCTGGTAGTCTTCTTGCTACTTTGTTGCGGTTATGCAGCCGTCCTGGGGCAGTCAGCGGTCGATCCTTGGCAGAAGTCGAAGAGGGAAGTGCAGAGGAACTCTGGTGAGCTCTTGCATTCGCTATCTGGTGAGATGCCCACAGGAGAGACTCTAAATAGCCCACAGAGGAGAATCGGCTACTGAGAAAGGTAAGCACCTATCAGGAGGGGTCTCTGACGTCACCTGCTGGCACTGGCCACTCAGAGCTGTCCATTGTGCCCTCACACCACTGCATCCAAGGTGGCAGAGGCCTGGGACACACTGGAGGAGCTCTGGGCACCTCCCCTGGGAGGTGCTGATCAGGGGAGTGGTCACTCCCCTTTCCTTCGTCCATTTTCACGCCAGAGCAGGGCTGGGGGATCCCTGAACCGGTGTAGATTTGCTTATGCAGAGAGGGCACCATCTGTGCCCTTCAAAGCATTTCCAGAGGCCAGGAGAGGCTACTCCTCCCAGGCCGTTCACACCTATTTCCAAAGGGAGAGGGTGTAACACCCTCTCTCAGAGGAAATCCTTTGTTCTGCCTTCCTGGGACCAGGCTGCCCAGGCCCCAGGGGGGCTGAAACCTGTCTGAGGGGGTTGGCAGCAGCGGTAGCTGCAGTGGAGACCCATGAAAGTTAGTTTGGCAGTACCCGGGCTCTATTCTGGAAACCCAGGACTCATGGAATTGTCCCCCCACTAACAGAATGGTATTGGGGTGACAATTCCATGATCCTAGACATGTTACATGCCATGTTTGGAGTTACCATTGTGATGCTACATATAGGCAGTGACCTATATGTAGTGCACGCGTGTAATGGTGTCCCCGCACTCACAAAGTCCGGGGAGTGCAGTGTAAAATGGCTGTGAAATAACGTGGACGTTATTTCACTCAGGCTGCAGTGGCAGTCCTGTGTAAGAATTGTCTGAGCTCCCTATGGGTGGCAAAAGAAATGCTGCAGCCCATAGGGATCTCCTGGAACCCCAATACCCTGGGTACCTAGGTACCATATACAAGGGAATTTTAAGGGTGTTCCAGTGTGCCAATGAGAATTGGGAAAAACAGTCACTAGCCTGCAGTGACAATTTAAAAAGCAGAGAGAGCATAAACACTGAGGTTCTGGTTAGCAGAGCCTCAGTGATACAGTTAGGCACCACACAGGGAACACATACAGGGCATACTTTATGAGCACTGTGGTCCTGATTAGCAGGATCCCAGTGACACTCAGGCAAAAACAAACATACATACAGTAAAAATGGGGGTAACATGCCAGGCAAAATAGTACTCTCCTACACAACCCCCCCCAAACAAGGGACAATAAGGCTAATCTTGCCCAGATGAGTCTTCATTGTCTAAGTGGAAATATCTGGAGAGTCCATCTGCATTGGAGTGGGTACTCCCAGGTCTATGTTCCACTGTATAGTCCATTCCCTGTAGGGATATGGACCACCTCAACAATTTAGGGTTTTCGCCTTTCATTTGTTTTAACCAAAGTAGAGGTTTGTGGTCTGCCTGAACAATAAAGTGAGTACCAAACAGGTATGGTCTCAACTTTTTCAGTGCCCAGACCACAGCAAAGGCCTCCCTCTCTATGGCAGACCAACGCTTTTCTCTAGGGGTCAACCTCCTGCTGATAAAAACAACAGGTTGATCCTCTCCCTCAGTATTCAGCTGTGATAGCACTGCCCCAACCCCTAATTCAGAACCATCAGTCTGGACTATTAATTTCTTGGAGTAGCAAGGGCTTTTTAGGACAGGTGCAGAGCACATGGCCTGTGTGAGCTCATCAAAAGCTTTATGACAGCTAGCTGTCCACAATACCTTTTTCGGCATCTTTTTGCTAGTGAGATCATTAAGAGGAGCTGCTATGGAGCCATCATTCTTGATGAATCTCCTATAGTACCCTGTGAGGCCTAAAAAGGCTCTCACCTGGGTTTGAGTTGTAGGGGGAGTCCATTACATAATGGTCTGGATCTTCCCCTGCAGTGGTGCAATCTGTTCCCCACCTACCAGGTGGCCCAGATAAACCACTTTCCCCTGCCCTATCTGGTACTTTGAGGCCTTGATAGTGAGGCCTGCCTTTTGCAGGGCCTCCAAAACTTTCCATAGGTGGACCAGGTGATCATACCTGGTTGAGCTAAAGACAGCTATATCATCTAGATATGCTGAACTAAAAGCTTCCAACCCTTGCAGGACTGTGTTCACCAACCTTTGAAAAGTGGCTGGAGCATTTTTCAGACCAAAGGGCATTACTGTAAATTGATAGTGCCCTTCAATGGTAGAAAATGCAGTATTTGGTTTAGCATCTTCTGATAACCTAATCTGTCAATACCCTGCAGTTAGATCAAAAGTGCTTAGATACTTGGCAGAAGCCAGTGTATCTATGAGCTCATCTGCCCTGGGTATAGGGTGAGCATCTGTCTTGGTTACTTGGTTGAGCCCTTTATAGTCAACACAAAACCTCATCTCTCTTTTTCCATCTTTACTGTGAGGTTTAGGGACAAGCACCACTGGGCTAGCCCATGGGCTTTCTGAAGGCTCAATCACTCCTAAGTCTAGCATTTTCTGAACCTCTTGTTTAATGCAGTCCCTGACATGGTCAGGCTGCCTATAAATCTTACTTTTGACAGGTAAACTGTCTCCAGTATTAATTGTATGCTCACACCAAGTACTGGTACCTAGTATCAGTGAGAAGAGTTCTGAAAACTGACTTAAGATATTTATACAGTTATCTTTCTGCTCTGCAGTAAGACCTTCTGCAAGTACTACTCTCTCCACTAAGCCATCACCTTCAGTGGTGGAGAAGAGATCAGGAAGAGGGTCACTCTCTGCTTCCTGTCCCTCATCAGTTGCCATGAGCAGGGTGAGATCATCCCTGTCATAGTAGGGTTTCATGCGCTTGACATGGAGTACCCTAAGGTGACTCCTGGCAGTGCCAATGTCTACCAAGTAGGTAATCTCACCCTTTTACTCAACAATTAGATGGGGTCCACTCCACTTGTCCTGGAGTGCTCTTGGGTCCACAGTCTCCAATACCCACACCTTCTGTCCTGGGTGGTACTGAGTCAGGACAGCCTTCTGGTCATGCCATTGCTTTTGCAGCTCCTGGCTGGCCTGAAGGTTTTTACTGGCCTTTTTCATATACTCAGCCATGCTTGATCTTAGGCCAAGTACATAGTCCACAATGTCCTGTTTAGGAACTTTTAAGGGTTGTTTCCAACCCTCCTTAACAAGAGCAAGGGGACCTCTCACAGGGTGCCCAAAGAGGAGTTCAAAGGGGCTGAAGCCCACTCCTTTCTGGGGTACCTCCCTGTAAGCAAAAAGGAGGCAAGGTAACAGGACATCCCATCTCCTTCTGAGTTTTTCAGGGAGTCCCATTATGGTACCTTTGAGAGTTTTATTAAACCTTTCAACCAGACCATTTGTTTGTGGATGGTAAGGGGTAGTAAACTTGTAAGTTACACCACATTCCTTCCACATTGCCTTGAGGTATGCAGACATGAAGTTACTACCTCTGTCTGACTCCACTTCCTTAGGGAAACCCACTCTGGAAAAGATTCCCAGGAGGGCCTTTGCCACTGCAGGAGATGTAGTGGTCCTTAAGGGAATGGCTTCAGGGTACCTAGTAGCATCGTCCACTACCATCAGGATACATCTATTGCCTGAAGCTGTTGGAGGGTCAAGGGGGCCAACTATGTCAACCCCTACCCTTTCAAAGGGCACCCCAACCACTGGAAGTGGGATCAAGGGGGCCTTTGGAGTGCCACCAGTCTTGCCACTGGCTTGGCAGGTCACACAAGAGCAACAAAACTCTTTAGTGTCCTCTGACATATGAGGCCAGTGAAACAGGGGAACAAGCCTGTCCCATGTTTTCGTCTGGCCCAAATGCCCAGCCAAAGGAATGTCATGTGCCAAGGTAAGAAGAAACTCTCTGTACTGCAATGGAATGACCAATCTCCTGGCAGCTCCAGGTTTAGGGTCCCTTGACTCAGTATACAAGAGGTTGTCTTCCTATTACACCTTATTGCTATCACTGACATCCGCATTCTGCTGCTTGACAGCTTGCTGTCTTAAACCCTCTAGTATGGGACAGGTCTGCTGTGCCACACTCAGCTCTTCCCTAACAGGTCCCCCTGCACCCGAAAGCTCAGCAGTGTCTGCTGCCAGCTCATCTGGTGTAGGTTCTGCACAGGGAGAGGATTCTTCTTCCTCAAAAGGCAAATCTTCTGGAGAGGGAGGGATAGTGGGCAAGGATTTACCATTTCTACCCCTAGCTTTTGGGAGCACTTGGTCCATTGTCACAGGATCCAAGTTTCCCTGTCCTTTTTGCTTTTTGGCCTGAGCCCTGGTTAAAGCAAAAATATGCCCAGGAATGCCCAGCATTGCTGCATGAGCCTCCAACTCCACTTCAGCCCAAGCTGATGTCTCCAAATCATTGCCTAGTAAGCAATCTACAGGTAATTCAGTGGCTACCACAACTTTCTTTGGACCAGTAACCCCCCGCCCCCAGTTGAGATTAACAACAGCCATGGGGTGGCTAAGTATGTTATTATGAGCATCAGTCACTTGGTACTGCTGACCAAGTAGGTGTTGATCAGGGTGAACCAGCTTCTCAATCACCATAGTTACACTGGCTCCTGTGTCCCTGTAGGCCTCAACCCCGTTGATTAGGGGTAGCTGCTTGTACTTACCCATATTAAGGGGACAAGCAACCAAGGTGGCAAAGTCAATGCCACCATCAGAGACTAAAACAGCCTCTGTGGTCTCCCTAACAAGACCAACCCCAACTACACTGCCAATAGTGAGCCCAGCTACACCCTTGGATTGGCTATTTGTAGTAGACGTCCTACCACCACTGCTATTACTAGGGGCACTAGAGGTTGGTGTTGGGGTTGTGGTGGTGGGAGGTTTGGTGCTTTTCTTTGGGCAAGTGGAATCACTTGCCCAATGGCCTTTTACTTTACATAAATAACACCAAGGCTTTTTCTGATTGTTAGAAGAGGATTTGGACCCATCACCCCCAGAGGATTTTTGTGGGTCTGATGAAGACTCAGAATGTGTTTTTATCTTTGTCCCCACCCTTGTCAGAAGACTTACCATCCTTCTTCTTGCCATCCTTGTCACCCCCTGTATGAACTTTTCTGTTCACTCTTGTTCTGACCCATTTGTCTGCCTTCTTTCCCAATTCTTGGGGAGAGGTCAGATCTGAGTCTACCAAGTACTGGTGTAACAAATCAGACACACAATTGTTAAGAATATGCTCTCTCAGGATTAGATTATACAGGCTTTCATAGTCAGTCACCTTACTGCCATGCAACCAACCCTCTAAGGCCTTCACTGAACAGTCTACAAAGTCTGTCCAGTCTTGAGAGGATTCTTTTCTGGTGTCTCTGAACTTAATCCTGCATTGTTCAGTGGTTAAGCCAAATCCATCCAAGAGTGCATCCTTCAAAACTTTGTAATTATTAGCATCACTTTCTTTAACAGTAAGGAGCCTATCCCTACCAGTGAAAGATAGCCACAAGATAGCAGCCCACTACCTTTGAGGGACCAACTGTACCATACAGGCCCTCTCAAGTGCAGCAAACCACTTGTTAATGTCATCCCCCTCCTTGTAAGGGGGGACTATCTTATGCAGGTTTCTGGAATCTTGCTCTCTAACATGATTGCTATCAAAAACACTGCTGCTGCCACCATGGGGAACTAACCCCAATCTCTGTCTTTCCCTCTCTAGATCCAGAGATTCCCTGTCTAAGGCCAGCTGCTGCTGTTTAAGCTTCAGCCTGGCCTCTTCCAACCTCAGCTTTCTGACTTCCCTTTCCATTAAGTTATCCTCAGGGTGGGAGGCTTGGGAATGTTTAGATACAGAGGAAATTTGGGAATTGGCAGAGAGAGACCTGTCTCTAACTGGCTGGACTCTAGTAACCTGACCTCTAGGGGTGAAAGGTGCCCTACTAATGTGTGACCCACTACTAGTGTCACTAGGTGGCCTGCTAGGTGGCAGGTCTTTGAAAGAACCCTACACAGTCTCTTCAGGGAACTCCTCTGAGTCTGACTGGGCACCCTCCCCTCCTACCTCCTACCTCCTGTTCCTGGGATGGGGCAGACTGGTTCTGGTCACTCTCTAGGAGAAGGTTAAAGAGAAAGGCTTTTGTAGGATTCTTACCAATGCTTAAACCTCTTTCTCTGCAGAGAACCCTCAAACTTTTAAAGTTTAAACTCTCATAGGTTGCTTGAACAATTTTGGGAGTGAGCTCTACTGCAGATATGATAGAAAAGGTTTAAGACAGAGAGAGAAAAAGTTTTAGAACTTTTGAAAGCACAGAGAAAAAAACTTTTTCAAACTTTTTGAAAACGTTTAAAAGTTTTCCAAACTTTTCAGAAACTTTGTTGAAAGTTTTAGAGCAGAACAGTAAACTGTTTTGGTTCCATGTGTATATATTGAAATATTTTGTATATGTTTTTCTCATGAAAAGCTCCAATGACAAAGTGGTAAAGCAGTTATAAGTACTTATCCCACTGCTGCCACCAATGTAGGAGGCTGGCCTGGCATATAGTGGGTACCTTGTGGTACTTAAAACTTGTGCCAGGACAAGTTATCCCTTATTAATAGATTAAAGGTGTTCTAGCAGCTTAGGCTGATAGAGGTAGCTATAGCAGATCAGCTTAGGCTGAACTAGGAGACATGCAAAGCTCCTACTATACCACTTATATCTTATAGCACTATATCATAAGAAAACACAATACTCAGAGTTACTAAAAAGGTACTTTATTTTAGTGACAATATGCCAAACGTATCTCAGAGGATATACTCCCTTAGGAGGTAAGTAATATACACAAATTATATGCACACAAACCAAAATCAGGTAAGTAACAGTTAGAAAAGTAGTGCAAACAATGTAGGACACAATAAAATGCAATAGGGAGAAATAGGCCTTGGGGCAACAGAATCCATATACTCCATCAGTGGAATGCGGACCACGAATGGACCCCAGGCTTAGTGTAGTGTGTAGAGGGTCACTGGGAGTGTAAGAAAACACTAAGGGTGTCCAAGATACCCCACCCCAAGACCCTGAAAAGTAGGAGTAAAGTTACCCTACTACCCCATGAAGACAGTAAAGTCGAGATAGGGGATTCTGCAAGGACAACAACTGACTGCAAAACACTGAAGACGTATTCCTGGACCTGAGGACCTGTAAAGGAAGGGGACCAGGTCCAAGAGTCACGAAAGTGTCCAGGGGGGGCAGGAGCCCATTAAACCCCAGATGAAGGTGCAAAAGGGCTGCCTCCGGGTGGAAGAAGCCAAAGATTCTGCAACAACGGAAGGTGCCAGGAACTTCTCCTTTGGTCAGAAGATGTCCCACGGCGTGCTGGAGGATGCAGAGTTGTTTCCACACAGAAAGACCGTAAACAAGCCTTGCTATCTGCAAGAGTCGCAGTTGACGTTTTTGGGTGCTGCTAGGGCCCAGGAAGGACTAGGAGGTCGCCCCTTGGAGGAGGAGATAGAGGGGGCGCTCAGCAACACAGAGAGCCCACGCAGAAGCAGGCAGCACCCACAGAAGTACCTGAACAGGCACTTAGAAGATCTGAGGATAGCAGTCGACTCAGAGTCACAAAAGAGGGTCCCACGACGTCGAAGTCCAACTCAGCGAGTTGGGCAATGCAGGACGGAGTGCTGGGGACCTGGGCTAGGCTGTGCACGAAGGAAGTCTTGCAAAAGTGCACAGAAGCCCGGGCAGCTGCAGTTCACGCAGTTACTGTCTGGCATGGGGAGGTAAGGACTTACCTCCACCACATTTGGACAGATGGGCCACTGGACTGTCGAAGACATTTGGACCCAGCTCCTGTGTTCCAGGGACCACGCTCGTCAGGATGAGAGGGGACCCAGAGGACCAGTGATGCAGAAGTTTGGTGCTTGCGTTGGCAGGGGGAAGATTCGGTCGACCCACAGGAGGTTTCTTCTTGGCTTCCAGTGCAGGATGAAGGCAGACAGCCCTCAGAGCATGCACCACCAGGAAACAGTCGAGAAAGCCGTCAGGATGAGGCACTACAATGTTGCTGGTAGTCTTCTTGCTACTTTGTTGCGGTTATGCAGGCGTCCTGGAGCAGTCAGCGGTCGATCCTTGGCAGAAGTCAAAGAAGGAAGTGCAGAGGAACTCTGGTGAGCTCTTGCATTTGCTATCTGGTGAGAGGCCCACAGGAGAGACCCTAAATAGCCCACAGAGGAGAATCGGCTACTGAGAAAGGTAAGCACCTATCAGGAGGGGTCTCCTCCGTCACCTGCTGGCACTGGCCACTCAGAGCTGTCCATTGTGCCCTCACACCACTGCATCCAAGGTGGCAGAGGTCTGGGACACACTGGAGGAGCTCTGGGCACCTCCCCTGGGAGGTGCTGGTCAGGGGAGTGGTCACTCCCCTTTCCTTCGTCCATTTTCATGCCAGAGCAGGGCTGGGGGATCCCTGAACCGGTGAAGATTGGCTTATGCAGAGAGGGCACCATCTGTGCCCTTCAAAGCATTTCCAGAGGCCAGGAGAGGCTACTCCTCCCAGGCCGTTCACACCTATTTCCAAAGGGAGAGGGTGTAACACCCTCTCTCAGAGGAAATCCTTTGTTTTGCCTTCCTGGGACCAGGCTGCCCAGGCCCCAGGGGGGCTGAAACCTGTCTGAGGGGTTGGCAGCAGCGGTAGCTGCAGTGGAGACCCATGAAAGTTAGTTTGGCAGTACCCAGGCTCTATTCTGGAAACCCGGGATGCATGGAATTGTCCCCCCACTAACAGAATGGTGTTGGGGTGACAATTCCATGATCCTAGACATGTTACATGGCCATGTTCGGAGTTACCATTGTGATGCTACATATAGGCAGTGACCTATATGTAGTGCACGCGTGTAATGGTGTCCCCGCACTCACAAAGTCCGGGGAGTGCAGTGTAAAATGGCTGTGAAATAACGTGGACGTTATTTCACTCAGGCTGCAGTGGCAGTCCTGTGTAAGAATTGTCTGAGCTCCCTATGGGTGGCAAAAGAAATGCTGCAGCCCATAGGGATCTCCTGGAACCCCAATACCCTGGGTACCTAGATACCATATACAAGGGAATTTTAAGTGTGCCAATGAGAATTGGGAAAACCGTCAATAGCCTGCAGTGACAATTTAAAAAGCAGAGAGAGCATAACCAGAGAGAGCATAAACACTGAGGTTCTGGTTAGCAGAGCCTCGGTGATACAGTTAGGCACCACACAGGGAACACATACAGGGCATACTTTATGAGCACTGGGGTCCTGCCTAGCTGGATCCCAGTGACACACAGGCAAAAACAAACATACATACAGTAAAAATGGGGGTAACATGCCAGGCAATATGGTACTTTCCTACAATTGGCATATGAGTAAACAAGAGTGGCACAGGCCTGTGAGTAAGGTTACTTTGCTGGACAGTGAAAGTGTATTACTGACATTCCTGTGACTACAGCAAGTGAACCTAGACACTGAAGTGGGAAAAGAGGACAGAGGCTCCCCCTTACAAATGGAATTAGATCGTTTGATGCAGAGGGCTGCTTATTGCTCTTCCTGGAGGCTGACAATTGGTAGAGAGCAGTCCTTTTGTCAGTATGTAAAGGGTCCTTTGAATGGGGCCAGCTTTTTGTGTCTTTTCCTGTTCGCTATCAGGTAGGGTGGTGATAGTCAGCTGCAGGCTACTCACAACTCTTTGTGCCTCTGTTGTAGGTGCTCCAACCTGGAGACTACCCTGCTTTGAAGAGCATCAATTGAGGCAAAGGCTGAGTCTGGAAGACAGCTTGAGAAGGACACATGAAAAGAGAATTGACCCGGCCTAGTGCAGAATGAGAATACACATTTACTGGCTGCGGAACTTGTGTAAGAGTGTGAGCTGTTGACCCACTTGTCGTTCCAGTTCCAAGTTCTCACTGACCAAAGAGGATGTGCTCTGGAGAGTACCCAGAAGACTACTGTGCAACCAGACCTGGTGTCTACCTGAGAGCCAGGGCCCCACAGGTGAGGGGAGATCGACTGGAGCCTTACCTGGAGGAAGATCCGTTTCTCCTTTCCGGCAATGCCTGGAGAGTTCTGCCTGAACGAAGATGGAAACAGCAAACAATGTGACAACCATGTAGGAAGAGCTATTGATGTGGACAAGAGAAATTGGCACAGTGCTGTGGTCCATCCACCAGAGACTCAAGAAGTGCCTGACTGGTGCGTTTTCAACTTAGAGCCAGACACTCAACTAGAGCAGAGGACCCTCAGCACTGGTGCGGTACATCAGAGTGAACTCAATCATCACTCCTGCCACTGCAGCCATAGTAAAAGCCCAAATGTACCTGACTGGCCTGGCGTTGGCCTGGCACTGGTTGGTGTGCCCAAAGTCACTGTTGTTGGCATGACCATTGCATTTAAGTAGTGCACAAACCCTGTCCACGTCGCTGAAGAATATTGTGAACCTGAGACACCCACCCCAATTTGCCTTGAATGGACTGAACATGGGGCTAACCCAAGCACTTGCCAGTTGTCGAAGCATCGTTTCTTTCCACACTGTAAGTTGATGCGTCAATTTCCGGGATATTTTGATGCTCAGTGATGATGCGATGAAAATCCTGGACCTGCTGGTAGAAAGGAGCAGGTGCTGCATCGATCCGGTAGGTGTTGCAGAGATTTTTCAGCTGTGAGCCAGGAGCTGCGTCAGATTTCCAGTTGCGAGTCCGGTGCTGCGTTGCTCCGGTCAGTGATGCATCGATTTTCCAGCAGAGATGCAGGTATTGCGTCCATTTTCAAATGCACAGGGATTTCCTGAAAGAGTGAAGTCTTTATTGGCCCTGATGCTTCAGAAACAGGAGGCAAACTGAAGCCAACCCCTTGGAGATCCCTTTTGGAGGAAGGCAGAGTCAGGAGCACCAGGCAGCAGGGCAACAAGCAGGAAAGCAGTCCTTCAGCAAAACAGTCTAGATTAGTCCTTTGGGCAGCCAGACAGTCTCTCTGACAGAGTCCAGGTGTAGGTCCAGAAGTGTATAATTTGGTGGGGTAAGAGACCCAGGTTATATACCCCAAAATGCCTTTAATGTGGGGAAAACTTCAAAAAGTGGTTTTGAAGTGCACCAGTTCCCCTTTCAGCCCAGTCCTGTCTGCCAGGATCCTTTGCGGGGGTTATCAGTCCTTTGTGTGAGGGCAGGCCACTGGCCTTTGAAATGTAAGTGTGAGCCCCTCCACCCTTCCTGCCCAGGGAAACCCATGCAATATGCAGATGAATGCAGATGTGACTGAGTGTCCTGTGTTTATGGCTGTCTGGCTGTAATGCAGAAGGGGAGCTGTCAACCAGCATAGACCAAACAGGGATTGGAGACAGGCTGTAAGGTACAGATGGCAGTAAGTGCAGAGAAATGCCCACTTTCTAAAAGTGGCATTTCTTCAATAGAAATATTAAATCCAACTTCACCAGGAAGCAGGATTTTCTATTACCATTCTGGCCATACTAAACATGACAGAGCTACTCCTTTCAGATCAGAATCTACCACTTAAAAGTACATGGGGACAGTTCTAATGCTAATCTACGAGAGGAACAGGCCTCATAGTAGTGGAAAATGAATTCGTGAGTTCTTCTCTACGAGGACATGTAAAACACATAAGTGCATTTCCTGCCTTTTACTTACATAGCACCCCGCCCTTTGGATTACCTAAGGTGTACCTTAAGGGTGACGTATGTGTAGAAAAAGGGGAGTTTAAGGAGTGGCAAGTAGTTTTAACACACACAGGCATTGCAATGGCAGGCCTGAGATATGATTAAGGGACTACTTATGTGGGTGGCACAATCAGTGCTGCAAGTCCACTACTAGCATTTATTTTCCAGGCCCTGGGCACATGTAGTGCACTTTACTAGGGACTTACAAGTACATTAAATATGTAAATATGCCAATTGGGTATGTTTTTAGGGAGAGAACACATGCACTTTAGCACTGGTTAGCAGTGGTAACGTGTTCAGAGTCCTAAAGCCAACAAAAATGAGGTCAGAGAAAGGGGAGGAGGAAGGTGAACATTTTGGGGTGACTCTTCAGAGAGGGCCATTTTCCAACAGATTCTTTTTGTTTAAATCTGTAGTATTGCATCTTATAATGTAATAATGTAAATGTACTTTTGTATTTGTTAAGAGAAGCTCTGGAGGGAAAACTCATAATATTGTGCTGTTGAGTCTCTGTTGAGCTCTGAACTTGCTATGCCCTCACACTAACATCTCTGAGAAGTCAGTGTATTGAAGATGTTTTAACTGTCCCAGTTTTTTAGCCATAACAGGATGGAACTGGGACAGTAGAGGCTAACAACCCCAGTCCCTTGGCTATGGCCGGTAGCCCCTGCCTGCCCCTCACTCCTGAACAAAGTCTGTCAGCACCCCTGTGATGAACTAAAACAGAAATAATGAAGGTGTCTCATGGGTCGTGAACACCGAATACAAGAAAAACAATGAGGGCCTCATTTATGAGGTTTTGGCGCAGGGCAGCGCAACATGGATTCTTGCTACGCTGCTTGCATCAAAAGAAAAGGGCAGGAATGTACCGTATCTATGACATAGGACGCATTCCTGCCCTTTTCCTCTGTGCTGGCACACAATGGGCAGCCATGCACCAATGTAGGCATCCTTGCACCATGGGGCAAGGGTGTCTGTTTTGTGGAGATGATTGTTTTTGTGCAGGAAGGGACGCCTTCCTGCACAAAAACAATCATGAGAGGCCTTTTCCTCTTTCAATGCAAAATGAAGCACACATAGAAAAAGAAAAAAAGAGGAGAAATAAAGGTATTTCTCCTCGTTACGCCTCCTCTGGCGAAGTGTAGACTGTTGACGCATTCCTGGGTTTACAAAAGCTAGTAAATCTGGGGATTTGTCATGTGCCATGCGTGTTATGTATCACCGTAATGCCCATGGCACACGTCCCTGTCGCAGTGTGAGGCAAGGCAGCAACTTGCGGTGTGTTGCCCCGGTCCCTATCTACAAGGCCATGAAAAGCCACGCAGGGTGGCCTTACGTGGCCTTGTACATATGGCCCTGCAGAGTGCACCGTTGGACCATCACTAAAAGTGACATTCTGGTGGCCTATAGGGGCTTGTAAATAAGCCCCTGAATGTATAAATAAAGATGAAAGGCAAAGGCAGGTACTGCCTACAGCAGGGATACTCAAAAAATGCCCCAGAGGCCGCATGCGACCCTCCTAACATTTAATTGCACCCCCCTGGTGAAAAGCAGCATTGGGTTGCCATTCACTTCACAGAGCAGGAACAGTCAGAAAGCCGAACGGTAAAGAAGAAAAGAACACCTTTAGTTTTAAAGACATCTTACATTAAACATGTAGAAACATGATAAACTCTGCAAACTTCAAAAAAGTGTATTTTATTAACATGTATGAACTTTTTAGCTTAGTAGACTATGGCCCTCATTACGAGTCTGGGGTTTTTAAGACCGCCAGACTCGCAGTGGCGGTCAGACCGCCGCGGATGTGGCGGTCTGAATGTCACATTACGACTGTGGCGGAGCCACCATAGTGTGATCACGAGACTGCCAGGTTGCCGCCAGTCGACAGTCTGGCGGTCTCGGCGGTTGTAATCCGCAAGGGTGGCGCTGCATGCAGTGCCGCCCTTGGGATTACAACTCCCCAATCCGCTAGACTTTTCATGGCGGGTGGACCGCCATGGAAAGGCTGGCGGAATGGGGGCATCAGGGCCTCCTGGGGGCCCCTGCACTGCCCATGCACTTGACATGGGCAGTGCAGGGGCCCCCATGGACAGCCCAGTCGTGCTTTCCACTGCCCGAATTACGGACAGTGCAAAGTGCGACGGGTGCTGCTGTACCCACACCACTTTATAAAGTGGTACACCAACAGTGATGGTATGTGTAGCGTGACATCATCAGGAAAGTGAGTATAACTCAACTGACTTCACACCTGAAAGCAAAGTAAGCCGAAGACTGGGCCCACTGCAGGTGAACTTCAGGAGCAGGCTCACAAAGACAGAGTATATTCACAAACAGCGGAAGGGTCAGTATGATCAACCGCAACATATACCGGCAACCAAGTGTATAAGGACTAAATGTACTCCAGAGACCCACAGCCGGGCCAGTTAGCATTCTCTTCCAACTTGGGGAGGGGGCAGAGAACTAGGACTGTACCCCATAATATATGAACCCCCAGTTGCCATTATACATTAGCGGTGCCACACTGGAGGGCAGTCACCCATGTTAAAACGAGTAACGCTTTGGAAGAACCTCATCCCCAGAAAAGTCAAATGTCCTCTTGTGGTGGAACATATTTCACAAAAACATGCAGAGGGCCTGCCAGAAAACCTGTAAAATGAGCCTTTTGTGCAAGAATCATCCCAGGTCCATTAGACTTGTTGAAAATAAAAGCAGTGTAAACGAGTCCTACTGTGAAATGAACCTTCAACCATACATTCAGCATTACTTGACACAAGGATTGACCAGTACCTCTGACTCCCCTCCAACTGGGAGAAGGTGCCTCACATACACCGTGGCACTTTCAGGAGTATTACATTGAATATTTACTTACACTCTACCCTTGACATTTGGGTTCCACTCAAGAGCACTTAGGCTTTTTTATAATGGTTTTAAAACACCATACTCTAAAGAGAAAAAGAAAGAGTTTGGTTCACACAGAATAGGATCCATACCTGCTGCCCTGCAATTCACAAAAGAACTGTATTGCGTGACTACAGTCCATGGCATCAGGGTCATTCTTCAGCCATTTCTGTAGCTCCTCTATGGACTTGTCATTCAAACAGGCAAAGGTGATCTCAGCGAAATACTCAGAGGATGGGATGGTGTAATGGATGAGGGGGCCGATGGAAACTAGAATCAGAGAGCCCCCTTTCGCAGCACCTGCTCAGAGAAATATTCACACATCAGTGTACTACAGAGCTATCAAATGATGCTTTCACATCTGCAAATCGAGAAAACAGACATTTCCAGTGCTCTTTTCATCACAACTTCTATGTTACATTGTGTGTCCTGCTCTCCCCCCAGTGTAAAGATAACAATACAATATAATCAAATCAAAAGTGTGGGGAAGCTATTAGGGAGAAGCTCCAAACCATTACAAGTATGAGTTTCTAATATTCTGAAGTTAGGCCTAGAATTTGTAATACCCATCTCTGGAAGAGGCTGGTCCAGCTTTTTAAACATAATGTAGATCTCTTGGCCTTGATTGCTTCCAAGCTACTTAATGTTGCTAGTGAATTAAAGTTTCAAGCTCTTGGTCACAACAATCATATGCAAAGCCAACAGGTCTTGTCTATGGAAGAGTGTGTTTTAGCCATGTTGTACACTATCTTGGCTGCTGCTTAGCATGGCTAAATGTTAATGACGTACAGTCGAGTGGCAGAGAGTGGAGTGGAGTGGAGGTGCATAGAGTGGACTAAAGTCTCATAGAGTAGAGTGCCATAGAGTGGAGTGTCATAGAGTGCCCTAGAGTGGAGTGTTGTGGGGTGGCACTGAGTGGAGTAGAGTCATACAGTGGACTGCTGTAATGTGAAGTAGTCATAGAGTGGAGTGGTGTAGAACGGAGTAGGGTCCTTGAGTGGAGTGGCGTATAGTGACATGGGATGGAGTAGAGTGTTGTAGAGTGGAGTGTAGTAGAATGGATTAGAGTCATAGAATGGAGTTGTGTGTCAGGGTGGAGTGGCATTGGGTGGAGTAAAGTACAGTGTCATAGAGTGGAGAGAGTAGAGTAGAGTGGTATAGAGTGCAGTAAAGTGTTGTGGCGTAGAGTGGAGTAAAGTGTCACGAAGCGTCATAGAGTGAAGTGTCGTAGAGTGGAGTGGCATGGAGTGTCCTAGCTTGAAGTGGCATCGAGTGAAGTGGAGTGTCATGTCATGGAGTACAGTTTTGTAGAGTGTCGTAGACTGGAGTGGCTTAGAGTGGAGTGGCATAGAGTAGAGTAGAGAGTTGTACAATAGAGTGGTGTAGAGTGGAGCGGCGTAGTGTGGAGTATGCTAGGTGTGGTAACACAATGCCATTACAGACAACATATTTTAAAAGGAAACGCCAATTACAATTGCAGACACAGTTTTACTGATAAAACTATACAGTACGCAAACGATAATGTGTGGAAATGGCATCACCTACATGGACGTCATTTAGGAGTCACCAGGGAGCGCAGCTGCAACCCCTGCCTTGCTCCTTGCGACCCCTGGCACTGCCTTTGAGACCCCTGGCCTCAGAGATGGCAAAATCAGTATAAAGAGCACATCCACATTTGCAGCGTCTGACTCCAAACTGATTTTCTGCTAATTTTTATTACACTCTTAATAAATAATAGCCATTATTCACTATTAGTGTAATAAAACATGGAGCAGCAGCATCTAAAACGGACCTTCACTGGCATTTAAGGCAAGAAAAGTAAAATGGCTTTGAATGTATGCTGAGTACATAGAATTGAATGAAGAGTGAATTTGTTTGAGAAAAGAGAATGTGTATAAGTCTAAGCATTTATCTTGGTATGTGCGATTGTGTGTGTGTGTTGTGTGTGAATTAAAGTTTCCACACTCTAGGTTACAATCGCTAATAATCCTTGTGTACAACAACCATTTGCAAAGCCAATAGGTCTTGTCTATGCAAGACCATATTTTAGCCGTGTGTGTTTGAGTAAATATAAGTGTGTTAGAAACTGGGTTTCTGATTGTCAGACTATGCACCCTGTACAACCACGAACCACAATCCTAGTGAAGGTAAGCCAGATACACACTACAAGATAACCTGTGTCCAGCCTCTGGTAGCTTGGCACATATCAATCAGGCTTATCTTAAGAGGCAATGTGTAAAGTATTTGTGGAACACAACACACAGTAACACAATGAAAACATCACAATAAGACATCATAACAGGTTACAAAAATAGGCAATAATTTTGTAAATAAATCAAAACCAAAATGACAAAAATCAAATAAGTAGAAGTCGAGTTATGAATTTTTAAAGAATAAAAGGAGTTCTAAAGCTTAGAAGCAATATGCGCCAAAGGGGGTTATCTGGTCATGCTGACTGGGGCAAAGTCAAGAGTTGAGGCTGACTGCAATGAACTGCAGGCGAGGGACAAGAGCCTTGGAGGCCCGGTGAACAGAGTACCTTGATCCTGTTCACAACACTGAGATGCAGGGTGCAGACGAACGATGTATCGAGTGATGCACAGATGTCAGGCTTGCAATCAGGTCGATGTGTTGATTTTCTTCATGCACTGGTGGCGATGCATCAGTTGTCAAGACAAAGCACCGAGCCAAGAGATGTTGGTTCCAAAGTATGATGTGCTGGGTTTCTCTGAGCAGTTGTAGGAGGCTGGCCTGGTGTGTGGTGGGTACCTATGATACTTACACCTTATACTAGGTCCATTTGTCCCTTATTAGTGTAGTGTAGTCAGTCTCTAGAAGCCAGGCTCTCTAGAGATAGCTGTGGATGAGCAGCCAATGCTTATCTAGGAGACATGCAAAGCTCATGCAATACCACAGTAGTCACACAACACTTACACACATGAAAGAAAACATTCAGTGTTACGAAAATAAAGGTACTTTATTTTGGTGACACAAACACCAAAAATACCATAGAGGCTATACTCCATTAGGGGGTAAGTAATACACAAATTATATACACTAGTATGCAGAAATAGGCATAAGAACGGTTAGAAAACAGTGCAATTAGTGAAAACCACAATAGAGAGAAATAGGCCTAGGGGGAGCACAAACCATATATTAAGAAAGTGGAATGTGAAAGTCGGTCCCCCACTTGGTAAGTGTAGTGTGAAGAGGGGAGCTGGGAGGACTAAGAAAGCCCAAAGGTAAGTACCACAATCCAATCCAGCGACCAGGAAAGCAAGAGTAAATCACAGTAAGTTTCCTAGAACACACACAAAGAAGAACAGAAGAATATTGCAAAACCCAGAAGAGACTGCAAGACACCAACAGTGGATTCCTGGACCAGAGGAACTTTGGAAAGAGGGGATCAAGTCCAAGAAGCACAGAAGTGTCCAGGCAGAGCAGGAGCCCCAACCCACAAGGATGAAGGTGCAAGAAGTGAACCACCTGTGAGGAAGAAGAGTCAGCACTGCACCCAAGAAGGTGAAGTCGGGTTCCTGGAGGGTGCAGGTGATGTCCCACGCCGGATGGAGGATTGCAGTCAGGTTTGCGTTGTCAGAGTCTGCCAACAAGCCTTGGCCCACGCAAAGCTCGCGGGCAACGGAAAATGGTGCTGCCGGCGACCAGGAAGGACCAGGTGGACTCTACCCAAGAGGGAGAGCCAGAGGGGGCCCTCAGCAGCACGGAGAGCCCACAGAAGACCTGGCAGCAGTCACAGGAGTCCCACAGGATGAGGACAAGAGAGTCACAGAAGAGGCCCTTGCAACACTACAAGAAAGGCTCTAACGCCGCCAGAGAACCACTCAGGGAGCTGTGTGTCGCAGGAAGGAGTGCTGGGGGCTGGAGTTGCAAGATGCATGAAGATCTTGGGGGAAGGATGCCAAAAAGCCTTGGCAGCTGCAAATGATGAGGTGCTTGGGGGTACTGTCCTGCGTGGGCAGGCAAGGGCTTACATTCACCCAAGTTGGAAAGTTGGAAGAGAGGATCGTCGGGGCCACTTCAGTCCACCACCCGTAATTCAGAATCCACGCAGCTCAGCAGGAGAGGGGATCAACGCAGCGGGTCGTTGTCGCAGTTGGTGCCTGCAGAAGCAGAGGAGTGACTCCGTCACCAAAAGGGAGATTCCCTCTTCCTTCTGATGCAGACTGAAGATGGGCTGTCCTCAAAGGATGCGCGACCAGGGAAATGTTGCAGTTGTTGGAAGGAGCTGGAGATACAATGTTGCAGAAGGCGCCTTGCTTCTTTGTTGCAGCTCGTAGGCTCCTGAGGAGTCCAGATGCAGTTTCTTCGGTCGGAAGTCGAAGTGGAGAGTGCAGATGATTCCTGCTAGAGTCTTGCAAACCGAATCTGAGGAACCACCCAAAGGAGAGACCCCAAATAGCCCTGAAAGGGGGATTGGTCACCTATCCAGGTAAGCACCTATCAGGGGAGGGCTCTGATGTCCCCTGCTGGCACTGGCCACTCAGATGCTCCCAGAGTTCCCTGCCACCCTTGAATCCAAGATCGCAGAACCCAGGGACCCTCTGGAGGAGCTCTGAGCACCACCCCTGGGGTGGTGATGGACAGGGGAATGGCAACTCCCCTTTCCTTTGTCCAGTTTCGCACAAGAGCAGGGGCTGGGGGTCCCTGAACCGGTGTAGACTGGTTTATGCAAGGAGGGCACCAACTGTGCCTTTCAAAGCATTGCCAGTGGCTTGGGGAAGCTACCCCTTCCCAGCCTGTAACACCTATTTCCAAAGGGAGAGGGTGTAACACTCCTCTCCCAAAGGAAATCCTTTGTTCTGCCTTCCTGGGCTTGAGCTTCTCAAGCAATAGGAGGTCAGAGACCTGACTGGGAGGTGGCAGCAGCTTGGGCTGCCTGGAAACCCTCAGAAGGCTGAAATGGCAATATTGGGAGTCCTCCAAGGAGCCCCCATAGTGCATGGAATCGTACAACCAAAGCTTGCAAAAGCCTTGGAGTATAATTCCAACATGTTTGATACCAAACATGCCTATGTTCAGAGTTACCGTTATGTAGCTGGACATAGGTAGTGACCATAAAATTGTGTCCTCGCACTCATGAAGTCTGTGAAAATGGGCCTGGAGTTCGTGGGGGCACATTTGCTAGTGCAGGGGTGCCCTCACACACAGGTACCCTGCACCCTGCCCTCTGGGCTGGAAGGCCTGCCATAGGGGCGAATATAAGTGACCTGGTGCTGTGAAAAGTGGCAGTGAAAGGGTGCTTGCACCCTTTCACACAGGCTGCAATGGCAGTCCTACATAAGCCTTTGCATGGGCTTCCTATGGGTGGCAAAATATATGCTGCACCCCATAGGGATCCCCTGGAACCCCAATGCCCTGGGTACCTAGGTACCATATACTAGGGACTTATAAGGGGCACCAGTGTTCCTATTGTGGGTGAAATACAGACTTTTGGGAGAGAGAGCATAATCACTGGGGCCCTGGTTAGCAGGATTCCAGTGAACACTGTCAAACACACTGACATCAGGCAGAAAAAGGGGGTAGCCATGCCAAGAAAGAGGGTACTTTCCTACAGCAGTCAAGGGAATTCCTCCAAGCTACTGCGATGGTGATGGCTAGTTCTTAGCACTGGGCTGTCAAGGTGATGCGTTAGTTGTTTATTATCGGGAAGGCATTTTAGAACATAGGCTTTTGCGTATTTTGGAAGGTAATAGGTGTTTTTTTTTTTGGGCACGTTTGGTATATGGTATTTTTAGTAAAATTTTTTCTTTATCATATACATTCTCTTTTCTAATTTGTTTATCTTTGGAGGTGAGATCTGCACTACTGGTGTTTTATTCTTTTTTGACTATTGGTTCAATGGTTATTTCTAAAGATAATTCAAAACGTCATCTTTTTCTATTTCTTGGTGATAGCTGCGTTGTTTTCACTTTGATGGTCAGCCTGGTTCACACATGTTGGATTGTTGTAATGTCAAGATTTTTAACTGTTGTGGATGTACGCCCTTTTGTTCGTTGTATGATATGTGTGTCTTTGTGCTTTTACAGCCCTGAGGAAGTCTTGGATAGGACGAAACACATGTTGGTTATTCTTGAATTGAACAACATATTCATGACATCAACTTCTCAGATGTGAAGTGTAATGGGGGTGGTACATATGTCTCACGCTGCCAGGAGCGGACACTTGAGCTGTGAGACTAGTTAAAGACCCATATGTATTACCAGATCCACGGGCAGCACTATTACCTGAACACACAGAATGTGTTTACCTGCGTTTTGACTTGCGCTATACTTTTTAGGACTGGTGTTAACCAGGACCTTTTGATTCTTTTTAAAAATATATTTAAAATATTCTTAATTAAGGGTTTTCAGCCACCTCTCTTCATCCATTGCTCTGTTGGTGTATCAATCACATTCTGCTTCCGCCCACTCAGCATACAGCATGGGGCAGTGGGTCAGCCCACTTCAGCCACTGGTTCACTTCACATTGTCACTCCATTTTGCTCTCTTAAGTGGAGTACATCCACGCACAAGCTAATTCCTTTCTGTGCCAGCGTTTATGTTTCTAATTTAGTACTTTGATGTTGCCTTTGTGTTTAGAGTCTAAAGTTACAGCAGAACTAATACATCAGATGGGAGAACAGACCACATTCCATGCATTAGTTGCTCTAGTCTTCTGCCAAAGCGCGTGTACGTTCCTTTGTACTGTGCTTTATCAGACTGCTGTTATCTCGCAGCGTAACAGATTATGTGCCTGGGGACCCCTTCCCATTTGCAAATGGGTTACCATCAGCTTGAAGTTGGTGGAAACTGCAAATGTTTTGCAACCTCATTCACGGTCGCAAAACTTTTTTACATGCCAGTGTGATTCAGTATTAGGAAGGGACACTGTGAGAAGGTAGCCTCTTTCTAGCCTTGTTACCCCCACTTTTGGCCTGTTTGTGAGTATATGTCAGGGTGTTTGTCACTGTTTTCACTGTCTCACTGGGATCCTGATAGCCAGGCCTCAGTGCTCATAGTGAAAACACTATGTTTTCAGTATGTTTGTTATGTGTCACTGGGATCCTGCTGGTCAGGACCCCAGTGCTCATAGGTTTGTGACCTATATGTATGTGTCACTGGGACCCTGTCACACAGGGCCCCAGTGCTCATAGGTGTGCATGTATATGTTCCCTGTGTGGTGCCTAACTGTCTCACTGAGGCTCTGCTAATCAGAACCTCAGTGGTTATGCTCTCTCATTTCTTTCCAAATTGTCACTGACAGGCTAGTGACCATTTTTACCAATTTACATTGGCTTACTGGAACACCCTTATAATTCCCTAGTATATGGTACTGAGGTACCCAGGGTATTGGGGTTCCAGGAGATCCCTATGGGCTGCAGCATTTCTTTTGCCACCCATAGGGAGATCTGACAATACTTACACAGGCCTGCCACAGCAGCCTGAGTGAAATAACGTCCACGTTATTTCACAGCCATTTTACACTGCACTTAAGTAACTTATAAGTCACCTATATGTCTAACCTTTACCTGGTAAAGGTTAGGTGCAAAGTTACTTAGTGTGAGGGCACCCTGGCACTAGCCAAGGTGCCCCCACATTGTTCAGAGCCAATTCACTGAACTTTGTGAGTGCGGGGACACCATTACACGCGTGCACTACATATAGGTCACTACCTATATGTAGCTTCACCATGGTAACTCCGAATATGGCCATGTAACATGTCTATGATCATGGAATTGCCCCCTCTATGCCATCCTGGCATTGTTGGTACAATTCCATGATCCCAGTGGTCTGTAGCACAGACCCTGGTACTGCCAGACTGCCCTTCCTGGGGTTTCACTGCAGCTGCTGCTGCTGCCAACCCCTCAGACAGGCAGCTGCCCTCCTGGGGTCCAGCCAGGCCTGGCCCAGGATGGCAGAACAAAGAACTTCCTCTGAGAGAGGGTGTGACACCCTCTCCCTTTGGAAAATGATGTGAAGGCAGGGGAGGAGTAGCCTCCCCCAGCCTCTAGAAATGCTTTGTTGGGCACAGATGTGCCCAATTCTGCATAAGTCAGTCTACACCGGTTCAGGGACCCCTTAGCCCCTGCTCTGGCGCGAAACTGGACAAAGGAAAGGGGAGTGACCACTCCCCTGACCTGCACCTCCCCTGGGAGGTGTCCAGAGCTCCTCCAGTGTGCTCCAGACCTCTGCCATCTTGGAAACAGAGGTGCTGCTGGCACACTGGACTGCTCTGACTGGCCAGTGCCACCAGGTGACGTCAGAGACTCCTGCTGATAGGCTCCTTCAGGTGTTAGTAGCCTTTCCTCTCTCCTAGGTAGCCAAACCCTCTTTTCTGGCTATTTAGGGTCTCTGTCTCTGGGGAAACTTTAGATAACGAATGCATGAGCTCAGCCGAGTTCCTCTGCATCTCCCTCTTCACCTTCTGATAAGGAATCGACCGCTGACGGCGCTGGAAGCCTGCAAACCTGCAACATAGTAGCAAAGACGACTACTGCAACTCTGTAACGCTGATCCTGCCGCCTTCTCGACTGTTTTCCTGCTTGTGCATGCTGTGGGGGTAGTCTGCCTCCTCTCTGCACCAGAAGCTCCGAAGAAATCTCCCGTGGGTCGACGGAATCTTCCCCCTGCAACCGCAGGCACCAAAAAGCTGCATTACCGGTCCCTTGGGTCTCCTCTCAGCACGACGAGCGAGGTCCCTCGAATCCAGCGACGCTGTCCAAGTGACCCCCACAGTCCAGTGACTCTTCAGCCCAAGTTTGGTGGAGGTAAGTCCTTGCCTCACCTCGCTGGGCTGCATTGCTGGGAACCGCGACTTTGCAGCTGCTCCGGCCCCTGTGCACTTCCGGCGGAAATCCTTCGTGCACAGCCAAGCCTGGGTCCACGGCATTCTAACCTGCATTGCACGACTTTCTAAGTTGGTCTCCGGCGACGTGGGACTCCTTTGTGCAACTTCGGCGAGCACCGTTTCACGCATCCTCGTAGTGCCTGTTTCTGGCACTTCTCCGGGTGCTACCTGCTTCAGTGAGGGCTCTTTGTCTTGCTCGACGTCCCCTCTCTCTGCAGGTCCAATTTGCGACCTCCTGGTCCCTCTTGGGCCCCAGCAGCGTCCAAAAACGCCAAACGCACGATTTGCGTGTAGCAAGGCTTGTTGGCGTCCTTCCGGCGGGAAAACACTTCTGCACGACTCTCCAAGGCGAGAGGGATCCGTCCACCAAAGGGGAAGTCTCTAGCCCTTTTCGCTCCTGCAGAAACCTCAGCTTCTTCTGTCCAGTCGAAGCTTCTTTGCACCCGCAGCTGGCATTTCCTGGGCATCTGCCCATCTCCGACTTGCTTGTGACTTTTGGACTTGGTCCCCTTGTTCCACAGGTACCCTAGATTGGAAATCCACAGTTGTTGCATTGCTGGTTTGTGTCTTTCCTGCATTATTCCTCTAACACGACTATTTTGTCCTTAGGGGAACTTTGGTGCACTTTGCACTCACTTTTCAGGGTCTTGGGGAGGGTTATTTTTCTAACTCTCACTATTTTCTAATAGTCCCAGCGACCCTCTACAAGGTCACATAGGTTTGGGGTCCATTCGTGGTTCGCATTCCACTTCTGGATTATATGGTTTGTGTTGCCCCTATCCCTATGTTTCCCCATTGCATCCTATTGTAACTATACATTGTTTGCACTGTTTTCTAAGACTATACTGCATATTTTTGCTATTGTGTGTATATATATCTTGTGTATATTTCCTATCCTCTCACTGAGGGTACACTCTAAGATACTTTGGCATATTGTCATAAAAATAAAGTACCTTTATTTTTAGTATAACTGTGTATTGTGTTTTCTTATGATATTGTGCATATGACACTAAGTGGTACTAAAGTAGCTTCACACGTCTCCTAGTTCAGCCTGAGCTGCTCTGCTAAGCTACCATTATCTATCAGCCTAAGCTGCTAGACACCCTATACACTAATAAGGGATAACTGGGCCTGGTGCAAGGTGCAAGTACCCCTTGGTACTCACTACAAGCCAGTCCAGCCTCCTTCAGACACCCTAAACACGCCCCTTCCTAGCACCGAATCGCAAAAGCAAGTTACTGAGTCGCATTTTGCTTTGGTACATAGAAAAAAGCATTTTTCTGGTCACAAACAGTTAGATGGGTCGTTTGCGACCGAACAAATGCTTCCTACATCTAGCCCATAGTTACTTATTGGGGGTTTTAGCCACACTTCATCCATTTGTCTGTGATAGTGTCATCCACATTTTTCTTCCACCCACTCCAGAAGCATGAAGGGGCAACATGTCACCCCGTTTCAGCCCTTGGCTGACTTCACTAAGAGTTATGTCATGCTTTCCTTTCACAAAGTAATTCCCTTCAGTGCCAGGAAGTATTATGGTAATGTGCACTTGTTTGGAGACCAAAAAATATGTTTGCCTTTATTCACTGTTTTGTTTAGATTGCCAAAGATCCAACAGTTTCCCAAACAAAAAAGTTTTGCAAAAGCCATGACAAAACAAAACAAGAACTGCACAAAAATGCTGGTAGGTGACACCAGAGCTACTGGCTTTGTCAATGGTTGTTGATACTGGCAGAGATCACTAAACACAGTTTGGACGGAAGCTTCTCAGGTCTAATGGACCTCATCCATAGTTGGATTGTCCAGTCTTGTACCCGGGTCCACCATGACTTACCCAGAGAGTAGACATACACCGAGGCCGATTCACTGTGTTTTAATGCGAGGCGGAGGCGAGGAGGACATTGGCTATAGTTGCACTCTAGTGCCTAGTTTGTGAATGCTATGACATATATATGTATGTGTGCTGTGGCCGATGCTATATATATGTATGTGCACTGTGTTCTCCACACAGTAGGAACCCTCTTCTGCATGTGTGCTGACAACGCTCAGCTTACCAAGGGGAGCTGGGGCTCATTCACAGACAGTGACGACACAAAACTAAACCCTCACGTCATTCTTTCTTCAGATGCTGGAGATCAAACGAGGATGAGACTGAAGCCAAGAGTCGTCTCCCCACCTCAGATGCACCACTGCTGTGCTCCAGACTGTGTCCTTCCCCTCAGCCAGCTAAAGCCATCAGAGACCTGGGAGCTGATACTGGCTTTCAGCTCTCCCTGGAGACATCCTCACTGTGGAGCTCCTCCTTCTACCACAGGAAGGTGCTGAGACGGGCACTTCCCCTCCCAGAGGCCAGTGGTGGATGCATTTATTTCATCTCACAGGACCTGTGGTAAGTGGTTGTCTCTAGCAGCCCTGGTGAGGGCATTGATCCACCCAAGGCAGGTAGTCCAGCTTGAAGTTCCTCCATAAAAAGGACTATATTTAGGTTATTTTGAGAGCTCCCTATGTTTTCAATCAAGAACAGAATTATGAATAAAGTGCTAGTTCATAAGATTGTCTTGACAACCTCTCCATGTTCTATGGCAGATTCCAGTGATGCACATCCACCTGGGCCCTGGGGTCAGAGAACCCATCCCTTCTGTCACCCCTCCACAAGAGATGCCCAGGTTAGGAGGAAGAGTTATCTCTGTGGCCACCGCCAAACTGCACTAATTCCTTCAGCAGCACTCCCTTCTGCAGCACCCCCCTCAGCAGCACTCTCTTCTGCAGCACTTCCTTCAGCTGCATTCCCTTCAGCAGCTCTCCCTTCTGCAGCTCTCCCTTCAGTAGCACTCCCTTCTGCAGCACCCCCTTCAGCAGCACCCCTTCAGCAGCACTCCCTTCTGCAGCTCTCCCTTCTGCAGCAGTCCCTTCAGCATCAGTCCCTTCATCAGCACTCCCTTCATCAGCACTCCCTTCAGCTGCACTCCCTTCAGCTGCACTCTCTTCAGCAGCTCTACCTTCAGCAGCTCTACCTTCAGCAGCACTCCCTTCAGCAGCACTCCCCTTAGTAGCACTCCCCTTAGTAGCACTCCCTTCAGCAGCACCCCCTTGTGCAACTGTCCCTTCAGCAGCACCCCCTTCAGCAGCACCTCCTTTAGCAGTTCTCCCTTCAACAGCACTCCCTTTTTGAGCACTCCCTTTACCAGCACCACCTTCTGCAGCACCCCCTTCAACAGCACTCCCTTCAGCAGCACTCTCTTCAACAGCTCTCCTTTCAGCAGCACGCCCTTCTGCAGCACGCCCTTCCGCAGCTCTCGCTTCAATAGCACTCCCTTCAGCAGCACTCCCTCCAGCAGCTCTCCCTTCAGCAGCTCCCGCTTCAATAGCACTCCCTTCAGTAGCAATCCCTTCTGCAGCTCTCTTTTCAGCAGATCTCCCTTCAGCAGCTCTCCCTTCAGCAACTCTCCCTTCAGCAACTCTCCCTTCAGCAACTCTCCCTTCAGCAGCACCCCCTTCCGCAGCACTCCCTTCAGTAGCTCTCCCTTCAGCCGAACTCCCTTCTGCAGCATTCCCTTCCGCATCCCTCCCTTCCGCAGCTCATCCTTCACCAGCACCCCCTTCAGCAGCACTCCCTTCTGCAGCTCTCCATTCAGCAGCTCTCTCTTCAGCAGCACTCCTTTCAGCAGCACTCCCTTCAGCAACACTCCCTTCAGCAGCACTCCCTTCAGCAGCACTCCCTTCAGCAGCACTCCCTTCAGCAGCTCTCCCTTCAGCAGCACCCCCTTTCGCAGCACTTCCTTCAGTAGCACTCCCTTCAGCAGCTCTCTCTTCAGCAGCACTCCCTTCTGCAGCTCTCCCTTCAGTAGCACTCCCTTCAGCAGCACTCCCTTCAGCAGCTCTCCCTTCTGCAGCTCTTCCTTCACCAGCACCCCCTTCAGCAGCACCCCTTCAGCAGCACCCCCTTCAGCAGCACTCCATTTAGCAGCTCTCCCTTCGACAGCACCCCCTTCAACAGCACCCCCTTCAACAGCACTCCCTTTTTGAGCACCCCCTTTACCAGCACCACCTTCTGCAGCACCCCCTTCAGCAGTACTCCCTTCAACAGCACTCCCTTCAACAGCTCTCCCTTCAGTAGCTCTCCCTCCACCAGTACTCCCTTCAGCAGCACTCCCTTAAGCAGCACTCCCTTAAGCAGCACTCCCTTCCGCAGCACTCCCTTCCGCAGCACTCCCTTCACCAGCACTCCCTTCAGCAGCTCTCTCTTCAGCAGCACTCTCTTCAGCAGCACTCTCTTCAGCAGCACTCCCTTCTGCAGCACTCCCTTCTGCAGCTCTCCCTTCAGCAGCACCCCCTTCAGCAGCACTCCCTTCAGCAGCACTCCCTTAAGCAGCACTCCCTTAAGCAGCACTCTCTTCTTCAGCTCTCCCTTCAGTAGCACTCCCTTCTGCAACACTCCCTTCAGCAGCACTCCCTTCAGTAGCACTCCCTTCACCAGCAATCCCTTCAGCAGCTCTCCCTTTAGGAGCACTCCCTTCAGCAGCACCCCCTTCAGCAGCACTCCCTTCAGCAGCACCCCCTTCAGCAGCACCCCCTTTAGCAGCTCTCCCTTCAACAGCACCCCCTTCAGCAGTACTCCCTTCAGCAACTCTCCCTTGAGCAGCTCTCCTTCCAGCAGTACTCCCTTCAGCAGCACTCCCTTCAGCAGCACTCCCTTCAGCAGCACTCCCTTCAGCAGCACTCCCTTCAGCAGCACTCCCTTAAGCAGCACTCCCTTAAGCAGCACTCTCTTCTTCAGCTCTACCTTCATTAGCACTCCCTTCTGCAACACTCCCTTCAGCAGCACTCCCTTCAGTAGCACTCCCTTCCGCAGCTCTCGCTTCAATAGCACTCCCTTCAGCAGCACTCCCTTCAGCAGCTCTCCCTTCAGCAGCTCCCGCTTCAATAGCACTCCCTTCAGTAGCAATCCCTTCTGCAGCTCTCTTTTCAGCAGCTCTCCCTTCAGCAGCTCTCCCTTCAGCAACTCTCCCTTCAGCAACTCTCCCTTCAGCAGCACCCCCTTCCGCAGCACTCCCTTCAGTAGCTCTCCCTTCAGCCGAACTCCCTTCTGCAGCATTCCCTTCCGCATCCCTCCCTTCCGCAGCTCATCCTTCACCAGCACCCCCTTCAGCAGCACTCCCTTCTGAAGCTCTCCATTCAGCAGCTCTCTCTTCAGCAGCACTCCCTTCAGCAACACTCCCTTCAGCAACACTCCCTTCAGCAGCACTCCCTTCAGCAGCTCTTCCTTCAGCAGCTCTCCCTTCATCAGCACTCCCTTCAGCGGCACTCCCTTCAGCAGCTCTCCCTTCAGCAGCACTTCCTTCAGTAGCACTCCCTTCAGTAGCTCTCTCTTCAGCAGCACTCCCTTCTGCAGCTCTCCCTTCAGTAGCACTCCCTTCAGCAGCACTCCCTTCAGCAGCTCTCCCTTCTGCAGCTCTTCCTTCACCAGCACCCCCTTCAGCAGCACCCCCTTCAGCGGCACCCCCTTCAGCAGCACTCCATTTAGCAGCTCTCCCTTCGACAGCACCCCCTTCAACAGCACCCCCTTCAACAGCACTCCCTTTTTGAGCACCCCCTTTACCAGCACCACCTTCTGCAGCACCCCCTTCAGCAGTACTCCCTTCAACAGCACTCCCTTCAACAGCTCTCCCTTCAGTAGCTCTCCCTCCACCAGTACTCCCTTCAGCAGCACTCCCTTAAGCAGCACTCCCTTAAGCAGCACTCCCTTCCGCAGCACTCCCTTCCGCAGCACTCCCTTCCGCAGCACTCCCTTCCGCAGCACTCTCTTCAGCAGCACTCTCTTCAGCAGCACTCCCTTCTGCAGCACTCCCTTCAGCAGCACTCCCTTCAGCAGCACTCCCTTAAGCAGCACTCTCTTCTTCAGCTCTCCCTTCAGTAGCACTCCCTTCTGCAACACTCCCTTCAGCAGCACTCCCTTCAGTAGCACTCCCTTCACCAGCAATCCCTTCAGCAGCTCTCCCTTTAGGAGCACTCCCTTCAGCAGCACCCCCTTCAGCAGCACTCCCTTCAGCAGCACCCCCTTGTGCAACTGTCCCTTCAGCAGCACCACCTTTAGCAGCTCTCCCTTCAACAGCACCCCCTTCAGCAGTACTCCCTTCAGCAACTCTCCCTTGAGCAGCTCTCCTTCCAGCAGTACTCCCTTCAGCAGCACTCCCTTCAGCAGCTCTGACTTCAGCAGCACTCCCTTCCACAGCTCTCACTTCAATAGCGCTCCGTTCAGCAGCACTCCCTTCAGCAGCTCTCTGTTCAGCAGCACTACCTTCAGAAGCACTCCCTTCAGCAGCACTCCCTTCACTAGAATCCCCTTCTGCAGCACTCGCTTCAGCAGAACTGCCTTCTGCAGTGCTCCGGTCAGCAGCACTCCCTTCCACAGCTCTCCCTTCAGCAGCACTCCCTTCAGCAGCACCCCCTTCGGCAGCACGCCCTTCGGCAGCACGCCCTTCAGTAGCACATCCTTCACCAGCACTCCCTTCAGGAGCTCTCCCTTCAGCAGCACTCCCTTCTGCAGCAGTCCCTTCACCAGCACTCCCTTCACCAGCACTCCCTTCACCAGCACTCCCTTCACCAGCACTCCCTTCATCAGCACTCCCTTCATCAGCACTCCCTTCTGCAGCATTTCCTTCAGCAGCACTCCCTTCAGTAGCACTCCCTTCAGCAACACCCCTTGTGCAACTGTCCCTTCAGCAGCACCCCCTTCAGCAGCACTCCCTTCAGTAGCACCCCCTTCATCAGCACTCCCTTCAGCAGCACTCCCTTCAGCAGCACTCTCTTCAGAAGAACTCCCTTCAGCAGAACTCCCTTCACCAGCACTCCCTTCAGCAGCTCTCCCTTCACCAGCACCCCCTTCTGCATCACTTCCTTCAGCAACACTCCCTTCAGTAGCACTCCCTTTACCAGCTGTCTTCACCAGTTCTCTCTTCAGCAGCTCTCCCTTCAACAGCACTCCCTTATGCGGCCCTTCCTTCAGTAGCATTCCCTTCTGCAGCTCTACCTTCAGCAGCATTCCCTTCAGCAGCACTCCCTTCAGCAGCACTCCCTTCAGCAGCTCTCCCTTCCGCAGCTCTTGCTTCAATAGCGCTCCCTTCAGTAGCAATCTTTTCAGCAGCACTCCCTTTTGCAGCTCTCCCTCCAGCAGCACTCCCTTCAGTAGCACTCCCTTCAGCAGCTCTCCCTTCTGCAGCTCTCCCTCCAGCAGCACTCCCTCCAGCAGCACACTCTTCTCCAGCTCTCCCCTCAGCAGCACTCCCTTCTGCAGCTCTCCCCTCAGCAGCACTCCCTTCAAAAGCACTTCCTTCAGCAGCACTCCCTTCAGCAGCACTCCCTTCAGCAGCACTCCCTTCACCAGAACCCCCTTCTGCAGCTTTCCCTTCAGCAGCACTCCCTTCAGCAGCACTCCCTTCAGCAGCTTTCCCTTCAGCAGCTTTCCCTTCAGCAGCTCTCCCTTCAGCAGAACTGACTTCTGCAGCTCTCCATTCAGCAGCCCTCCCTTCAGCAGCACCCCCTTCTACAGCTTTCCCTTCAGCAGCACTCCCTTCACCAGCACTCCCTTCAGCAGCTCTTTCTTCAGCAGCTCTCCCTTCAGCAGCAATCCCTTCAGCAGCAATCCCTTCAGCAGCACTCCCTTCACTAGCACCCCCTTCAGCAGCACTCCCTTCAGCAGCACTCACTTCACCAGCACTCCCTTCACCAGCACCCCCTTCAGCAGCACTCCCTTCAGCAGCACTCCTTTCGGCAGCACTCCTTTCGGCAGCACTCCCTTCACCAACACTCTCTTCAGCAACACTCCCTTCAGCAGCACTTTCTTCAGCAGCAGTTCCTTCAGCAGCACCCCCTTCGTGAGCACTCCCTTCAGCAGCACTCCCTTCAGCAGCACTGCCTTCAGCAGCTCTCCCTTCTGCAGCTCTCCCTTAAAGCACTCCCGTCAGCAGCTGTCCCTTCAGCAGCTCTCCCTTCAGCAGCTCTCCCCTCAGCAGCACTCCCCTCAGCAGCACTCCCCTCAGCAGCTCTCCCTTCATCAGCACCCGCTTCAGCAGCACCCCCTTTGAGTACGGTCATCTAAGGAGTCCCGTCTACTGTATTTCTGGAAAACTGCAGGCATGGCTCATTATTTTGTGTGTCTCCGTCCGCGTGTCCTCCAGTCTGAGTACCTCTCATGAATGATTATTTAGAGCTGGGAAGCTTGGAGAACGCCCTCTTATGATTCTCGTGCTACATCAAATATTTATTTTTTAAAAAGACAGTGGGATCGTCATTTACGGGGATTCGGCGTAAGGCAGTGGAGCAAGGCAGGTATGCCCAGGGATTTAAGCAGGATGAAAAAACTGGGGGTTCTCTCAAAGGGGTGTGGCCTTTATATAAAGAGCGTGGCCTAAAAACACATAAGCTAAAAATCTGCACTTAGCATAGTGTGCGAACAGACTGTTTTTTTGTTGCTTCTTTCAATCACTGCATCTAGATATATAATACAATAAGTAACATTACACCTACAAAAAAAGCTAGGACTATTGGCTTTGTCAAGAGTTGTTAGCTGCTTAAGGTAAACAAATACAACAATGGTTTCATTGTATATAATACTAAAAATGATTCAGTTCTGAAATGATAAGACTGAGAAAGAACTCTAACCCGTCTCTTTGAAGTTGCTTCAAAGGCAGGGATGGGTGGTCCTGCTGCCCAGTTACGATTTTGATTTCATCCGGAGGATGAAGACAACAGTGGAGAGCCCGGTAGAGTGTGTAAGCATGTTACAACCATCCCTTGTCTACTTGCAAACCTTTCCCATACTTAGTCTAGTGCCAAATAATAGTGTAGTAATTGCAGTAGTGGTCACATATTTCAGGCCAGTGTATCACTTTCTTACAATCCTCCCACAAATCTCTTGGTACAGTAATGCTAAACAATGTATCCAGATCCTTCCAAAGCAGCCCTCCCATGGCTATTATTCTGTTTAACTCTGTACATTTGTATGCACGTCAAGATACTGTGGGGGTCATTCTGACCTTGGCGGTCTTTTCGCAAGACCGCCGAGTTACCGCCGCGGTGAAGACCGCCGACCGCGGAGGTATGCCGCTGTGCGCATTCTGACCGCTGGGAGCGTTCCGCCGGAAAACCGCCAGCAGCCACACTGGCGGTCGGCGGGAAAGTGGAGACTGGTCAACCTCCACCGCCACGCCAGCAGAACACTGCCCACAGAATTACGACCCACATTTCTGTGTGGCGGTCTTCTGTTGGCGGTCTTCTGTTGGCGGTCACCTCCCCATGGCTCCTGTCGCCTCCCGGAGGACCAACGCACAAGGTAAGTTGATCGTCCGTGAGGGGAGGGGGTGGGGGGGTGTTGTGTGATGTGTGCGTGCATGGGGGTGTGCGTGTGAGTGTGTAGAGGGGGTGTGTGAGTGCGTGCATGCGGGCGGGGAGTGCTGCTGTGCCTATGGGCAATGTGTGTAGTTCGGCGGGTGCGCATGTCGGCATGTATGTGTGCGGGTATGTGTCCCCGTTGTGTATGTGTGTGTGTATATGTGCATGTTGGGGGTGTGTGCATGTCGGGGTGGGGGTGGGGAGGGGGTTCGTACCACCTCTGGGGAGTGGCAGGGGGGTGGAGGGTGTGGGGGGAGGACTCGGGGGGGCAGTGGGGGGTGGGGGAGACCCCTATCAGTGCCAGGGAAGGAATTCCCTGGCCCCGATAGTGCCTACCGCCATGGTTCGCATGGCGGTTCCCGACCGCCAGAAACCGCGGCGGTAAGCAGGGTCATGATACCGTTGGCGGTCTTGGGTCGACCGCCGGACCGGAGTGCGCAGACTCCAGCCCGTCGGTCATGACCGCCGTGGCTGTCGGAGTGGGGAAGTGGCGGTCAGAATGCCATTTTTTTTACCGCCGGTCTGTTCGCGGTCCGACCGCCGCCCCTCCGCCGACCGCCAAGATCAGAATGAGGGCCTGTGTCTTGTGATCTCCAGCTGTGTGTTTGTATTGCTGAGCACCTCCTTCCACATCTTGATGTTATGGATTGTGTGATGTGCATACGTGGACATATCCCATAGTAAATTGTGTGATCTCTCACGCCCCTTGCCAATGCACCCTTACATTTCATTTGATATCTGTTTGTACTTCTGTTCATGTTTTCTGATGGCGTTAGCCACTTCCTCTTTACCCTGGCTATGAAATAACTGTCTAATTCTTTCATAAGGTCTCTTACTTTTTTGCTTTTATTTTTCACTTCCTCATCCATCAAACGCCATGCCAGGGTGCGGCTTTCACGTTCCGTCTCTGCCTGCTGCTGTGGAAACAGCTCAGAGTGTTTGGTCCCTGTTGTGGTGCCCTGAGGCTGTAGTGTATTTCCCAAATGTCCTCAAGCAAAATCGATGTTTTGTTCCCGTGACTGTGCACTCGCCACAGGAAGAGATCTTGCCAAGCCCTTATTATCTCTAATTGTTTCATCCTCCAATCTTCCCTGCCCTTGTTAGCCCCCCCACTATGTGGAGGAAACCATTCTTCAGTTCAGCCATTTTTTATTTTTAGATTATCCTCCACATACAGGACAGCCCCACATTCACTGCTGCCCCGTTAAGATTTTGATTTCATCCGGAGGATGAAGACAACAGTGGAGAGCCCGATAGAGACCCATCTCAGCAGCTGCATTTTAGAACTGCTGGTGCTGAGCACCAGCAGGACCCAGCCCACTTAAAGTCCTGCCTACGCCAAAGTGAAAGGGCAGAACCTATGGCATGCACCACATTCCTGTCCCTTCCCCCTGAGCTCAACGCAGGCACCCTTACACACATGGAAAGGGGAAACAACGGACGCATCTCTTGGGGAGGCGTAAGGTTTTGACGCATCTCCAGGTTTACATGGCCTTGTTAATCTGAGAATGCGTCAAAATCCATGGGTGTTGCGTGGGAACACCCACTGCAACGCCCATGGAACGCCTCTCTGGCGCAGAGTAAGGCAACACAGTGGTTTGCACTACCTTGACTTACTCAATATCTTTCAGGCTATACAAAGCCACGCACAGTGGTTTTGCGTGGCCTCATAGATATGATTTTGTAGTCTGCGCCACTGAAGCTTCAAAGAAAGTGAGGCTCAAGCAGCGCACAAAAACAATCCTCATTACGCTTCTCCTGGGAGGCGTATCTTTTTGACGCTGCATTGCACTACTCCATATTTTTGCAGCCACACAAAGTGGCTTCAAAAATATGACTTAGAGGTTTGAGTCATGCATGTACCACGATGTGTGGTGCAAGCATGACGCAAAGCTCATGCAAACATGCCTCTGAGTTTCTAAAGCCCTCCACCCCCAGAGGTAAAACTTGATGCCCCTTCCCCTCCTGTATCCTTGGAGGGACAAGTACCTAAAGGGAGTGACCAAGCTATCCAAGCACTGGGATAACGGCAGCGGGACACCAGTGGCAAATGACAGTACCAACACAAGATACTGCCCTGTAACCACTCACCCCCACAGGACCCACACAGGATACTGCCCTGTAACCACTGACCGCCACAGGACCCACACAGGATACTGCCCTGTAACCACTCTCCCCCACAGGACCCACACAGGATACTGCCCTGTAACCACTGACCCCCACAGGACCTACACAGGCTACTGGTCTGTAACCACTGACTGCCACAGGACCCACACAGGATACTGCCCTGTAACCACTGAGTGCCCCAGGATCCAGGCAGGGTAATGCCCTGTAACCGCTCACCCCACAGGACCTACACAGGATACTGCCCTGTAACTACTGACCCCCACAGGACCTACACAGGATACTGCCCTGTAACCACTCACCCCCACATTACCTACACAGGGTACTGCCCTGTAACTACTGACCGCCACAGGACCCACATAGGATACTGCCCTGTAACCACTGAGTGCCCCAGGATCCAGGCAGGGCAATGCCCTGTAACCACTCACCCCCAAATGACCTACACAGGATACTGCCCTGTAACCACTCACTCCCACAGGACCTACACAGGATACTGCCCTATAACCACTGACCCCCCCACAGGACCTACACAGGATACTGCCCTGTAACCACTGACCGCCACAGGACCCACACAGGATACTGCCCTGTAACCACTCACCCCCACAGGACCCACACAGGATACTGCCCAGTAACCACTCACCCCCACAGGACCTACACAGGATACTGCCCTGTAACCACTAACTGCCACAGGACCTACACAGCATACTGCCCTGTAACCACTCAGTGCCCCAGGATCCAGGCAGGGCAATGCCCAGCAACCACTGACTGCCCCAGGACTGCACAGGATAGTGCCCTGTAACCACTGAGTGCCCCAGGATCCCCGCAGGGCAATGCCCAGTAACCACTGAGTGCCCCAGGACTGCACAGGATACTGCCCTGTAACCACTGAGTGCCCCAGGATCCCTGCAGGGCAATGCCCAGTAACCACTGAGTGCCCCAGGACTGCACAGGATACTACCCTGTAACCACTGACTGACAGGATAACATTCAACGCTGCCCTTTAGCCACTGACTGCCCCAGGCCTCATACACAGGATACTGCCCGGTAACTACTGACTGCCCCAGGACCTTACATGATACTGCTCTGTAACCACTAACTGCCCCCAGGACTCACAGAAGACAAACATTTCTGAAATAACTGATTGCCCCAGAACCTCTCAGCAGACTGCCCAGTAACCAATTACTGCTCCAGGGCTCACAGAAAAGGCTTCAAAGTTTGCATGACATGTCCCTCGTTGTAAATCTTACATGCTTGAAATAATGAATACATACATTGGGTCAAGTGAACTCCTGTCCCATGATATTACAAAATCTACACCTTTCTCAGAAGCAGCAGCTTTTTCTGCAGGTCTGTAACTGATAACCCCTTGTAAAAATGCCCTCTTTTTATCAAGTGAATACTGTCCATCCACAAAGGGTCTGTGTTACAAGGCATAGATTTGACTTATGGCTCTAAAATGTCATGAAGTACTCTGGATTAAAAAATAGTCAACTAAGTGTAAACACATGATATATGTGATTGCAAACTACTCACTCCTCTGTTGACTGTTAGACCTAATTTACACATGTGAGTGTTCCTAGCGGCAGTGGCTAGGCCAGTGTGCCATCAGCTCTTGTGCAAGGAAGGAACTGCCTCCAAGATACTGTTAGAATTGTAAAATACACCAGTGGTTAGGGTTCAGTGGGCCACAGAGGCCCGGTGTCACTGCACCTCCTGTACCCGTGGAGCATTGGGTTGCATCATGAACCGTTCCGTCAAGATTTAAAATTGCCTCCTTTGGATTTCTTGTAATTTTTGTGTCTTTTTTATGTCTGTGTACAAACATGACTGCCTTAGTATAGGGATGTGACCTAAACTTGGGACCTTCAGATCCTTAAGTCCTGTTGAAGGCTGGTGACCCGGGTTGGGTACTGGAGAATGATCACAACATGTTGATAGAAAGCTCTGTGTTACTGGCCAGGGCAGTCAACAATAAACTTACATTGTGGGCACATGACCTGCAGTTTGGTTTAAACAGCCCTGAAACATGCTGGTCAGTAATCAGGATATTCCGGGCTCCCACCGCGTGGTTCAGACCATCCACACACAGTCATGTGCCCACCATGTGGTGGAGAAGCCCTATGATGAAGCATGCCACAAGATGTGGGTGAGGGCATCTCCTACAGTGAGTGAGCTCCTTCACACTAGCAGAGCAGCACTGGAGTCAGTGGGGCCTGGGGCTCATCATACCACGCGGATGATGTATGGGGGTGTTCGAGGGGGCAGGACCAGTGAGCTTTGCAACCCTTCGCCCCTCTCCTGCAGTGCAGAGGTGTAAATTACACGTATAAAAAACCATGGGTTGCACTTGCTGTAATCTGCACAAGTCTGTTTTGGCAGAAGTGAAACATTCAATAAAGTTGTTGATTACAAATGTATTTTTGGCACCTGGTTATCTAGAGAAGTATTTGATAAACTTGGTTTAGGCGTCTGCTGAGAGGACCATGGGTTGGCTGCCTCGTAACAGTAGATGTGTAAATTACGTATACCAGACATGCACCGTCCTTCAGTGTTTGAGCGCAGGTGAATGAACCCAAAGGAAAGGAGGACAGACTTGAATGTATATGGAGACTCCAATCTCAGACCCCACTCGTGACCCAAGGGTCAGGAGAAGCTTCACTGTCCAGACCACATCACTTCCCTTCTTAGTTTGTGGAGTTAGTTACATCATCAGACTGGCTGGGAAGCCTCAACTGTCCCTTTGTTGTGGGTACAACACCATTCCTAGAAAAGAAGCTATTTCCATTGACATATGGGCATTCATACAATCATGTCTTACTCTGAAACCTAAAACAGAATTATAAAGTTAAAACAATAACAATTCAGTTTCTCCACTGCGCCTGTTCTCGGACCAATCCACTGTGGTTTACTGCGGGTGACTTGGAGCACGGCCAACAGAACATAAACAACACGAAACACGGAGTATGTGGTGAGGAGTAGCACAGACTGTACTCACCCGACGATAGCATCCTCAGGTAAGCAGGGAACAGTTCGTGAACAGAATCTTCCACAAAGTCATTGTCTTGTACAAAGTACCCCTGGATCAGCTTCCGGGGATCAAATAACTCGTCGTACATTTCCTTCAGACTCATGCCAGAGGCCATGTTCTCAGCTGTGCAGCTCTCCTGCTTTCAGTGTTTGCAGCCTGCGCTCACACAATATCTGCAGGAAATCCACACAATAAAGAACATTTACTAGACATCTACATTGTAAATATCTACAAGAAATCTATATTGTCAATGATACCCCACAAACATCTACATTATAAGGGATATTCACTAGAAATCTACATTATAAAGAATATCTACAAAATATCTATATTGTAAATAAATAATATCTACATTATAAAGAACAGCTACTAGAAATCTACATTGTAAATTATATCTTCAAGAAATCTACTTTATAAATATCTACAAGAAATCTACATTATTAAATAGGATCTACTACAAATGTACATTCGAAATTATATTTACTAGAAATCTACATTGTAAATGATAT
This sequence comes from Pleurodeles waltl, assembly GCF_031143425.1. Classification (NCBI taxonomy): domain Eukaryota; kingdom Metazoa; phylum Chordata; class Amphibia; order Caudata; family Salamandridae; genus Pleurodeles; species Pleurodeles waltl. The sequence goes on along the minus strand of NC_090438.1, from coordinate 16,347,343 downwards.
CTACAAAAAATCTTCAATGTAAATGATCTTTGGAAAGCATCCGTGGAGGGAGAGCGCTGCTCACAGAAGCCGGTCACCTCAGCTCTAATCAGGCTTCACTTTCAGATTCAGGGTCAGACCTGCTTGACACACTGCCCTACAAACTATACTACCAAGAGCTGTTCACAAGCCGGGTGCAGAGTCCATCCCTCCACGGTTACCTGTGCGTGTGTGTAGAGGTCCCCGCCCGACTGCGCAGTCTCCACACATGTAGGTGTTTTAGTAGTAAATGTGGGTGGGGCCGGAAGGAGTGGGTGGGACTTACTTCCAGAGGGGGTGGGGCGAGGGAAGACCAAGAGTGATCTCATGAGAGTCAGGGAGGTGTCATGCTCCATGACTTCCGATGCAGAGCCCAGGCGACGCTCGTCTAGTAGTCCTCTCGATGCTCACACATCAAGGTTGTAGAAGGAGAGCCTTGAAGTAAATATGAGCAAGAGATGACACAAATGCTTAGGGGCGTGTTTCACATAGGTGACATTAAGCCAGTCCGCTTAGATCTAGTGTCTTCAAACCCCAGTTGTGCAAGGCAGACTAAATGTCAGTAGTCAGTCCTGTGTAAGGCCCCAGAGCTGAGCACTGAGGAGAGGGACGCCCCACCCAGGTGCACCACACCACCTGTTGCTCTCCCAGTAGCCTGTGTTGTCATCACGGCGCCTCTATGTTCCAAGACACAAGATTACCACAAAGGGATTTAGGAAGGGGCGTCCCTCACCCACACAGGAGTAAAGCAGTTGCTATACTCCTGAGGCCCAGACACGTATCTTACACTTTTGTAGTAAATTTACACTCAGAGTTTGTGAATACAGAAAAATAGTAAACACCTTTCAAAGTGTAAATTACTCCCATTGCTTACACATTCATGGCGACTGTCTCCCCTAGACTGGCACCCCTTGACTCCTGCATAGGCACCGCTCATGAAGCCAAGCGCTTCGTCTGAATCCCCAGACCAGCAGTGATGACGAGGGGTGAACATTCTTGCAGCCAATGCTGGATTTCTGATTGTGCCAGTGTGGAGAAGAAGAAACTCTTCTTTGGTGACCCTCGGTTCAGTAAAAGGGAGACAAACAGGTTTCAGGTTTTCAGAGGAAGCTTTTTAACCTTTCAGTCTGTTTTACAGATGTTAATAATTGAGCGATCCTAGCATAGAGATGAATGATTACATCGTATTTACCTGGCAACAGAGACCCCGGTGGAATCAGTTTAGTGGTGTGAAGACGCTGTTGCTCGTGGAGTGGATTTTAGCCGCGTGGTGCAGGGCCACACAGCAAGTGACCGTGCTGCTCTACTCTGTGCCACAGGGAAAGGACAGAAATGTGTCATACACGAGAATGTGCATTCCTGTCCTCTCCCCCTGCGCTGGCACACAATTCGCTGCCTAGCGTCAACGCAGGCACCCTTGCACCATGATGCGAGGATGCCTGCATCGTATGCAGGGTTGTTTCTGTCAGTAAGGGACACAGAAGCGTTTTACCTCTTTCTGTGTGTGCTGCAGATTACAGCACACATAGAAAAAGGAAAAAAAACAAGGAGAAATTAAGATATTACTCCTCATTATGCCTCCCCTGGGTAGGCGTACGATTTTAACGCATGACCAGGTTTGCAGATTCTTCTAAATCTGGGAATGCTTCAAAACCCATGGGTGTTGCACGGGAAAGCCCACCGCAACGCCCAAGGAATGCCTCCCTGATGCAGCGTAAGGCGATGAGGCGACTTGCGTTGCGTTACACCACATCTGCATGGTCATGAAAAGCCATGCAGTGTGACTTTGCATGGCCCTGTAGATATGGGCCTGTACTACACACTGTAAATAAGCCCCTATGTCCTCAGTTGGATAGGAAATCTGGAATGAAAGAGCAGCTATGGACAAGTGCTAACCGTGGCATGGGACATACCTTGTCTAACTTCACCAGTTTGTCTAATGTCCGTCTGTGGACCTTAAGGTCTGGACATTCTGCAGATGGGTAACCCATACAGCAATGGTATACGGGGGTGAGAGGTGCACTTTGTGGAGGATCAATCAATGATCAAAAGCATTGTTTTCTGGTTTTAATAATAAGGATGCTTCAATGTAATTTTACTATAAAAAGAAGCACCCAAACCTTTAGCACATTAAACTTCAATTGCCAATTACAGCTGACCTATCCCTGAACAGGGAGGTTTTGTACATTTTCAGAACAGACGTTGGTCTGTGGGGTTTATACCATCTGCCTCTTTGTTGCATTAGGAATCCAGGATAATGATTCAAATAACTACTGGCCAAGGTAGTCAAAATGTCTAACCCTATGCAGCACAATCTGTCCTAATTTTCGACCACTCCTGAATTTCCATTGGGGATTGAAACACGTATATTTTGTATTTTCTGGATTAATCACCAGCACCTGCCTAACTTAAAAGTCTTTGAACTTGTTCAATAACAACTGTGTACCCATTAGTGTTCTGGAGATCAGGAGAGTGCCATCAGCAAACATTAGCACAAACGTTTCAAGGGGAATCAACACAAGCCAGCAATGATTTAACAACCCTTCTGATGTAAAAGGAGAATAGCTTGGTGGCCAGGACACAACCCTGCCTCGCTCCTCTCATGATTGGAATTTGCTTGATTCATTTTCCGTAGATGCCCCATCTAACCTCTGCGTACTTGTCCTCGTGCAAGTGGATTACACTCAACAAGATGTTGTCTGATACCCCCAGTTATGTTCATTACTTCCGCAGGGAGGCTCTCAGAAGAAGGTCAAAGGCTGCTTGCAAGTCAACAAATGTGACTTAAAGATATTCATGTGTTATAGACACATAGGTGGTCATTACAACACTGGCGGTCGGTGTTAAAGCGGCGGTAAAACCGGCAACAGGCCGGCGGAAAAAAAATTGGAATCACGACCGTGGCGGAAACCGCCAACATAGACAGCCACTTTAACACTCCGACCGCCAAGGCGGTACAAACAAACACCGCGGCGGTAACCGCCAACAGACAGGCGGAGGACAATGTACCGCCCACAGAATTACAACAGTCCAATCCGCCACCTTTTCCGGGGCGGATTCACTGCGAACAAAAACACAGCGGAAACAGGACTTGGAAGGGAAAACACTCACCTCTACACACCCCATGAGGAATCAGGACGCCATGGAACCCGAGCTCCAGATACTCCCAGCCTTTATCTTCCTGCTTTTCTACCAGGAACAACAAAGACGGCGGCGAAGACCACGGTGAGTACTGCACCTACGACACAGGGGAGTGGGGAGGGAAAAGAGAGTGACACACACATGCAACACGCAACACCCCTACCCCCACCCTCACCCACGACAACACACACACTAATACATCATGATAAATTAGAGTTACACCCCCCAACCTCCCCTGGAAGAATGCAAAGACAAAAGGAAATTAGTCAAATGATTGTAATATATTCAAATCCATGAATCAAACATATATACATATATAAAGATATTCACACTATAAACAAATATATACACCAAGAATACAAGTCCAAGGGATTCCACCACCATAGTCCGTGGACCACTGGGCCCAAAATGCATGGGCGAGGCCCACACTCAATACCCGAACAAGACGGAGAGAACACTGCTGGGGCATCTGATAGAAATAAAACAGGCACCTCAAGGGGAAGGGAAGGGGGGCACCTCAGCTGGATGAGTGCACGGCACCAGCTCCACGAGGGGGCTCCATGCCCACTGCTTTATCCTGGGGAGTGCAAAGCCACAGTCTCTCAAGTCTCTCCAGTGGGTGGTTTGCCCACTGCTTTATCCAGGGGAGTGCAAAGCCACAGTCTGTCAAGTCTCTCCAGTGGGTGGGTTGCCCACTGCTTTATCCTGGGGAGTGCAAAGCCACAGTCTGTCAAGTCTCTACAGTGGGTGGGTTGCCCACTGCTTTATCCAGGGGAGTGCAAAGCCACAGTCTCTCAAGTCTCTCCAGTGTGTGGTTCGCCCATTGCTATATCCTGGGGAGTGCAAAGCCACAGTCTCTCAAGTCTCTACAGTGGGTGGGTTGCCCACTGCTGCATCCTGGGGAGTGCAAAGCCACAGTCTCTCAAGTCTCTCCAGTGGGTGGTTTGCCCACTGCTTTATCCTGAGGAGTGCAAAGCCACAGTCTCCCAAGTCTCTCCAGTGGGTGGTTTGCCCACTGCTTTATCCTGGGGAGTGCAAAGCCACAGTCTCCCAAGTCTCTACAGTGGGTGGGTTGCCCACTGCTTTATCCTGGGGAGTGCAAAGCCACAGTCTCTCAAGTGGATAACAGTCTCCACTGGTTCTGGAGGGGGCCTGGTGCCCAGAGTACTTTCCCCTGCCAAGTACTGAGCTAGTGGATGTCATTCTCCACTGGTTCTGGAGGGGGCTTTGTGCCGAGAGTGCTTCATCCTGCCAAGGACTGAGGTAGTGGATGTAAATCTCCACTGGTTCTGGAGGGGGCTTTGTGCCCAGAGTGCTTCATCCTGCCAAGGACAGAGGTAGTGGATGGATCTCTCCACTGGTTCTGGAGGGGGCTTTGTGCCCAGAGTGCTTCATCCTGCCAAGGACAGAGGTAGTGGATGGATCTCTCCACTGGTTCTAGAGGGGACTTCATGCCCAGAGTGCTTCATCCTGCCAATGACTGAGGTAGAGGATGTCATTCTCCACTGGTTCTGGAGGGGGCTTTGTGCCCAGATTGCTTCATCCTGCCAAGGACTGAGGTAGTGGATGCCATTCTCCACTGGTTCTGGAGGGGGCTTTGTGCCCAGAGTGCTTCATCCTGCCAAGGACTGGGGTAGTGGATGGATCTCTCCACTGGTTCTGGAGAGGGCTTTGTGCCCAGAGTGCTTCATCCTTCCAAGGACTGAGTTAGTGGATGTCATTCTCCACTGGTTCTGGAGGGGGCTTTGTGCCCAGAGTGCTTCATCCTGCTCGTGGCGGCCTCAGTAGCGTCGGAATCTTTGGCGTTCACTGGCCTGCGGTGCTTGTTGCGGCGGTGTCCTGTTCAGTGGTGCTGGCGGCGGCGGTGTCCTTGGCAGCAGTGCTGGTGGCGGCAGGGTCCTTGGCAGCGCTGTTGGTGGCGGCGGTGTCCTGTTCAGCGGTGCTGGTGGCGGGGGTGTCCTTGGCAGCGGTGCTGGTGGCGGTGGTGTCCTTGGCAGCGGTGCTGTTGGCAGCGGTGCTGGTGGCGGCAGTGTCCTTGGCAGCGGTGCTGGTGGCGGCGGTGTCCTGTTCAGCGGTGCTGGTGGCGACGGTGTTCTTGGCAGCAGGGCTGGTGGCGGCGGTGTCCTTGGTGGCAGCGGTGTCCTTGGCAGTGGTGCTGGTGGCGTCAGTGTCCTTGGCAGCGGTGCTGGTGGCGGCGGCATCCTGTTCAGCGGTGCTGGTGGTGGCGGTGTCCTGTTCAGTGGTGCTGGTGGCGGCGGTTTCCTTGGCAGCAGTGCTGGTGGTTGCAGTGTCCTTGGCAGCGGTGCTGTTGGTGGCGGTGTCCTGTTCAGCGGTGCTGGTGGCGGCGGTGTCCTGTTCAGCGGTGCTGGTGGCAGCGGTGTCCTTGGCAGCGGTGATGGTGGCGGCGATGTCCTTGGCAGCGGTGCTTGTTGCGATCTTGTCCGCCGTGCAGGTTTTTCCAGACTTGATGGTTTTACTGTGCCCCTTCCCCACCTTGGATGGTGGCGCAGCTGTCTCCACACTGCCAACTGTACCCCTGGGAGCGGCTTTGGTGGCAGATTTATTTCCTCTTTCCCGACGGGCACTGGCCAACTTTTTATGCTTTTGAGGTGGGGGACTGTCCGTGCTCTGGCTCCTTGCCACACTGGCTGCCCTGCTGCCAGGCGCACTCCAGAAGCCGGTTACTACTGGCACCACTGTTCCCGCAGATGTTGTGGCTGAGGCGCTGGGTTGGGACCTGGAGAGGCGGGCCCTAGGAGACTGAAGGGGTGGGGGAGGTGAGGGAAAGAGGTCAAGGTTGGACAGGAAAAGTTTTTGGGGCACACTGGGACGGGTAGATGGAGGGGGTTTGGGAGTGGAGGAAGAGGTAGTAGTTGTAGGAGGTGTACGTTTGCTGACTTTGGGTGAAGGTGCACGGGCTGGAGGCTGTCGTGAGGTGGATGGCTGTTGGGTGGGTGTGTGGCTGCGTTTGTGTACTTTGGGAGGTGGGCTCACAGACACACTGGGAGAGGACACAGGGGATGTGTGAATGGTAGTGGGGATGGTGAGTGTATGTGAGAGGGGTGTGGTGGTGGGTGTGCTGGTGATGAAAGTAGTGGCTGACGATGTAGTGCATGCATGTGTGAGTGGAGACGAGACAGGGAGGGAGGAGGGAAACGAGGAGGAGGGGGACACAGTGGAGGCAGTGGATGTTGATATGTCTGCATGTGTATGATGCTTGCGTGAGTGCCTGTGGGATGTGTGGTGCTTATGTTTGCCTGAGCTTCCCTTGTGTGTTGACGTGTGTGCATGCTAGTCTGATGGTGTGCTTGGGATAGGCTGAGGTACAGGGGTTTGGGTCTGGGTGGAGGAAGTTGGAGGGGAGAGGGTAGAGACAGGGACAATGGCTGCCATCAGTGCTGAGGCCAGAGCCTGAAAAGCTTGCTGTTGTGCTGCCTGACCAGAATGAATGCCCTCTAGGTATGCATTGGTTTGTTGCAACTGCCTCTCTACACCCTGGATGGCATTCAAAATGGTAGACTTCCCAACAGTGAGGGACCTGAGGAGGTCAATGGCCTCCTCACTGAGGGCAGCAGGGGTGACAGGGACAGGGCCTGAGGTGCCTGGGGCGAAGGAGATGCCCACCCTCCTGGGTGAGCGGCCACGGGGCAAATGCTGAGGGGCTGCTGGGAGGGCAGTGCTGGTAGGGGTGGGTGGCGGCTGTACCTGTAGATGCAGGGGCACCGATGGGCCCGCCACCACAAGGGAGATCCCATCAGAGGAGGAGTCCGTATCGCTGGTGTAGGAAGTTGGCTCTGTATGTGCTATTTCAAAGTAAGGAATAGCATGCACAGAGTCCAAGGGTTCCCCTTAGAGGTAAGATAGTGGCAAAAAGAGATAATACTAATGCTCTATTTTGTGGTAGTGTGGTCGAGCAGTAGGCTTATCCAAGGAGTAGTGTTAAGCATTTGTTGTACATACACATAGACAATAAATGAGGTACACACACTCAGAGACAAATCCAGCCAATAGGTTTTTATATAGAAAAATATCTTTTCTTAGTTTATTTTAAGAACCACAGGTTCAAATTCTACATGTAATATCTCATTCGAAAGGTATTGCAGGTAAGTACTTTAGGAACTTCAAATCATCAAAATTGCATGTATACTTTTCAAGTTATTCACAAATAGCTGTTTTAAAAGTGGACACAGTGCAATTTTCACAGTTCCTAGGGGAGGTAAGTATTTGTTAGGTTAACCAGGTAAGTAAGACACTTACAGGGCTTAGTTCTTGGTCCAAGGTAGCCCACCGTTGGGGGTTCAGAGCAACCCCAAAGTCACCACACCAGCAGCTCAGGGCCGGTCAGGTGCAGAGTTCAAAGTGGTGCCCAAAACACATAGGCTAGAATGGAGAGAAGGGGGTGCCCCGGTTCCGGTCTGCTTGCAGGTAAGTACCCGCGTCTTCGGAGGGCAGACCAGAGGGGTTTTGTAGGGCACCGGGGGGGACACAAGCCCACACAGAAATTTCACCCTCAGCAGCGCGGGGGCGGCCGGGTGCAGTGTAGAAACAAGCGTCGGGTTTGTAATGGAAGTCAATGGGAGATCTAGGGATCTCTTCAGCGCTGCAGGCAGGCAAGGGGGGGGTTCCTCGGGGAAACCTCCACTTGATCAAGGGAGAGGGACTCCTGGGGGTCACTCCTCCAGTGAAAGTCCGGTCCTTCAGGTCCTGGGGGCTGCGGGTGCAGGGTCTCTCCCAGGTGTCGGGACTTAGGATTCAAAGAGTCGCGGTCAGGGGAAGCCTCGGGATTCCCTCTGCAGGCGGCGCTGTGGGGGCTCAGGGGGGACAGGTTTTGGTACTCACAGTCTTAGAGTAGTCCTGGGGTCCCTCCTGAGGTGTTGGATCGCCACCAGCCGAGTCGGGTTCGCCGGGTGCAGTGTTGCAAGTCTCACGCTTCTTGCGGGGAGCTTGCAGGGTTCTTTAAAGCTGCTGGAAACAAAGTTGCAGCTTTTCTTGGAGCAGGTCCGCTGTCCTCGGGAGTTTCTTGTCTTTTCGAAGCAGGGGCAGTCCTCAGAGGATGTCGAGGTCGCTGGTCCCTTTGGAAGGCGTCGCTGGAGCAGGATCTTTGGAAGGCAGGAGACAGGCCGGTGAGTTTCTGGAGCCAAGGCAGTTGTCGTCTTCTGGTCTTCCGCTGCAGGGGTTTTCAGCTGGGCAGTCCTTCTTCTTGTAGTTGCAGGAATCTGATTTTCTAGGGTTCAGGGTAGCCCTTAAATACTAAATTTAAGGGTGTGTTTAGGTCTGGGGGGTTAGTAGCCAATGGCTACTAGCCCTGAGGGTGGGTACACCCTCTTTGTGCCTCCTCCCAAGGGGAGGGGGTCACAATCCTAACCCTATTGGGGGAATCCTCCATCTGCAAGATGGAGGATTTCTAAAAGTCAGAGTCACCTCAGCTCAGGACACCTTAGGGGCTGTCCTGACTGGCCAGTGACTCCTCCTTGTTGCTTTCTTTGTTCCCTCCAGCCTTGCCGCCAAAAGTGGGGGCCGTGGCCGGAGGGGGCGGGCAACTCCACTAAGCTGGAGTGTCCTGCTGGGCTGTGACAAAGGGGTGAGCCTTTGAGGCTCACCGCCAGGTGTCACAGCTCCTGCCTGGGGGAGGTGTTAGCATCTCCACCCAGTGCAGGCTTTGTTACTGGCCTCAGAGTGACAAAGGCACTCTCCCCATGGGGCCAGCAACATGTCTCTGGTGTGGCAGGCTGCTGGAACTAGTCAGCCTACACAGACAGTCGGTTAAGTTTCAGGGGGCACCTCTAAGGTGCCCTCTGTGGTGTATTTTACAATAAAATGTACACTGGCATCAGTGTGCATTTATTGTGCTGAGAAGTTTGATACCAAACTTCCCAGTTTTCAGTGTAGCCATTATGGTGCTGTGGAGTTCGTGTTTGACAGACTCCCAGACCATATACTCTTATGGCTACCCTGCACTTACAATGTCTAAGGTTTTGCTTAGACACTGTAGGGGCACAGTGCTCATGCACTGGTACCCTCACCTATGGTATAGTGCACCCTGCCTTAGGGCTGTAAGGCCTGCTAGAGGGGTGTCTTACCTATACTGCATAGGCAGTGAGAGGCTGGCATGGCACCCTGAGGGGAGTGCCATGTCGACTTACTCATTTTGTTCTCACCAGCACACACAGGCTTGTAAGCAGTGTGTCTGTGCTGAGTGAGGGGTCTCTAGGGTGGCATAATACATGCTACAGCCCTTAGAGACCTTCCCTGGCATCAGGGCCCTTGGTACCAGAGGTACCAGTTACAAGGGACTTATCTGGATGCCAGGGTGTGCCAATTGTGGAAACAATGGTACATTTTAGGTGAAAGAACACTGGTGCTGGGGCCTGGTTAGCAGGGTCCCAGCACACTTCTCAGTCAAGTCAGCATCAGTATCAGGCAAAAAGTGGGGGGTAACTGCAACAGGGAGCCATTTCTTTACACAAGCCCCCCCCCAGCCCACAGGCCAGGAGACTCAGCCAACGCTGGAAGAGTCTTCCTAGTCTGTCAGGCGAGGAAGAGTAGAGGAAATGGCTGGTTTGTTGCAGGGCCTACTCTGCCTTACATCCTCCTGTTCAGGTCATTCCCTCTGGGGAACTGACCCACTTCCACAGTGATAGGACCTAGACTGAACTGCCTCTTGTCTGTGCTTTTTATGTCTTCACCCATTCTCTCTATTTTGGTCTTAGAGGTATCCACCTCTGCTAACCTTATCTTGGCCAGGGTTACCCCTAGCCTACCCAGAGAGGTTACCCAGAGCTGGAGTAACCCCACCATGACTAATAGGGTCAGGGGGCCTAACTTGCTATTTGGCATGGGGTCAGACCACCATGCTAAGGATAGTGCAGCCATAAAGGCTAACACCCAGCAGAGGCCACTGACAGCTGTCAGTGCCCAGAACCACACCTTTAGCTCTTCACCTAAAAGGGAAGGGGCTAAGTTACAGGCCTCTTTGGGTTCAGGTTGCCTGTCTGCTGTATTAGAGTGGGGGGTTACCACATCTTGTAGTAAACACCCTTCTTCCACTCTTTCTTCTGTTAGCTGAGGAGCCACCCACTCAGGTTTAACAGTTGCCTGACTAGCCAGGACTTCTTGTGGGTCAGGTTGGACTTTATCAGGGCCATTTTTGGAGTTCTCCCCTACTGGAGCAGAATCTCCTTGGCTTGCTGTAACCTTGGCTAAAGGTTGTCCACCCTTCCTACTCTGTTTTCTTTTCTTCTTCTTCTGGGGCCTGCTGGCATTTACTGCAGAGGCAGGACTTCCAGAATCCTTGGGAGAGGACTGGCACTGGACCAGTTCCTCTCTTGGGCTCTGACTAACCTCTGGGTAGTCATTTCCAAGGAGACAATCAAGGGGGAGGTCTGTACTGACTACTACCCTTCTCCAGCTAAGAGTGCCACCCACTTCTATGGGCACTAAAGCCACAGGCCTCTTAGTGACCCTGTCTAGGCTAACTCTTACCCTGGCAGTCTCACCTGGGATGTACTGGTTTGAGAGCACCAGCCTGTCATGCACAATAGTGTGACTGGCACAAGTGTCCCTCAGGGCAGTGGTTGGGATTCCATTCACCAGTAGGTGGTGGAAGTGTCTACTTCCCTCTGGAATCTCCAACTCACCTGTTGGGCCCTGTTTCCAGTTGAAGGCTATGAAGACCTCCTCATCTGAGGAGTCATCTCCCATGGCTACACTGGTTACCCCTGGAATTTTGTTCTGGGGTTTGTTTTTGGGACAAGAAGTGTCCTTGGTGTGGTGCCCAGACTGTTTACAGTTGTGGCACCATGCCTTAGTGGCATCCCAGTTCTTACCCTGGTACCCACCTTTGTTTTGGGTTGTGTCTTGGGGCCCACCCACCTGTTCTGGTTTTTGGGGGCCTACAGAGGACTCTTTTTCTTTGTTTCTAGTGTCACCCACTTTCTCCTGGGGAGTTTTTGTAACCCCTTTCTTTTGGTCACCCCCAGTGGAAGTTTTGGTTACCCTAGTCTTGACCCAGTGGTCTGCCTTCTTTCCCAATTCTTGGGGAGAAATTGGACCTAGGTCTACCAGATACTGATGCAACTTTTCATTGAAGCAGTTACTTAAAATGTGTTCTTTCATAAACAAATTATAAAGCCCAACATAGTCACACACTTCATTTCCAGTTAACCAACCATCTAGTGTTTTTACTGAGTAGTCTACAAAATCAACCCAGGTCTGGCTCGAGGATTTTTGAGCCCCCCTGAATCTAATTCTATACTCCTCAGTGGAGAATCCAAAGCCCTCAATCAGGGTACCCTTCATGAGGTCATAAGTTTCTGCATCTTTTCCAGAGAGTGTGAGGAGTCTATCCCTACACTTTCCAGTGAACATTTCCCAAAGGAGAGCACCCCAGTGAGATCTGTTTACTTTTCTGGTTACACAAGCCCTCTCAAAAGCTGTGAACCATTTGGTGATGTCATCACCATCTTCATATTTTGTTACAATCCCTTTGGGGATTTTTAGGATGTCAGGAGAATCTCTGACCCTATTTAAGTTGCTGCCACCATTGATGGGTCCTAGGCCCATCTCTTGTCTTTCCCTTTCTATGGCTAGGAGCTGTCTCTCTAAAGCCAATCTTTTGGCCATCCTGGCTAACAGGAGGTCATCTTCACTGAGAGCATCCTCAGTGATTTCAGAAATGTGGGACCCTCCTGTGAGGGACTCACTATTTCTGACTAACACAGTTGGAGACAGGACTTGAGGGGTCCTGTTCTCCCTATTTAGGACTGGAGGAGGGACATTGGCCTCCAAGTCACTAATTTCTTCCTCTGTGATGTCATCATCAGAGGGGTTGGCTTTTTCAAACTCTGCCAACAGCTCCTGGAGCTGAATTTTGGTAGGTCTGGAGCCAATGGTTATTTTTTTGATATTACAGAGAGACCTTAGCTCCCTCATCTTAAGATGGAGGTAAGGTGTGGTGTCGAGTTCCACCACATTCATCTCTGTATCAGACATTATTTTGCTAAAAGTTGGAAGACTTTTTAAAGAATCTAACACTGTTTCTAGAATCTAATTTCAAACTTTTAACAAACTTTTAAACTCTAAAAGACAATGCTAAACAGGGACTTAACACACAAGGCCCTAGCAGGACTTTTAAGAATTTAGAAAAATTTCAAATTGCAAAAATGAATTTCTAATGACAATTTTGGAATTTGTCGTGTGATCAGGTATTGGCTGAGTAGTCCAGCAAATGCAAAGTCTTGTACCCCACCGCTGATCCACCAATGTAGGAAGTTGGCTCTGTATGTGCTATTTCAAAGTAAGGAATAGCATGCACAGAGTCCAAGGGTTCCCCTTAGAGGTAAGATAGTGGCAAAAAGAGATAATACTAATGCTCTATTTTGTGGTAGTGTGGTCGAGCAGTAGGCTTATCCAAGGAGTAGTGTTAAGCATTTGTTGTACATACACATAGACAATAAATGAGGTACACACACTCAGAGACAAATCCAGCCAATAGGTTTTTATATAGAAAAATATATTTTCTTAGTTTATTTTAAGAACCACAGGTTCAAATTCTACATGTAATATCTCATTCGAAAGGTATTGCAGGTAAGTACTTTAGGAACTTCAAATCATCAAAATTGCATGTATACTTTTCAAGTTATTCACAAATAGCTGTTTTAAAAGTGGACACAGTGCAATTTTCACAGTTCCTAGGGGAGGTAAGTATTTGTTAGGTTAACCAGGTAAGTAAGACACTTACAGGGCTTAGTTCTTGGTCCAAGGTAGCCCACCGTTGGGGGTTCAGAGCAACCCCAAAGTCACCACACCAGCAGCTCAGGGCCGGTCAGGTGCAGAGTTCAAAGTGGTGCCCAAAACACATAGGCTAGAATGGAGAGAAGGGGGTGCCCCGGTTCCGGTCTGCTTGCAGGTAAGTACCCGCGTCTTCGGAGGGCAGACCAGAGGGGTTTTGTAGGGCACCGGGGGGGACACAAGCCCACACAGAAATTTCACCCTCAGCAGCGCGGGGGCGGCCGGGTGCAGTGTAGAAACAAGCGTCGGGTTTGTAATGGAAGTCAATGGGAGATCTAGGGATCTCTTCAGCGCTGCAGGCAGGCAAGGGGGGGGTTCCTCGGGGAAACCTCCACTTGATCAAGGGAGAGGGACTCCTGGGGGTCACTCCTCCAGTGAAAGTCCGGTCCTTCAGGTCCTGGGGGCTGCGGGTGCAGGGTCTCTCCCAGGTGTCGGGACTTAGGATTCAAAGAGTCGCGGTCAGGGGAAGCCTCGGGATTCCCTCTGCAGGCGGCGCTGTGGGGGCTCAGGGGGGACAGGTTTTGGTACTCACAGTCTTAGAGTAGGCCTGGGGTCCCTCCTGAGGTGTTGGATCGCCACCAGCCGAGTCGGGTTCGCCGGGTGCAGTGTTGCAAGTCTCACGCTTCTTGCGGGGAGCTTGCAGGGTTCTTTAAAGCTGCTGGAAACAAAGTTGCAGCTTTTCTTGGAGCAGGTCCGCTGTCCTCGGGAGTTTCTTGTCTTTTCGAAGCAGGGGCAGTCCTCAGAGGATGTCGAGGTCGCTGGTCCCTTTGGAAGGCGTCGCTGGAGCAGGATCTTTGGAAGGCAGGAGACAGGCCGGTGAGTTTCTGGAGCCAAGGCAGTTGTCGTCTTCTGGTCTTCCGCTGCAGGGGTTTTCAGCTGGGCAGTCCTTCTTCTTGTAGTTGCAGGAATCTGATTTTCTAGGGTTCAGGGTAGCCCTTAAATACTAAATTTAAGGGCGTGTTTAGGTCTGGGGGGTTAGTAGCCAATGGCTACTAGCCCTGAGGGTGGGTACACCCTCTTTGTGCCTCCTCCCAAGGGGAGGGGGTCACAATCCTAACCCTATTGGGGGAATCCTCCATCTGCAAGATGGAGGATTTCTAAAAGTCAGAGTCACCTCAGCTCAGGACACCTTAGGGGCTGTCCTGACTGGCCAGTGACTCCTCCTTGTTGCTTTCTTTGTTCCCTCCAGCCTTGCCGCCAAAAGTGGGGGCCGTGGCCGGAGGGGGCGGGCAACTCCACTAAGCTGGAGTGCCCTGCTGGGCTGTGACAAAGGGGTGAGCCTTTGAGGCTCACCGCCAGGTGTCACAGCTCCTGCCTGGGGGAGGTGTTAGCATCTCCACCCAGTGCAGGCTTTGTTACTGGCCTCAGAGTGACAAAGGCACTCTCCCCATGGGGCCAGCAACATGTCTCTGGTGTGGCAGGCTGCTGGAACTAGTCAGCCTACACAGACAGTCGGTTAAGTTTCAGGGGGCACCTCTAAGGTGCCCTCTGTGGTGTATTTTACAATAAAATGTACACTGGCATCAGTGTGCATTTATTGTGCTGAGAAGTTTGATACCAAACTTCCCAGTTTTCAGTGTAGCCATTATGGTGCTGTGGAGTTCGTGTTTGACAGACTCCCAGACCATATACTCTTATGGCTACCCTGCACTTACAATGTCTAAGGTTTTGCTTAGACACTGTAGGGGCACAGTGCTCATGCACTGGTACCCTCACCTATGGTATAGTGCACCCTGCCTTAGGGCTGTAAGGCCTGCTAGAGGGGTGTCTTACCTATACTGCATAGGCAGTGAGAGGCTGGCATGGCACCCTGAGGGGAGTGCCATGTCGACTTACTCATTTTGTTCTCACCAGCACACACAGGCTTGTAAGCAGTGTGTCTGTGCTGAGTGAGGGGTCTCTAGGGTGGCATAATACATGCTACAGCCCTTAGAGACCTTCCCTGGCATCAGGGCCCTTGGTACCAGAGGTACCAGTTACAAGGGACTTATCTGGATGCCAGGGTGTGCCAATTGTGGAAACAATGGTACATTTTAGGTGAAAGAACACTGGTGCTGGGGCCTGGTTAGCAGGGTCCCAGCACACTTCTCAGTCAAGTCAGCATCAGTATCAGGCAAAAAGTGGGGGGTAACTGCAACAGGGAGCCATTTCTTTACAGCTGGTCTCAGCTCCTGTCCCTGCCGTGGAGCTCCCCTCACCCTCCGTCCCACTGGTGAATTCAGACTCCGTTGTGTCGCCCTCCAGGGCCATGTGGGATGCAGCTCCCTCCTGCTCAGGTGCCGCTGCTCCTCCACCTGATGATGCTAATGCACACAAGAACAGGGAGACCACAAAAAGGGGGGGGGCGACAGAAGAAAGACATGTTGAGTGCATGCAATACCGCTACCGTTGGCGGACACTACAGACACAGAAGCCCCCTGCACTACGCCGTGCACTTGGAGTTCCCTAATCAATCACAGGGACATGGGTTACAAGGCTATGCCCGATTGCTGCACACATGGATGTCACAAGAGCCTGACTAGGTGTACTTGGCTTTGTACACAGGTGGGGTGGGGTGCCACAGGGCCTGCCTTCAGAAGGGACCTTGCCTACTAAACTGTTAGGGTTTGTACACAGCAAAGAGCATGTACCCTCTCACTGCACTAGTGGGTTCTGTAATAGCTCTCTTTTAAACTTACTAATCAAAGCCTTTCTTGTTATCTCACCTTCCCCCCCCCTAGGCTTCTGTGTATGTTGTTTAATGTGCTGTTTTGTTTACACATTGGGCCTTGCTTTTACCAAGGCTTCTTTAAAACACTCCTCCCTAGGCCATGTGTTAATCCAACTCATTTGCATAATAACTGAAACTCTGCACACCTTTCAAGAACATGTGCAGCATGTGAGGACCACACCCAGCTCTTCAAACCACACCCAGCTCTGCACACCTTCCAAGAACATGTGCAGCATGTGAGGACCACACCCAGCCCTTCAAACCACACCCAGCTCTTCGAACCACACCCAGCCCTGTCTATAAAAGGCATCCCCCGAGCCTCACCCAGTGCTTGTGCTCGTCTACCTCCCGCTTACCTGAGAACAGATCCCTCGGCGCTGGCACTCCTGCTCTTTACAGACTTTCTTTGACTTCAATTGGCGCAGCTGCTGGCTCTTCCTTCTTCCGGTTTCCGGTTCCTCCTTGCCTCAGCCTCTCTCCTACGAGTAACCTGCAAAAGAGAAAGAAGACAAGGTTAGACTGATCAGTATCTCTTGCCAGCAACAAGTAAGTGCAAAACTTTTTATTACCTGAGGGAGCTTTGACGGCAATTTCTGGATTCGTGTATAGACAGTTTGAGGCGAAGTGCCTTCCACGAGCATTGTGATTAAGGCTCTTTGTTGCAGGATTATTTTGCAGGACTTTGTGAAGCGGACATTGTTTTTTTTCATGGAACTTTTGGGAATCGCACAGTGGAAACCATTCACAGCAAGGAAAACAGTAAATCAAGGACTTGCACAAATTACATGCTGTATTTTGATGTAAAAGTACAGTATTTGTTTTATAAAAGATTCTGGAAATATGCGAAAAGTGAGTCTGCTATTGGGAATTTAGGCTTTAGTTATATTATGATGAATGTTTGATATTGGTAATTCTGATAACGGTATTTGTTTAATTTTTTAGAAGCTTAACAGTAATAGAAAACACATCCCAGAGCAGTAACACATTCCAAACCTGGAAACTAGAGACCAGGATCCAAGAGGTACTTTTAGAAGAGAATTTCCAATAAATAAAGGGATAGTCAGGAACCCATTTAGGAATAGGTTGCACTTATCTGTTCTT
This sequence comes from Pleurodeles waltl, assembly GCF_031143425.1. Classification (NCBI taxonomy): domain Eukaryota; kingdom Metazoa; phylum Chordata; class Amphibia; order Caudata; family Salamandridae; genus Pleurodeles; species Pleurodeles waltl. The sequence continues at coordinate 16,330,584 of NC_090438.1, read as the reverse complement.
TGTTTATGTTTCATTAGGCACCAGTTTCTACAGAAGTCAGAAAGGGCCGCAGATTTGTGCAGCACTTCAACAGTGGAAACGCAAGAACGGTGTTGTCTTTCCTTTTTTTATTTTATCCACTTCCCCCCTTCCCTTGAGCTTCTGTTCTTAGTGCACTGTTTTAAAAACTAGTGTGCTGGAACAAGCAGTTTCAGGGTGGGGTCGGATTGTCTTCAACCTCCATCAGAACTGAACAAGAACTCAGGTGAGCTGGGCTTTGACAGAAGCACAAGCCTTAAAAAATAATTTCAGTTCTGGTGGACGATGAATACCGGGGAAGAAATAGAGGGCATTGACGTCACGGATATGGCGCAGGCCCTAAATGAGGACTTGGCTCATAATGAATCAGTGTCTGGCATCTTGCAACATATGCAAGAGGAAATTGAGAGATTAAAGATGGAGAATACCTCTTTAAAACAGGATTTAAGCAGGTATAAATTTAGGGGATCTCAGTGGAACACAGCTTCTACGCCTTTGTTTAAAACCTCCTCAGAGACAGGGGCGCCATCAAAACATACAACTTTGCCTTCCCCAGTTGAGGTTACTGTTAATGTTCCTAATGTTGTGCCCTTAGCAGCACCTGAACGTTTTCATGGAGATAGTAACAAATTCCATGTTTTTATCAATCAATGTCAATTACACTTCATTTGTAAGCCACAACAGTTCCCTACTGATGATACGAAAGTGGCATTCGTCTTGTCTTATTTGGGTGGCACAGCAGCCAATTGGTCAATTCCTTTCGTGGATAGAGATGATCCCATCCTCCATAATTGGAATCAATTTAAACGTACCATGATCAGCCTTTTTGCAAAACACACTTTCATGCAGGCAAGTGATAATGAGCTTTTAAATCTTAAACAAGGTAACAAGGATTTATTGACCTATCTCACTAGTTTTAATCGTTTACTCACCGAGACACAGTGGCCAGAAGAAAAGCGTGTCTCCCTTTTTTATAAAGGTTTGAGAGACGAGTTAAAAGACGCGCTGGCTCATATCGTTGATTTGCCAAAAGACTATTCAGACTTTGTAGATTTAGTTGTGAAATTAGAACATAGACTAGGAGAAAGAAAGAGAGATAAATACAAACTGGAATCACGGTTAACTTTTATTAGACACGAGAAGAAAGACACAGATAATAAACTCCCTGAACCAGAGCCTATGCAAATAGGGACACTCAGAGGTCCACTCACATCAGAGGAAAAAGAAAGAAGGAGAACATTTCAATTATGTTTATATTGTGGCAGGGCAGGTCACTTTGCCAGAGAATGTCCAGTAAAGCCTAAAACTCCACGAAAGGGTGCTGTTTCCTCCACCTCCTCAACTGAATCGGGAAACGATTAAGCTCGACAAGGGGAGAGGTTACTTGTTCGAGAAAACATCTTAATCAAACCTCTAATGCTGCAGCCTTCAGGGTACCGCACATACCTAGACATTTCATAATTCAGGTCGTTTTAATTGTTACTACCCAAGTGAGGCATTCTCTCCCTGTCCTACTGGACTCAGGCGCGACAGGAAATTTTGTGGATAATAAGTTAGCTGAAATCTTAGGACTTCCTATGTGCCTAAAGCCTTGTCCAGAAGCAGTATGTGCAGTGGATGGGTCAGAATTGACCTCTGGATTAATCACAAAACAAACAAGTCCACTTGTTATGGTCTGTCAGAACGGGCACACAGAGGTGATTAGCTTTGATCTGATAGATACTCCTAATTTTGGTTTAATTCTCGGGGTACCCTGGTTAACAACTCATAACCCAAAAATTGATTGGGTGAATAGAACTGTTACTTTGGATTCCTCTTTCTGTAGAACCAATTGCTATCAAGAAGCAGGTACAGAACAGAGCACAGTATTACACTGTGCTAGTGTTACACAAGATGAACCAAGTCTCCCTCCTGAATATTCTGACTTTAAAGACGTCTTTGATCCAGTAAAGGCTAGTGTGCTGCCCCCACATCGGTCTTATGACTGCCGTATAGATCTTATCCCAGGGGCCCCTTTACCTAATAACAGAGTATATGCTTTGACTGACGAAGAAACCAAATACTTAAGAACCTACCTAGATGACCTACTACAGTCTGGGTTCATCCGTCATTCCACATCTCCAGTGTCATCTCCACTCTTTTTTATCCCGAAGCCGGATAAATCCCTGCGCGCGTGTATCGATTATAGAGGACTAAATAAGGCTACAATAAAGAATAAATATCCTCTTCCTCTAATACCTGTGTTGTTGGATCAATTAAGACATTCTACTGTATACACTAAACTAGATCTGCGGGGAGCTTACCACCTGGTCCGAGTAAAAGAGGGGGATGAGTGGAAGACAGCTTTCAAGACAAAGTTTGGTTTATTTGAGTACACAGTAATGCCCTTTGGGTTATGTAATGCCCCTGCGGCCTTTCAGTTCTTTATAAATGAGGTCCTACACGAATTCCTGGACGTTTGTGTCATAGTATACATAGACGACATCCTCATTTACTCTAAGAACTCAGAAGAACATACCCAACATGTTCGTGCAGTATTATCAAAGTTAAAAGAAAATCATCTTTTTGCTAAGTTAGAAAAGTGTACTTTTAATGTCAACAAGGTGGACTTTTTAGGATACTGCCTGTAACCTCAAGGAATAACTATGGATGTAAAGAAAATCAGTGCTATTGCTGATTGGCCAGAACCATCCTCTGTAAAAGATATTCAGAAATTTCTGGGTTTCGCCAATTTTTATAGGAGGTTTATTGCACATTTTGCAGACATTGCAGCCCCAATAACTACCTTGTTGCGGAAAGGGCAACGATTTCTTTGGACTGATGAGGCGGCACACGCCTTTCAACTCCTAAAACAAAAGTTCACTTCAGCCCCAATTCTGAAACATCCTGATCCTGACTTGCCCTTTTTTGTTGAAGCGGATGCTTCACAAGTAGTTTTAGGAGGAGTTCTCTCTCAACGAGATGCAGTAGATGGCCAGTTACATCCTATAGCCTTCTATTCCAAAAAGTTATTACCAGCTGAACAAAATTACACTGTGGCTGAAAGGGAACTACTAGCTATCAAAGTAGCCTTTTCAGAATGGAGGCACCATTTAATGGGAGCCAAGTACCCAGTTACAATCTTTTCTGACCATAAGAACCTACAGTTTTTTGGATCACTTAAAGCACTAACACCACGTCAGATGCGCTGGTTAAATTTTTTTAGCACATTTGACTTTGTTATAACCTATAGACCAGGTGCACAACAAATTCAATCTGATGTGTTATCTAGATACGGACATACCTCAGACATGAAACAAGATAAAATAGGAGAACCCATTATTCCTCCCCAAAAGTTGTTGGCACCAGTACAACAGAAGGATTTCATCACAGATCTATATAATGCACACATGCAAATAGCACCTCAGGATTGGTTAAAGGATTCCCATAACACAATACAACGAGGTTTATTGTATCACGACAACATGCTGTTAGTGCCCACCTCTGAATTACAAACACAGGTGATAATTTGGCATCACGCCTCACCGTTGGCAGGTCATCCTGGTTGGGTAAAAACCCTGGAAAATGTGCAAAAACACTTTTGGTGGGACACTATAAGAAAGGACATTAAGCAATTTGTCACTACCTGTCCAATTTGTGCAAGACATAAATCTTCTCATAAGGCTCCTGACGGCTTGTTAATACCAATGCCAACACCCAAACAACCTTGGCACACTGTGAGCGTAGACTTTATTGTAGGTTTACCACCTGTAAAATCCTTCACAACAGTGTTGGTTATAGTGGATTTTTTTATCTAAAATGGCACATTTTGTACCATTACGGAAATTACCCACGGCGGCAGAATTTGCCGATATTTTTATAAGGGAAATTGTGCGTTTACATGGTTTGCCAAGCAAAGTGGTGTCAGACCGAGGGAGCCAGTTCAACTCCAGATTTTGGAAAAAATTATGTGAAAAAATGAAAATAGATGTGGCCTTATCCACTGCTTTCCACCCAGAGACAGATGGACAGACTGAACGACTGAACCAAACCTTACTTCAAACGCTACGTTGTTTATTGGCTGATTATTCTAGTGAATGGTTGGAAGCTCTTCCTGTAGCAGAGTTTGTTTATAATAATACTGAGCATTCAGCTCTACTTTGCTCACCATTCTATTTCTTGCAGGGGTATCATCCAAGAGCTATACCCATTTTGTTAGAAGATTCCCTGTTGCCTACAGTAACGGATAGACTAACGAGGTTAGGTGACATACAAGACAAAGCCAGGAAACATTTATTAAAGTACAAGGAAAGCATGAAAAGACAAGCAGACAAACACAGGTCTGAGGCCCCAATGTATAAAATTGGTGACAAGGTATGGCTCTCCACAAAAAACCTAAACATAGAGGGATCCCGAAAGCTGCAACCACGTTTCATTGGACCCTTTAGTATAACTGCCATAGTAAACCCGGTAACAGTAAAATTAGATTTACCAAAAGAATATCCAGTACATACTACATTCCATGTGTCCTTGCTTAAGCCGTACAACTCAAAAACCCGACCTGAACCACCACCTCCACCCATACCAATTAAAGGAAATCTGGAATATGAAGTAAAAAGCATAAAAGACTCAAAAAGAATTAGTGGACGTCTGTTTTATTTAGTAGAATGGAAAGGATATGATGAATCTGAGAATTCATGGGAACCAGCATCATATGTACATTCCCCACAGCTGATTAGACGGTTTTATTTAAAAAATCCAGGAAAACCCCGTCCTGTAGGAGGGCCTTTGAGGGGGGCAACTGTTAGGGTTTGTACACAGCAAAGAGCATGTCCCCTCTCACTGCACTAGTGGGTTCTGTAATAGCTCTCTTTTAAACTTACTAATCAAAGCCTTTCTTGTTATCTCACCTTCCCCCCCCCTAGGCTTCTGTGTATGTTGTTTAATGTGCTGTTTTGTTTACACATTGGGCCTTGCTTTTACCAAGGCTTCTTTAAAACACTCCTTCCTAGGCCATGTGTTAATCCAACTCATTTGCATAATAACTGAAACTCTGCACACCTTTCAAGAACATGTGCAGCATGTGAGGACCACACCCAGCTCTTCAAACCACACCCAGCTCTGCACACCTTCCAAGAACATGTGCAGCATGTGAGGACCACACCCAGCCCTTCAAACCACACCCAGCTCTTCGAACCACACCCAGCCCTGTCTATAAAAGGCATCCCCCGAGCCTCACCCAGTGCTTGTGCTCGTCTACCTCCCGCTTACCTGAGAACAGATCCCTCGGCGCTGGCACTCCTGCTCTTTACAGACTTTCTTTGACTTCAATTGGCGCAGCTGCTGGCTCTTCCTTCTTCCGGTTTCCGGTTCCTCCTTGCCTCAGCCTCTCTCCTACGAGTAACCTGCAAAAGAGAAAGAAGACAAGGTTAGACTGATCAGTATCTCTTGCCAGCAACAAGTAAGTGCAAAACTTTTTATTACCTGAGGGAGCTTTGACGGCAATTTCTGGATTCGTGTATAGACAGTTTGAGGCGAAGTGCCTTCCACGAGCATTGTGATTAAGGCTCTTTGTTGCAGGATTATTTTGCAGGACTTTGTGAAGCGGACATTGTTTTTTTTCATGGAACTTTTGGGAATCGCACAGTGGAAACCATTCACAGCAAGGAAAACAGTAAATCAAGGACTTGCACAAATTACATGCTGTATTTTGATGTAAAAGTACAGTATTTGTTTTATAAAAGATTCTGGAAATATGCGAAAAGTGAGTCTGCTATTGGGAATTTAGGCTTTAGTTATATTATGATGAATGTTTGATATTGGTAATTCTGATAACGGTATTTGTTTAATTTTTTAGAAGCTTAACAGTAATAGAAAACACATCCCAGAGCAGTAACACATTCCAAACCTGGAAACTAGAGACCAGGATCCAAGAGGTACTTTTAGAAGAGAATTTCCAATAAATAAAGGGATAGTCAGGAACCCATTTAGGAATAGGTTGCACTTATCTGTTCTTTGTTTATGTTTCATTAGGCACCAGTTTCTACAGAAGTCAGAAAGGGCCGCAGATTTGTGCAGCACTTCAACAGTGGAAACGCAAGAACGGTGTTGTCTTTCCTTTTTTTATTTTATCCACTTCCCCCCTTCCCTTGAGCTTCTGTTCTTAGTGCACTGTTTTAAAAACTAGTGTGCTGGAACAAGCAGTTTCAGGGTGGGGTCGGATTGTCTTCAACCTCCATCAGAACTGAACAAGAACTCAGGTGAGCTGGGCTTTGACATAAACTCACCCTGGCCTAGGGGAACCCACAGCCCACCTGCCCCACCCAGACACCTACAATGCACGCTGAATCAGCTGAATGAGAGTGTACTCACCCCCTTGTGGCTGCTGTGATGCCCTCAAGCACCCATCCAACTCCGGGTACGCCACCGCCAGGATCCGGAGCCTCAGGGGGGTCATGATGCGACGGGCATCCCTCCCAAGCTGGGCCTCCGCCGTCTTCTTGCCCCAGCGGCGAATGTCCTCCCATCTTTTCCGGCAGTGGGTGCTCTGTCTGTGGTAGACCCCCAGGGTCCGGACTTCCTTGGCGATGGCACACCAAATATCCTTCTTCTGGCGGGCGCTGACCTACAGGAATAGTACAGGGGAAAAGGAGAAGATATAACCGTCCGCACCGTCACATTGGCCCGCATCCCTACCCTTGCCATGACGCACATGCACTCACCGTCGCTTCATGCACGCCTCATTCTCCCCCTCCATCTTTCATCCACACCACTCCAAACAGCCATTGCCCATACAGCATGCTCAAAGTGTACTCACCTGTTTGTCTGGAGGACCGTAGAATAGCGTGTACTGGCGGAGGAACCCATCCACTAGTTTCTCCAACTCCTCCGTGCTGAAGACAGGGGCCCTTTCCCCAGACACACGAGCCATTGTCTCTTCCAGACTGATGTCACAGCAGCACTTGCAGTGTAGGTCCTCTCCTGTCGAAGATCAGGTATCAAGTGATTGAACAGAGAGAAAGTGGCGGTCACGTCCGCGGCGGTGCGTACCATCACCGCCGGAGTACATCGTCATTGGCTCCTGGGACCCATAGGGTCCAATGTTAACCAATGCAGGATTGCGCCATAGTCTTCGACCGCCTACCGCGACGGTGTACAACGCTAGCGCAGTTACCTCATATCCCCTTGTCCCACTTTACAGGTCAGGCAGCCACCATTTCAGGGGCCCACATGGCATTATTCTGGACTGCATCACACATATTTAGGCCTTGCTTAAACACTAATACAGCCATATGTCGGTTTGCAAACATTTTCCGATTAAGTTGTATTTACGTACCTCAGAGTTGGTGTAACTCTCTGCTCCCAGTTCTCCTCCATAGGCAACGTCCGCTGGGGCAGGTGAGGAGATGGCGACATTCTCCGGTGTACAGACAGCTGGTGGACCTGTCGACACTGGAGGAGCGACATGTGAACATCACCTACAGACTTGATTGTACCACAATCCTGGAACTGTGTGCCCAGTTGGAGCCAGACGTGATGTCAGCTATCCGCCATCCCACAGGAATTCCCCCTCTAGTGCAGGTGCTGTCAGTACTCCATTTCCTAGCAAGTGGGTCTTTTCAAACAACAGTGGCCATAGCATCAGGGATGTCCCAGCCTATGTTTTCCAACGTGTTGTCCAGAGCGTTGTCTGCCCTGCTGAAACACATGCAGAGCTACATCGTTTTCCCTCAGGTGGAGGATTTGCCTACAGTGAAAGGTGACTTCTATGCCCTGGGACATATCCCCAACATCATAGGTGCCATTGATGGGACACATGTGGCCTTGGTCCCCCCACGCAGGAGTGAACAGATGTACAGAAACCAGAGGAGTCACCATTCGATGAATGAGTGTTTGGCCGACCAGTACATCTCCCATGTGAATGCCAAATTTCCTGGCTCAGTGCATGACGCTTACATTCTAAGGAATAGCAGCATCCCTTATGTGATGGGGCAACTCCAGAGGCACCGTGTGTGGCTATTAGGTGAGGACATGGACCCTATACAGTGTGAATAGGTGTCTGGATCTGGGGATTTCCCTATGAGTTAGTGTGTGTCTAACAGTTGTCCCTCTCCATTTGCAGGTGACTCTAGTTACCCCAACCTGTCATGGCTACTGACCCCTGTGAGGAATCCCAGGACAAGGGCAGAGGAACGCTACAATGAGGCCCATGGGCAAACTAGGAGGATTATAGAGAGGACCTTCGGCCTCCTGAAGGCCAGGTTCTGGTGCCTCCATATGACAGGTGGTTCCCTATTCTACTCACCAAAGAAGGTATGCCAGATCATCGTGGCCTGCTGTATACTTCACAACTTGGCTTTGCGACGACAAGTGCCTTTTCTGCAGGAGGATGGTCCAGATGGGTGTGTTGTGGCAGCTGTGGAGCCTGTGGACAGTAAAGACAAGGAAGCAGAAGAAGAGGACATAGACAACAGGAACACAGTGATCCACCAATACTTCCAGTGAGACACAGGTAAGAAGACAACACTGCCTGCTACATCTGATTTAATTCTACTACCTCTCATCTGTCTGTCATTTTCACCCAGTGTATGGTCACTGAGTTGTCACTTTCCCTTACGATTTCACAGATGTGGGTCCCACTGTGTGACATCTGCTTTGTTTCCGCATGGACTAGAGCTGAGTTGTGTGTTGACAATACAATGGACATTGCTATTTCCCTCAGTTATTGGAAATACACAATTGTGAAAGCACAGACTGACTCCAGATTGTTTTGTGATTTAAGGGTGTTTATTTATGTGCTAAACAGTGGAGGGGGTTGTAAAATGGTCAGGGGTGATGGTGGAGGAATGTTCATGGCAGAGTCCAGTCTATTAGTCTCACAGGTGCATTGTCCAAAGGGGCATAGGAAGTGGAGCTGGGGCAGATTAAAGATGGACAGGGTGACAAAGTGGGACAGAAGGATGACATTCAGGGTGGTCTAATTTCTTGGCAGGGGTCTTGGCATTGTTTTCTGTCTTTGTCCTGGATCTCAGGGACCGCTTGCGGGGTGGTTCTCCATCTGCAGGGGGTGGGGTGCTGGTGTTGTGGCCCTGTGGCGGTGCCTCCTGTCCACTAGTGCCGGCGGAGGTGGTGGGCAGTTCATCGTCCAAGCTAGTGTCAGGGGCCCCTTGTTGTACCACAGTGTCCCTCCTGGTGTTGACGAGTTCCTTCAGCACCCCTACAATGGTGCCCAGGGTGGAATTGACGGATTTTAGTTCCTCCCTGATGCCCAGATACTGTTCCTCCTGCAGCCGCTGGGTCTCCTGAAACTTGGCCAGTACCGTTGCCATCGTCTCCTGGGAGTGGTGGTAGGCTCCCATGATGTTGGAGAGGGCCTCGTGGAGAGTGGGTTCCCTGGGCCTGTCCTCCCCCCGTCGCACAGCAGCCCTCCCAGTTCCCCTGTGTTCCTGGGCCTCTGTCCCCTGAACCGTGTGCCCACTGCCCCCAGGTCCCTGGTGTTGTTGGGGTGGTGGGTTAGCCTGGGTTCCCTGTAGTGGTGGACACACTGCTGATTGACATGTCCTGGGGACAGAGGGATAGGTCCGCTGGGTGGGTGCTGTGCTGGTGTTTCCAGAGGGGGGAAGCTCTGTAGTGGCCTGTGTCAGTGTGAGGGGAACCCACTGTCCAGAGGTCCCAGATGGGCCAGGCTGGTCATCTAGATCCAGTTGGACAGAGCTGCTGTCATCACTGTGGGCCTCTTCTGTGGGTGGAGTGGACATGTCTGGACCCTCCTGTCCGGTGACATTGGGTAGGGGTCCTGCAGGGGTGTAAAGGCATGATTATTGCATCTGTGTGTGCCATGGTGTGCAATGGGTGGGTGACCCTGTACCCCAGTGCTTGCATTCCTCTGTAGGACCTTGTGTGATAATGGTTTAGGAGGGGTGTATGGCAGTGGTTCCCAATCTGTGCGCCGCGGCTCGCTGGTGCGCCATCAAAACTAGCCAAGGGCGCCGCACACAGTTTGGGAACCACTGAGCTATTTATAGCCCTTGGGCCAGTTCGTACAAAATAAAACTACTCAGTTGTAGCAGCTCTTTTTTAATTTTGTCCTTGAGCGCCCTCTGGTGGTTAAACACAACTAAAGGGATTCTACATTTCACAATATTTAAACAGTTATGTTATAACTACATAAAAATGAGACCTGCCCATTTTACTAGGGTTACCGTCAACCAATATTTTCCCCTTACTAAAAAACCCTATGCATGCTGTAATTAAACTACTGTTACATTTTTATTTTTTACAGTTATATATAGAATTACAATACCTTCATTGGCGTCATCCCAATTCTTTTCAGGGAGAAAAATGGATGTACTCCCTAGGCCAGGCTTACATCCCCCACCCGCCAACAAAAAGTAACATAATGGGGAGCCGCAGCCAGTGGCCAATAGATCAAGGGAGCCATGGGTCGAAAATGTTTGGGAACCACTGGTGTATGGGTATGTGCAGTGGACATGCTTTGGTGATGGGTGATGGGTGTCCATGCTTTGGTGTTACATGCAGGGCTTGGGTTTGGGATGTGTGGTTTGTGATATTGGGACATACGTGAGGAGTTGGAGTGATGGGGTGAGGGCGAGGGTGGGGGTATGTGATAGCATGCATGTAGGGTGGGGGATGAAGTAGTGAAAGATTTGCCTTACCAGAGTCCATTTTTCCAGTTACTCCTGCGAGGCCCTCAGGATGCAGTATAGCCAAGACCTGCTCCTCCCATGTAGTGAGTTCTGGGGAGGAGGTGGGGGTCCGCCGCCAGTCCTCTGAACCGCAAGGTGGTGTCTTGAGACCACGGAACGCACCGTCCCACGTAGGTCATTCCACCTCTTCCTGATGTCATCCTGTGTTCTTGGGTGCTGTCCCACTGCGTTGACCCTGTCCACCATTCTTCGCCATAGCTCCATCTTCCTAGCTATGGTGGTGTGCTGCACCTGTGATCCGAATAGCTGTGGCTCTTCCCGGATGATTTCCTCCACCATGAACCTGAGCTCCTCCTCAGAGAACCTGGGGTGTCTTTGCGGGGCCATGGGTTGGTGTGGGTGATGTGTGGGGTGATATTTAGAGGTGTGTTCTGTGAGGTCCTTGGATGTTGTGTGAGTGATGGTGTAGGGTACCTGCGGATGCTATTGTTCTTTCTGGTGGTGTCTCTCTCTGGCCTTCTGTCGCAATTGTTGACGTAAGGGTTTGTGGGTGATGTGGGTGTGTGTTTTATATTGTATTGGATGTGTGGGAGTGGTGTGCGTATGTGTATCAGGTGTGTGTATTTCGAATTGTCCAATGTGGATGTGTTTTGTAAATGTGTGTGTATTTTGAGCGCGGTGGTGTGTACCGCCAATGGAATACCGTGGTTGAAAGACCGCCGCTTGGATTCGTGGGTCGTGATAGTGTGGGCGTATTCCTGTTGGCGTGACGGTTTCGAGCTGTGGGTCATAATGACCGTGGTGGAATTCCGCGGCCGCGGCGGTGTGTTGGCGGTCTTCTGCACGGCAGTAAGCGGCTTTTATCACCAATGATGTAATGACCCCCATAGTTCCAGTTTATTTTACTGAGGTGAAATATTTTATCAATGGTACTTATGCTCTCACGAAACTCAGCTTGGAGATCACAAATTACATGATACTCTGCGACCCAGTCCTGCTGTTTGTTCAGAGCCTGGTTCTTTGGAGACTATCCAGGAGTCACATATGTCTATAATTTGCAGGGTTACCTTTGGGCTTTTTTATGCATCATGGATAAGCCTGTCCTTTTCCATGTGGCCAGGATGCCTGCGCCTTTCACAACAGCATTTGACAGAAAGTGAACATAAGAAGCCCAAATCAAAGGTTTTGATCTATAAACATCACTGTAGGAAAGTGCCCTTTCTTCACAAGGCCACCCCCACTTTTTGCCTGGTATTTGATGCAATTTCAACAGAGTGCACTGGGTTCCTGCTATCCAGGACCCCAGTACCAGATCTCTTTCCCTAAAACCGTACAATTGTTCCCCAATTAGCTAAACCTTTGGCACCACTGTAAGTCCTTAGTAAATGTTACCCCTGCTACTTAGGACATGGGTACCAACAAGGGTCCCCAAGGGCTGCAGCATGTATTGTGCTACCCTCAGGGACCCCCTCACCTAGCACACAGACTGCCATTGCAGGCTGTGTGTCTTTGGGCAGCTAAAAGTAAAAACACAGCATGGCTCACTGCCAGTGTGCCATGCCCCCTAACACCACATGCAATATATGTAAGTCACCCCTACATCAGACCTTACAGCGCTAAGGCACAGTGCATTATATTACATGTGTGGACATATCCGCCAGAGCAGATATGCCCATGCCGTATCTTTGTTGATTCTTAAACATGGTAAGTGGCCAGGGATGCCATTGTAAGTACATGTGCTGGACACTGGTCACTACTTGTTCCCTAGCTACATGATGGCCTCACTGAAAATAGGGATGTTTGGTATCAAACATTTTGTATTAATAATGGATTTATTAATATATGCGCCCAGAGGGCACAGAAGATGTGCTCCCTGTAGGAGGCTGGACTGGCTTGTAGTGAGTACCAAGGGGTACTTACACCTTGCACCAGGCCCAGGTATCCCTTATTAGTGTATAGGGGTGTCTAGCAGCTTAGGCTGATAGAAAAGGTAGCTTAGCAGAGCAGCTTAGGCTGAACTAGGAGACGAGTGAAGCTCCTACAGTACCACTAGTGTCATATGCACAATATCATAAGAAAACACAATACACAGATATACTAAAAATAAAGGTACTTTATTTTTATGACAATATGCCAAAAGTATCTCAGTGAGTACCCTCAGTATGAGGATAGCAAATATACACAAGATATATGTACACAATACCAAAATATGCAGTAATAGCAATAGAAAACAGTGCAAACAATGTATAGTCACAATAGAATGCAATGGGGGAACATAGGGATAGGGGCAACACAAACCATATACTCTAGAAGTGGAATGCGAACCACGAATGGACCCCAAACCTATGTGAGCTCGTAGAGGGTCGCTGGGACTGTAAGAAAACAGTGAGGGTTAGAAAAATAGCCCACCCCAAGACCCTGAAAAGTGGGTGCAAAGTGCACCTAAGTTCCCCAAAGAGCACAGAAGTCGTGATAGGGGAATTCTGCCAGAAACAACAACACCAACAATGCAACAACGATGGATTTCCTGATGAGAGTACCTGTGGAACAAGGGGACCAAGTCCAAGAGTCACGATCAAGTCGGGAGTGGGCAGATGCCCAGGAAATGCCAGCTGTGGGTGCAAAGAAGCTGCCACCGGATGGTAGAAGCTGAGGATTCTGCATGAACGACAAGGGCTAGAAACTTCCCCTTTGGAGGATGGATGTCCCACATCGGGAAGAGTCGTATAGAAGTGTTTTCGTGCAGAAAGACCGCAAACAAGCCTTGCTAGCTGCAAGGGTCGCGGTTAGGGTTTTTGGATGCTGCTGTGGCCCAGGAGGGACCAGGATGTCGCCAATTGTGTGAGGAGACAGAGGGGGCATCCAGCAAGAGAAGGAGCCCCCTCACAAGCAAGTAGCAAGTAGTGGTGCCCATCTCTGCATAAGCCAGTGTACACCGGTTCAGGGATCCCCCAGCCCTGCTCTGACGCGAAACTGGACAAAGGAAAGGGGAGTGACCACTCCCCTGACCTGCACCTCCCAGGGGAGGTGCCCAGAGCTCCTCCAGTGTGTCCCCGACCTCTGCCATCTTGGAAACAGAGGTGTCTGTGGCACACTGGACTGCTCTGAGTGGCCAGTGCCAGCAGGTGACGTCAGAGGCTCCTTCTGATAGGCTCTTACCTCTCTTGGTAGCCAATCCTCTTTCCTAGGTAGCCAAACCTCCTTTTCTGGCTATTTAGGGTCTCTGCTTTGGGGATCTCAGCAGATAACAAATGCAAGAGCTCCCCAGAGTTCCTCTGCATCTCCCTCTTCACCTTCTACGAAAGATCGACCGCTGACTGCTCAGGACGCCTGCAAAACAGCAACAAAGTAGCAAGACGACTACTAGCAACCTTGTATCGCTTCATCCTGCCGGCTTTCTCAACTGTTTCCAGGTGGTGCATGCTCTGGGGGTAGCCTGCATCCCCTCTGCACCAGGTGCTCTGAAGAAATCTCCCGTGGGTCGACGGAATCTTCCCCATGCAACCGCAGGCACCAAAAGACTACATCACTGGTCCTCTGGGTCCCCTCTCAGCACAACGAGCGTGGTCCCTGGAACTCAGCAACTCTGTCCAAGTGACTCCCACAGTCCAGTGACTCTTCAGTCCAAGTTTGGTGGAGGTAAGTCCTTGCCTCCCCACGCTAGACTGCATTGCTGGGCACTTTGTGATTTGCAGCTGCTCTGGCTCCTGTGCACTCTTCCAGGTTTTTCTTCGTGCACAGCCAAGCCTGGGTCCCCGACACTCTAACCTGCAGTGCACAACCTTCTGAGTTGTCCTCCGGCGTCGTGGGACTCCCTTTTGTGACTTCGCATTCACTCCGGTTCACTCTTCTTCGAGGTGCCTGTTGAGGTACTTCTGTGGGTGCTGCCTGCTTCTGTGAGGGCTCCCTGACTTGCTGGGTGCCCCCTCTGTCTCCTCCTCCAAGTGGTGACATCCTGGTCCCTCCTGGGCCACAGCAGCACCCAAAAACGTCTACCGTGACCCTTGCAGCTAGCAAGGCTTGTTTGTGGTCTTTCTGCGTGGGAACACCTCTGCAAGCTTCATCGCGATGTAGGACATCCATCCTCCAAAGGAGAAGTTCCTAGCTTTCTTCTTTCTTGCAGAACTCCAGCTTCTTCCAACAGGTGGCAGCTTCCTTGCACCCTCAGCTGGCATTTCCTGGGCTCCTGCCCACTCTCGACACTGTCGCGACTTTTGGACTTGGTCCCCTTGTCTTATAGGTACTCAGGTCCGGAAATCCACTGTTGTTGCATTGCTACTGTTTGTTCTTCCTGCAGAATCCCCCTATCATGACTTCTGTGCTCTCTGGGGGTTGTAGGTGCACTTTACACCTACCTTTCAGGGTCTTGGGGTGGACTATTTTTCTAACCCTCACTGTTTTCTTACAGTCCCAGCAACCCTCTACAAGCTCACATAGGTTTGGGGTCCATTCGTGGTTCGCATTCCTCTTTTGGAGTATATGGTTTGTGTTGCCCCATACCTATGTGCTCCTACTGCAATCTATTGTAACTTTACACTGCTTGCATTATTTTTCTTGCTATTACCTGCATAATTTTGGTTTGTGTACATATATCTTGGGTATATATCTTATCCTCATACTGAGGGTACTCACTGAGATACTTTTGGCATATGTCATAAAATAAAGTACCTTTATTTTTAGTACTTCTGTGTATTGTGTTTTCTTATGATATTGTGCATATGACACCAGTGGTATAGTAGGAGCTTTACATGTCTCCTAGTTCAGCCTAAGCTGCTTTGCCATAGCTACCTTCTATCAGCCTAAGCTGCTAGAAACACCTCTTCTACACTAATAGGGGATAAGTGGACCTGGCACAAGGTGTAAGTACCTCTGGTACCCACTACAAGCCAGGCCAGCCTCCTACACAGATGGACCCTGAAGAGTTACAAAAGCAAGAATAGAAGACCAGCAGCTGACTTGGTCCCATCCCCGTTGGCCTGCCTGCTGTCCTCGGCAACTGCACCAAAGATGACTTGTCATGCAACTGCATGTGACTCCAAAAGCCTGGGAGAACCTTCAGCCTTCAACCAAGACCGAGGAACTCCAGTGGAGTTGCTCCCTTGCAGGCACCCCAGAAGAGCTGTGAGGACTCTGTACTGCCAAACCCAATACCGGAAAGCACCATTTCACCTGTGCCCCCTAGCCGAATTTGAAGTGGGTCAATGGTGCCAGCATGGTCCCCCAACACTCCAGAGACAAAGACTACCTTGGATTGCCAACTGTGACTTCCTGACCCCGCCTGCAGCCTTTTTCTGGAGGCCCCCTTCAACTGTGAGTATCTCCTGCACTGGAACTCCATAGCAAAAGACACCACTGCACCTGACACCCACAGCCTAAGGAGAAGTGGGCCAACAGTGTCCCAACGTGCCAGAGGATCTCAAGGGTCGATCCCACTGTGGGTTCCCCCGGCCTGGACCCCCCAGTCCCTGCTTGCAGCCTCTTTCTGACCAGACCGATCTTCACGCTGTAATACACCTTTGCACCCCGATGCTCCAGAGCCCCCAAGGTGACCTGTTGGTGTGGCTTTGGACCTTTCCCCCTACTCCCTTCAAGTCCAGAGGAACAGTCCTGTAAATCATTGTATAATACCCGTATGCAGTATCTGTTTCTTCCCCATAGGATAACATTAGGGCACCCAAGACTGAAAAGCACCTCTGTACTCAGATGCCCCAGTGCCTCCCGAAGAGACCTGTTAGTGCTGCTGTGGACCTTGCCTCATACTTAACCTTAACTCCAGAAGATTGGTTCTGTAAGTTACCTGTTTGCAGTATATGCTTTTCCTCCATAGGATAACATTACTGCTTCAGAAATTGCACTGTGTTGATTTTTCAACTCTGTAAAAATTAATAACTCAAAACGTACTTACCGGATTGTGATGATCTTGGTGCCTAAAATTATATGAAGATAATTGTTCCTTTTTTAAATTTTGTGTGGATCTCCTTCTTGAGTCATGTGTCTCATTTATTGACTGTGTGCCTACAGCAAATGGCTAAAACTCCTCTCTGATAAGCCTATGGCTGCTCGACCACACTACCCCCTAAACAGAGCATCTTGGGATTGCTAGAGCAAGCCCTGTCCACCAGTAAGGGAACCCCTGGACTCCTTACACAGTATACCTCCTTTTGGTATACTATATCAAGAGCCAAATTCTTACAGTCACCAGGGATTTTGTCCTGTCCCGTGGACTTCCCTGATTTCAAGTTCAAAATCATGTTTTTAGTCGCTGAAAAGGAAAGCTTCAGAGAGGGTTTATTATTAATAAGCAGTAATTCACCCAGGGATCAATGCTGGTAGAAAACTGTAACCTAGACAACTGGGATGCCGAATACAGATCTAAAGAGTGTTTCTTCCATGTCTCTGTCCCTGGATGGAAGTTGGCCAGGGTAGTGCACTGCAGACAACCCTGGGCTATTATATGCCAGAAGGAACAGCTATCTTTATTCATGGGCCCTTCCAATAGATTGTACCAATTTACGTAATCCCTTGCTCTCTTGCTATCAATTAGCAATGTACTGTACACTCTCCTGGCCCCCTGTATATGTTCACTTTTACAGGTACTGAACGCTAACATTAATTCAGATGTGGCCCTTTTGCACTCTGCTGTGTACTATCGGTTTAGCTACACCTCTCTAATGTGGGAGCTACAATCTTTAACAAAGTTTGAAGTGAGTCAAAGAGGTCACATGAATCCGCAGAGCAGGAATTTCACCTACTGGCACAGATTCATAGGGCTCAAGTAGGGGTAATATAGTAGCGTCAACATTTGACAGGGATTTTGGATCATTAGAAAATATAAGCTACTTAATCCCCCTACAGTTGTTAGTTGTATAGGGGGCATCTGGTTTCAATTTGTTAGTCCGAAGCAGGTTTTAAAGACCCCGACATCATTAATGAGCGCGCATAATGACCACTGTCTGATCTTTCTGTAATATCCCTAAGAAACAACCACAGCTGAAGGTCTACCAAGACATCATCAATTCTGCCCATTAGGGGCGTATTTATGATCCCCTTGCACCATGCTGTGCTAGCATGGTACATGCGTGGCACAAACCAATAAGTCATATTTTTGAAGACACGCAAAGTCACTTTGTATGGCTTTGAATGGCTTCAAAAAAATGGAGTAAGGCAACGCATCACAAATCACTGCATTACATTTCTCTACACCAGAGAGGCATTCCATGGGCACTGCATGGGTGTTCCCACACAATTCCCATGGTTTTGGATGCATTTCCAGATTTGCCAAACCTGGTAAACAATGGAATGCATCAAAAAGATATGCCTCCCTAGGAAAGGCGTAACAACAACAAGTATGTTAATTTTCCCTCATTTTTGCCTTTTTCTATGTGTGCTGTCTCTCAGGATTGTTTTTGTGTAGGATAGTGCCCCTTCATGCAGAAAAACAGTCCTGTATGCCATGGTGAAAGGGTGCCTGGGTTGGTGCTATGCTGCCAAAAGGGTACCAGCACAGGCTGCCGTAGGACTCTCATTATTGGAACAAGACTGCTGGATTCAGGGCGGAAGCACCACCGCTTGTGGGTAGCTGAGTCAGTCCCACACCGTCTTGGCAGCTGTCGGTCCAACCCTTTCAGCTAGCTAGCAGCACCTCACCCATACATAGAATGCAAAGGTGATCTGTGGCAGCCTGATGCACCTCGATGATCGATGAACCTCACCCCTTTCGTCAGCAAAGAGTCTCACACACACATATAGGCCAAAGAAAAAATGCAGGATAGTCTTCAATACATTTATTGAAAAGACTGCAAACTATGATAAAATAGATGAACTGCAATTATTATTAGGACAATGAGATACAGCAAGATTAGGATTGTTGCGATCAGTAAAAATAAAATAAACAACCCAAGCTTATAGTTCATGGAAGGAGGACCCAACCCCATTACCTGAGAACAGGGGCTTGATCACCGTCTCCTTGGCTGGTTGTAGAGACAAGGTTGAGGTCTGCAGTGGAATGGTGTACAGCATGAATGGGTATCCTGGCTGGAATGACCTCCCTAACCTTCAATGGCTCATGTGATGTTTTTATGATAAACATGTTTCTGTTCTGAGAAACAGGCCTGACGTGCACATGTGCCTAATTGTCAGACTGTTTGCGCACTCTTGTGGTGACAATACCTGATAAATGATCATGTACCATTCTCAGCAGCCTTGGTTAGAAGTGCATAATGAAATGTCATGCACAAAAAAATAACAATGCTTTTGCAGAATAACAGCAGATTAGAAAAAGAAAACATCCCCGCTGAAAAGCAGGCTGAACTAAAATAAAAAAATGAAAGCAGAATATTTATATGGGTAAAAGTGCACAGGCTGCATGCCTATGCTAGGTTAAAATATGTATGCCCGAGCAAGGTGCTAAAATGAACCCATGACAAGGGATAAATAGGGTGCATTCCTGCCGTTTCCCTGTGACTTGCTGCTCTGCCCAGCACCACAAAACCCATAAATATGGCCCTCAGTATTTGACCAAGTACGACAGTACAGGCTCATTATAGTAGTAGCCAGCTGAGTCCAAGTTGTTCTAAAGAGGTTTCAAACCAGAGGAAGGCCGGGGATTCTTTTCTCACATCTTTTTCATATATATTGATTAATATAAATGGTTACCAGATATTGGTGCAACAAGAATTCCTAAAAGATCTTGTGATCTCTCTCATTTTCTCTCATTAGTCCATTTCTTGTTTTTGGACAGTGACAACCATATATACTGTTTCCACACAGCTTTTTTTTCTTGGACTGCTAAAAGCCACTCATATTAATTTTACTCTCATGAGGTAGTTTTCTTTGTCTATCCCTTCCTCAAATCACTCTATACTGTGTCTCGGTAGTAACGATATTGGCACATTATTCAAGTTTTTCTTTAACTCTTTTTTTTATTACTCTTGCATGGTTTTGGAGCTTCCTATATCTTTTATTTTTTCTCCAATCCTGGCTTTCTCTATTCATGAGTTTTTCAGACCTTAAGGGTTTCACAAATTCTTCTTCAGTTATGTTCACAGGTGTGGCACTAGTAGTATTTTTTCATTTGTTTCAGTCGCCAAAGTGTGACACTTAGGCCCATATTTATACTTTTCTAACGCCACATGAGCGTCATTTTTTTACGCAAAAGCAGCACAAGCTTCCAAAATACAATTGTATTTTGTAAGTTTGCACCGATTTTGCTTAAAAAAACAACGCAAATGTGGCGCTAAAAAGTATAAATATGGGCCTTAGTAGTTTCACTTGAAACTGGGCTAGTATTGTCAATATAGCTACAGCTATGATAAAGGTTCCATCCCTACTCATATGTTTTATTATTCTCTTCTGGTAATGACGGGTTCAGCCTTGAGGAAGTCCTGAGAAGGGGACAAATCACATGTTCGCCGATGATATTTATTGCTGGTCCTCCTGACTGGCCCCTACTGGAGTTTGTCGCCTAAAGTGACTCCAAGTGAACTCATTACAACTATCCCCGATGTTCTAGTAAAAAATGTTTCTAAGTGTCAAATTCGTAGAATTTGCCAATGCACGTTCACAATTGATTGACATGCTTTGATTTACTATACCTTGTAAATTCTATATCTCCAGAACCCTCTAGTGGATCTTTCTCGTTGTGATGTCTAAAAATACATAACACTACAGTCTATTTTATAAAGTGGTGTTGGATTTCCTCAGTGTCTTTTTGATTTCTTTCTCAGTTGTTTTTGTGATGTTTAAATGCTTTAAGCTTGTTCCTTTGTGTAGGCCCTGCTGCTCAGAGCCACAGATACCCAGGGTTTAGCTGAAGGTTTGACAAATGAAACAAAAGGGTCCTAAATGGGTTAGTAACACACACAGTGAGGTCACATAATCACACTGTATAAAGCACCCCATTTCCTAACAACATCCCTTCCTATGAGGTAGTAAAGGCTTCCTCTTACCCTTTTAGAATGTAGGATAACTTTTCCCTCATATTCTGCATGATCTCCACATTGGTAAGCAGTCTGAAAATACCTGGTGTACAGGTAAGAAAGCTGGCAACTCTACTTTGATGGCCACTGTACTGACTATCTTGAGAATAGTGTTGCTCTAATGTGGATTTACCTTAAAGAAATGAAAGACAAGAGGAGTTTGGCAAAGCAGGAACAGTCGGTTTAATTAAACGCAGTGGCCGGGAAAGCAGAGCACAGAGTCAATGTCTGGTGATGGTCTCTCAAAGTTACAAACTTCTGAGCGACCTTTTATACAATTCTTGAAGGGTCATAAAACAATTCTGTAGATTCTTTGTAAAACGAAATCTTGGCCGAGTCGCAGAGTTGTATATCTGACCATATGATAAAGTGCTCAGGTGGCTCTTGACCTTGCGTGGACAAAATGCGGGCCAGTAGGTAACATGTCCAGATGTCTGGCATGGGGAGCGTGTGATTACTATGTGTTGGGTTGTGTGTTGTGTTCTGATTGGCTGAGTGTTCCTAACTTAATGTGGCATCTAAGAGTTATGGTGTTTTGTGAATGCACACCCCTCCGGCCAAATGTATTTTAGTGGGGGGGCCATCTCCTAGGACCTTTGTGGTGTTGCTTCCTATCTGGGGAATTGATCTGGGTTTACCTGTTTGTGCGTTTGTCTACGGGCTATGTATTACCCGACCTGTGATATGTCAATCAGTTGCTTTAGGCCTAGGTCATAGGGCTTGCCATGTATTTCTGACTCGAGGTTGTAGGGTAGGTCATGTGGAATAGATTCAACAACAGTGATGCAAGTTCGTTGTTATGCTGTCACATATGATGGTGTACATTGACATCGTTCTTATGCATTTAACAAAAGTAATAGGTTCAACAAACTTGGATTGAAAATTGTTGCACCCTTTAAGGCATAGGTAGTTCATGGACAGCCATATTTGTAGCAAAATTATGGATAAAATCTTTTGTGTCAGATCGAGTGCAAGCAGTACACCTCCACTCGTTTACTTCCAGCTTCAAAGAATTAAGAATAAATTGGACTAATTTATAAGAACTGACGCGTCGCTGTGTTATGGCAGTGATGCATCAGAAAAACTTGTGCTGTGCCATGAAATTTCCAGACGCCTTGGATGCACCGTATTTACAATACAGCATACCATATTCTAAGTTCCCATGGTGCATCAGAAATTCTGATGCATCTGTGAGAAGGATGCTGCAACGCATCTGCCTCATAAGTGGTGCATTGCTGAAATTGACTTTACAACCAATGCAACTTCAGAAATGCATCGAAAAACATAGACGATGAGTCAGTTCCAACTGACACAAGTAGCCTAAGGTGTGGGGACCAATGTAATAGGCCGTAAAATCATGAAATAGTCATGTTATACACTATTACATTTGGTCAGGTTGTAATGCAGACAAGTATGAAGTATGGCTATGTGTCACATTATAGTGGGCACAGTCTTCTTATGTCTATGTAGAGACCTAAGTATGTGTGACATAGTGAGTGACACTTGAATGTGAGTGGATACCAGTATATAGAGTAATGTAAAGTGGCAATTTGTGAGTTACCTACTGTACGAGTGTACTTTCCTGTGATGCCTTGGAGTACTGTTGGCTAGACTTGGGGACCCATTCCTCCATGTAAATGTGACAATCCTGGCCTGTCACATTGTCTTGCTGCAGTAGATGATAATATCATAGGTGCTATGGTCCCATGTTGGTCAAGGGGTCCTACAACATGATTCTCACATGTATGGACCTACTACTAGTAGAGGGGATGTGAATTAATAACTTATTCCAGAGTTTTAAGTAACTTCAGATGGTCAGATTCCTTTTGAAAAGCCATTGTGTTATTTCCTATGTCTGGGTTAAAGAGGCATAGGAATTTTGACGGATTCTAGGCTTAGCACAATGCATCTCAAAGCTGTGTCACACATTGGAGAACTTGTAAATATCACTGCATCAGTCTTAAGCGTGTTTTTACGAGGGAACGCCTTACCTGCATACATTATAAACTTTGTGACGCAGCCAGTTCAGGCACAGGAAAATTCCGACGCAGGCTAAACAATTATGCTAGGGCTTGTAAATAAGCACCCAATGTTTCTCAGGACTCGGGTCCCACATTATTGAACATTTATATGGCTCCACTGTCCAAGGTGGTTGATATTGGGGCTTTAATATAATATCTGATGCCAACAATAGCCACGTCCTGCTTTCTTTTCAGCAGGCAGATATTGAACTGGGGGAATTATTCCATTGTTGTTTTGCTGTGGTAGAAATTGGATATGATTGAGCTATCTTAAGCTCAATTCCAATAAATCCAAAGTCCTAGTATCTGGTAATTGTTCTCCATTTGACCGTTGGTCAAGCTTTTGTGACTTCCATACAGGATTATTCCTACTCCCTTTTTCTGGGGATCCCGGCCAAGCTGCTTTGTATTCAATATGGAATCACTAAATAGAATCATTTTGTTCGGTTTGGCAGCGCAGATGTTGCTCTAGACACTGGTTAACTCTTTCTGCCTGTCCGGGGGCTTGGGGAAGATGGCTGGATGATCGTCTCATCCCGATTCCCTTTAATTCACAGAGGACCTCCAGAAATGGAAGATGAATTGTAAACCCCTGTCCGAAATGAGTACCACGGGATTCCATGCACCTGAACTGCTGCTTGAACAATCACCTCAGGGAGCTTTTTAGCAGATGGTAACCCTTTAAGGGAGGTAAAATGGTCATTTTTGTCAAATGGTCTACAGTGACCAAGATTGTGTTGCGGCCTTCTGCAGTGCACATACTTCCAGTGTACAGTCTGTGCCAGGGCCGTGGTGGTCCTGGAATAGACTGAAGCAAACCAGCAGAGGTTAAGTGTGAAGCGTTTCCTCGTGCATAAGTGGCACGAGTATATAACTTATTGTTTATACTCCCTGTTGAAAAATGATCATAAAATCATAATCATTAAAAAATAGTGTCCAAAGTAGCTGCCTAGCTGCAAATCATAAGCTAATTTTAGAAGCTCCAGGTTTTGATGGTCTGTCAAGACAGTTACAGTATATTAGGCACCATGGCGTTAATGACATCACTCCTCGAAAGCCACCTTTATGGCTAATAATTCGCCTATTGACAAAAGAATAATTCACTTCTGCTGGACATAGCTTGCAGGGGAAGTATGCAACCGGATGCAGTTGTTCCGTTGGTGGATTCCACTGGGACAGAGCTTCCCTGATGGAAAATTGTGTCGCATCTGCTTCGACTAGGAGTGGGCATGCAGGTTCAGAAGAACAGAAGGGGCAGTGCACTATTCTTTAAGGGCCCAATAAGCCTTTTTAGCCACAAATGTAAAGTTTTTGGCCCTGCCACCCCTGCTTTTCATCTTTAGTCAAAGGTAGGGCGACCAGAGTTGTAAAGCCAAACACCAGGAGATTTCATAAAAATAGAAGGACTGTAATTTTACTTCAACCGCTCTCATAAGCATACGAGGCACTAAGAACACAAATTACAAGGATGATACTGGCTTTATAAATTGCATTTTAATTAAATTGGTTTTGTATAACAGCTGAGAACATAAAAACACACCTCCCACTGTTTTCAGGTGACCCGCTCTAAGAACCCAGACACTATGGGGGTCATTCTGACCTCGGCGGTCTTTTCAATAGACCGCTGAGGGACCGCCGTATGGAAGACGCCAGTGCTGGGGGTCTTCCGCACGGGCCATTCTGAATGTTGGCAGCGCTCCGCCCGTTTCCGGACGAAGAGCCGCCAACAGCCATATTGGCGGCAGGCGGGGAAGTGGAGGTAGCTCCACCTCCACCGCCACGCCAACAGAACACCGCCCAGCGAATCACGACCTGTGATTCGCTGTGGCGGTGTTCTGTTGGCGTGGCGGTGTCGGCGGAGCTGCCCCCATGGGTCCCGTTCCCTCCCGGAGGATCGCCAGGAACAGTTAAGGTGATCGTCCGCTAGGGAAGGGGGATGGGGGGTGTTGTGAGTTGTGTGCGTGCATGGGGTGTGCGTGTGTTTATGTTGAGGGGGCGTGTGAATGCGTGCATGAATGCGGGGGGTGTGTGCATGTGCATGAATGTGTGCGTGTATGTGTGTATGTGTGTGTATATGTTGGGGATTGGGGTGGGGGACGGGGGTCCTGCAACTTTTTGGGGGTGGCAGGGGTGGTGGGGGGGGTAGGGGAGGGAGTCGGGTGGGGGTTGGGGGTGGGGGAGACCCCTATCAGTGCCAGGGAAGGGATTCCCTGGCACTGATAGTGCTTTCCGCCATGGATTTCATGACGGTCCCAAACCGCATGAAATCCATGGCGATAAGCCGGGGTCAGGCGGGTTGGAATACTGCCGGCGGTATGTGACGACCGCCGGGCTGGAGACCCAGGTCTCCAGCCCAGCGGTCGTTACCGCCGTGGCAGTCGGAACGGTGAAGCGGCGGCTGACCATGGCGTTAACCGCCATGGTCAGAATACATGAAAAAAGACCGCCAGCCTGTTGGCGGTCTTCCCGCCGCTTCACCGCCGACCACCGCGGTCGGAATGACCACCTATATGTCCTGTAATCTGCTGGGACAGTTGGTGAAAAACTGGAACTGTTCCGGGACGTCTGGTCATCCTAGTCAAAGATACGCGTAACCCTCCAATCCTTTCTCTGATGAGCATAACCTCGTCATCACATAATCTTCTGCAGAAGAATGAAGGCTTTTTTTCTGGCTACTCTGACTCGGCAACCAGCCGACTGAAACTGGTTAGATAGCTGAGAAAATCCTTACTACCTTCAGTAATTCTGTGTCCACGGATTTCATCAAAGTATGCTCGTCTAGGACTTGTTTTATTTCTGTTCTCAAGTTTGAGTGGTTATGCAAAAGGGGGTCGTCCCTCTCTGCAAGTGGTATGGCCTCTGAGGAAGCGATTCCCCCCAAGAATGAGAGGACAAATGCAACCCGGCACTGAAGCTAGGCCAAAGGGTAAGGATTCCCTTACGCCTCAAAGAGAAGATATTTCTGGTGGGCTTCGTGGGTGGGAATGTCATGACAGGCATCCAACATATCCATGGATGCCAGAAATTGTCATTGATTGATTATGGGCACTGTCACCTTTCTGAATGGCTTCTTGTTACAAATGGGGTCTTTAGTTGCCAGTCAGGTTACCTCCTGTCCAAGCAAGGACCCTCACTCTAGTCAGGATAAGTCACACATAATCCAAATTATCCTGTGCCCACCCTCTGATAGCTTGGCACTGAGCAGTCAGGCTTAACTTAGAAGGCAATGTGTAAAGTATTTGCACAATAAATCATACAATAACGCCATATAGCAGCACAAAAATGCACCACACAGTGTTTAGAAAAATATATAATATTTATCTGGTAAGATGCAGGTCAAAACGATTAAATTGTAATATGGTAATGTTGAGATCTCACTATAAAAGTGATATAAAGTGCCTTAAGTCTTTGGAAAACAAATAAATGTCTCTTAAAAACAATAAAGTTCTCTTGCAAGTACAAAGTACCTAGTTTGCGTTCAAAATCTCCACCAGGGACCGCAGAGGAGGCAATGTGTGGAAAACGGGGAGGTGTGCATCGGTTTTTCCCCCTCCCACACCGACTTGCGTCATTATTTTCCACGCAGGGGAAGTCTTTGTGCCGATTTCCGGTGCACGGACTTGGTTCCTCTTTGGGTTGCGGGATTTTCTGGCACCCCGGGGATGGTGCATGGAATCCTAGGCTTGCTGAGCAAAGTCACAAGCGCTGCGTCGATCCAGTGGGCGTTGCGTGGAAATTTCTCCCGCAGGTCAGGCGATGCATCAATTCCCCTCTGGAAGTCAGGCTACATTGTTCCGGGTTGGCTGTGCGTCAACCAAGTGGGCCGTGCGTCGAAGTCCGGTTGCTACGCGGGCGCTGCGTCGATCTTCTCATAGCGAATTCGGGCTGCATCGTTCTGGTTCGGTGTGCTTGATTTCTCACCATGATGCAGGCTGTGCATCATTTTCAGCAGGCTGTGCGTCAAATTTTTGCTGCACAAGGAGTCCAGTTGCAGGAGTGAAGTCTTTTTGGTCCTGAGACTTCAAGGAACAGGAGTAAAGCTCTATCCAAGCCCTTGGAGAGCACTTCTCAGCACAGCCAGAGAGCAGCAAGGCAGCAGGGCAACAGCAAGGCAGCAGTCCCGCTCAGAAAAGCAATCCCAGTGAGTCCGTTGGGCAGCCAGGCAGTTCCTCTTGGCAGGTCTGGTTCAGGGATTCTTCACCAGCAGGTTTCTTGTTCAGAAGTCTCTGTGAGGTAGAGTGAATACCCCAAGAAGTGTCTGAAGTGTGTGGTTTTGGGTGCTCTTCTTATGCCCATTTTGGCCTTTGAAGTAGGCCTACTTCAAAGGAAAGTCTCACTTGTTTGTGAAATCCCGCCTTGCCCAGGCAAGGCCTCAGACACACCAGGGGGTTGGAGACTGCATTGTGTGAGGGCAGGCACAGCCCTTTCAGGCGCGAATGACCACTCCTTCCCTCCCTCCTAGCACAGATGGCTCATCAGAATATGCAGGCTACACCCCAGCCCCCTTTGTGTCACTGTCTGGAGAGAGGTGCAAACAACCAAACTGTCAAAATATCCCAGACAGAGAATCCACAAACAGGCAGAGTCACAAAAGTGGTTGAAGCAAGAAAGTGGGCATTTTCAAACACACAATCTTAAAAACAACTTTACTAAAATATGTATTTTATTGTGAGTTCAGAGATCCCAAACTCCACATGTCCATCTGCTCCCAAAGGAAATCTACGCTTTAATCATGTTTAAAGGCAGCCCCAAGGCTAACCTATGAGAGAGATAGGTCTTGCAACAATGAAAACCAAAATCTGGCAGTATTATACTGTCAGGACATATAAAACACATTAGTATATGCCCTACCTTAACCATACACTGCACCCTGCCCATGGGGCTA
Organism: Pleurodeles waltl; assembly: GCF_031143425.1. Taxonomy (NCBI): domain Eukaryota; kingdom Metazoa; phylum Chordata; class Amphibia; order Caudata; family Salamandridae; genus Pleurodeles; species Pleurodeles waltl. The sequence goes on along the minus strand of NC_090438.1, from coordinate 16,303,037 downwards.
CCTAGGGACAACCTTAGGGGTGTCTTATATGTAGGAAAAGGGAAGGTTTAGGCCTGGCAAGTAGATACACTTGCCAAGTCGAATTTACAGTTTAAAACTGCACACACAGACACTGCAGTTGCAGGTCTGAGGCATGATTACAGGGCTACTTATGTGGGTGGCACAACCAGTGCTGCAGGCCTACTAGTAGGATTTGATTTACAGGCCCTGGGCACCTCTAGTGCACTCTACTAGGGACTTACTAGTAAATCAAACATGCCAATCAGGGATAAACCAATCAACAGTACAATTTACACAGAGAGTATATGCACTTTAGTGCTGGTTAGCAGTGGTAAAGTGCTCAGAGTCCAAAAGCCAACAAAAACAGGTCAGGAAAAGTAGGAGGAAGAAGGCAAAAGGTTTGAGGATGACCCTGCAAAAAGGGCCAGGTCTAACACTTCTGGTGTATCTATCAGTTAACCCCTTTGAGATCGAACACCAGGAGAAGGCCTCCAGATGCTTTGTGAACTAGGACGAGGATGTAGTAGAAGCCCAGTTGTCTTTCATTGGGAGGAACTGGGCATGTCAGTAATTTATGCAGGCGCTGAATTTCTGCCAGTAGTGCCTGCCTAATGAGATCTCTTGGAAGAGGTGTTTGGTACATTTAATTCTATGTGATAACCACCTGAAATATCTGTATCGACACCATTCAATCAAACAGGAAGAGAAGATGATCCCCCTCCTCCACCCCACCCCCACTGGAAGGCTGGGGTATTCATACTTTTGGAAGAGCAGATGTTGTGGAGTCTGAATCCTGAAAGCAGAGCATGTTGTTAGCGAGGGCCCCCGGGATCTGCCCCACCGCAAAAGGGCTTATTATCCCCCTTGGCGGAGTCAAAATGAAAGGTTCACAAACCCAAAGATTTTTCCCTTGGAAAATGTACAAACGGGTTTTGAAATTTTTATTTTTTACACATTTTTGACCATTCCCTCCAGTTGCAGCCCAAATACCGTGGAGCCAACAAATGAAAATTTCAATAGAACCAATTTCTCTGGGGAGTCTGTGTTAGACCTCTCAGCCTAAGGGTGGTCTTCCCCCCAAATATTTGCCTTTACCCACCTATTTCTCTGAATTTGTTTTTGCTGGCTTTAGGACCCTCTGCAATGTACCCCTGGTAACCCGTGCTAAAGTGATTTGTGCTATCTCCCTAATTAATGGTAAAACTGGCTTACACCTAGCAGGCATATTTACTTAACTTATAAGTTCCTAGGAAAGTGGTATACCATGTACCCAGGGCCTGTAAATTAAATGCTACTAGTGGGCCTAATCACTTATTGTACCACCCACTTGCGTAGCTGTTGGGAAATGCCCCCTTGGCATGGTGGCCCCAGCACCAGTGTTCTTTCCCTAAACTGTACCTTTGTTTCCACAATTGGCACAACCCTGGCACTCAGATAAGTCTCTTGTAACAGGTACACCTGATACCAAGTGCCCTAATGCCAGGAAAATGACTCAGTCGACATGGCACTCCCCTCAGAGTGCCATGCCAACCTCACACTGCTTGTGGCATAGGTAAGTCACCCCTCTAGCAGGCCTTACAGCCCTAACGAAGGGTGCACTATACCACAGGTGAGGGCATATGTGCATGAGCACTATGCCCCTACAGTGTCAAAGCAAAACCTTAGACACTGTAAGTACAGGGTAGCCATATGAGTATATGGTCTGGGAGTTTGTCAAACACGAACTCTACAGTTCCATAATGGCTACACTGAAATCTGGGAAGTTTGGTATCAAACTTCTCAGCACAATAAATGCACACTGATGCCAGTGTGCAATTTATTGTAACATGCACCCAGAGGGCATCTTAGAGATGCCCCCTGAATACCAATCCGACTTCTAGTGTGGGGCTGACAAGTTTCTGCCAGCCTGCCACAACCAGACGAGTTGCTGGCCACATGGGGAGAGTGCCTTTGTCACTCTGTAGCCAGGAACAAAGCCTGCACTGGGTGGAGGTCCTTCACACCTCCCCTGCAGGAACTGTAACACCTGGCGGTGAACCTCAAAGGCTCACCCCCTTTGTTACAGCGCCCCAGGGCATCCCAGCTAGTGGAGATGCCCGCCCCTCCAGCAACTGCCCCACTTTTGGAGGCAAGGCTGGAGGAGATAATTAGAAAAACGGAGGAGTCACCCACCAGTCAGGGCAGCCCCTAAGGTGCCCTGAGCTGAGGTGACCCCTGCCTTTAGAAATCCTCCATCTTAGTTTTGGAGGATTCCCCCAATAGGATGAGGGATGTGCCCCCCTCTCCACAGGGAGGAGGCACAAAGAGGGTGTAGCCACCCTCCAGGACAGTAGCCATTGGCTACTGCCCTCCCAGACCTAAACAAACCCCTACATTTAGTATTTAGGGGCACCCCAGAACCCAGGAAAGCAGATTCCTGCAACCTGAACTACAAAGAAGGACTGCTAACCTACAAGCCTGCAGAGACGACGGACGACGACAACTGCTTTGGCCCCAGCCTTACCGGCCTGTCTCCAGAGTCGAAAACCTGCAACCAGCGACTCATCCAACAGGAACCAGCGACATCTGAAGCCTCAGAGGCCTGCCCTGCCTCCCAGGACCAAGAAACTCCTGTGAGCTGCGTCTCTGTTCAAAAACAGCTACATCTTTGCAACAAAGAAGCAACTTTCAAAGAACTCACTCTTCCCGCCTTGAGACTTCACACTCTGCACCCAACGTCCCCCGCTTGAGATCCAGAGAAACAACACCACAGGGAGGACTCCCCTGTGACTGCAACCCCGTGAGTAGCCCGAGACGACCCCCCTGGACCCCTACAGCGACGCCTGCTGAGAGAACCCAGAGGCTCCCCCTGACTGTGACTGCCTGTATCAAGGGACCTGACGTTTGGAGCCAGCACTGCACCCGCAGCCCCCAGGACCTGAAGGAACCGAACCTCAGTGCAGGGGTGACCCCCAGGTGACCCTCTACCTAGCCCAGGTAGTGGCTGGCCCGAGAAGCCCCCCCTGTGCCTGCCTGCACAGCTAGAGTAACCCACGGGTCCCTCCATTGTTTCCTATCTAAAACCCGAGGCCTGCTTTGCACACTGCACCCGGCCACCCCTGTGCCGCTGAGAGTGTGTTTTGTGTGCCTACTTGTCCCCCCCCCAGTGTTCTACAAAACCCCCCTGGTCTGCCCCCCGAGGACGCGCGTACTTACCTGCTGGCAGACTGAAACCGGAGCACCACTCTTCTCCATAGGAGCCTATGTGTTTTGGGCACCTCTTTGACCTCTGCACATGACCGGCCCGGAGCTGCTGGTGTGGTAACTTTGGGGTTGCCTTGAACCCCCAACGGTGGGCTGCCTATGCCCAGGAACTGAGACATGTAAGTGTTTTACTTACCTCACAATCCAACCTTTACTTACCTCCTCCAGGAACTGTTGATTTTTGCAGTGTCCACTTTTAAAATAGCTTATTGCCATTTTAACAAAAGATGTATATGTTATTGCTCTAATTCAGAGTTCCTAACTTACCTATGTGGAGTACCTTGCATTTTATGTATTTACTTCAAATCTTGAACTTATGGTTCTAAAAATAAATTAAGAATATATATTTTTCTATATAAAAACTATTGGCCTGGAGTAAAGTATTTGAGTATGTGTTCCTCATTTATTGCCTGTGTGTACAACAAATGCTTAACACTACCCTCTGATAAGCCTACTGGTTGCCCACACTACCACAAAATAGAGAATTTGAATTATCTAATTTTGCCACCATCTTACCTCTAAGGGGAACCCTTGAACTCTGTGCACACTATTTCTTACTTTGAAATGGTATATACAGAGACAACTTCCTACAGTAGCCCCTTAAAAACATGTCCCAGGCCTGCCATTGCACCATGTATGCAGTTTTAACCTACTAATTCGACTTGGCAAAATAACCCCTTTGCCAAGCCTTAAACTTCAGGTTTATTACATGTATGTCACCCCTAATGTAGGCCCTAGGCAGCCCAGAGGGCAGGGTGCACTGAAATCAAAAGGTTGGACATGGACCTTTAACTTTTACATTTTCTGGTAGGAAAAACTCCTAAAATTATTTTTTTTACTACTATGAAGCCTATGTTTTCCATGGGATGACAGGGTTGCCTTATTACATTTAACAGGTACTAATTTTGTATTGAGAGCAGGTAGGACATTCATGCTTTGTGTCTAAGAAATTATAATTTAACATCTTCTTTAATTGTAAAGTGGAATTTAAGTTGCAATTATGAAAATGCCACTTTTATAAAGTCGGCATTTTCCTGCCCTAGTTATGTTGTGCCTGTAGCCTGTTCCTGGGTCATACAGTAGAGGGATTAGGTGTGTCTTGGTGGTCCATCACTAGCAGGATGGGAGGCAGTGCTGGGCACAGCCACACTTGCATTCCAATTGGCCGTGCCCTGCCTTTAACAAAGGACATAATCTACCTCATTGTTAATGCAGTTAGGCTAGAGTCGGGGCAGGGTATGCAGGAAACTCCAAGCACTTCAAAGGGAATTCTCTCAAAACATCCCCTACTTCAAAGAAGGCAGCAGGTATAAAAATAGCACCCTCAGACCCACTCTTCAGTTGACTTTCTGGACCCTCAGAGGATTTTCTGCTGCGTTGGCCTGCTGTGTACTTCCGAATACTACTTCTCTGCACCTATAAGGACTGCTATGCTTGCCTAAGGCCTGTCTTGAACCCTCATAGACCTGCCCTGATGCTTGAGTCCTGTTCCATTGCTTGAACTCAAGACTACCAGAGTGACTCTAAGGGCTAGTTGGCTCCAAGTGGTGCCTGTCCAGTCCTGGATGCTAAAAGTGCCCCGATAGCCAACATCCAAAACTTGAGACTTAGAAGTTTTTTGGCTAAAATATGCTCTGAGAACTACATGGAGACTGGGATCTACCTGCTCGTCGATGCCTGCAAGGTGCATCAGCCTGACTTTGTGGCAGCTCTCGCTATGTTCTTCTGAGCAGCAGCAAACCCTGCTCAGTGGTCCTACACGTTCCGCTGGAAATGTTTTGACTTCCAAGGGGGTTACTCCATCACAAATGTGACAGATATCCTGTCTATTAGAATTCCATTAAAGCCTATTGGATTTGGAATACAGTGGGAGAGATATCCATCACCTCTGTGACGGAGTAACCTGTCTGCCAAACTCTAACTCATGCTCTAAGTCTGAACATGGAAATCTTCATAGTGACTATGTCCAGCAGCTCCCAAAAAACAACGCCTCCTCCATGGACACCACCAGCAGCCTTGCCCCACTGAACTTTGTCTTCTCAGACAGTTTTACACTAAATTTCTTATAAGTCCTATGATCAAATCAGGGTCAACCTATAATAAAAAGTGATGTACCAGTGGTGCAAGAGGCTCGTAAATATTCCCCTAAATTGTCAAGATCCTTCTGCTTGTGATCTTTTCTTTTGGTGGCACTGAATCCTATTTATGGCTCCCTGGATCTTTCTTGTTTCATGAGATATTCTCTATTGCACATCAGATATAGAACCATGATCAATAATAAAAGATCACACTTGCATGTGCACTAAAAAAAAAGAGAGCAGATGCCCATGCATACTGTACTCGTGGATATGATTATTATTGTTTTTTAAAGAACTTCCATCAAATTTTTAGCTTTGATTTTTGTCTTTATATATATTTTACGTTTGTCTTGTTGTCTGAAATGGGTTTGGATATATTTGAATATACATATGTCTTAAAATCACATGTATTGCAGTTTTTATTGTATATATTGAATTTATGTCTGCCTTGAAAAAGCCCCAGGCCAGCCAGCAAGATGGGCAAAACATGTGTCTGCAGTACATGTTATGTTCGGAGTATACCAATAAATATATTTACAAAATAAAGAGATTCTCTGAAAATTTCAAATTTTGGAAATGAAAAATGAAATTAAATGTAATATAGATGCGGCTTATCACCCGTAATGGCATTAAGGAGCTGTCCATGGGCACGGGGAGACTAAGGTGGTCATTATGAATACGGCGGTAAACACCACCGTGTTCATGCTAGCAGTCTTTCCATAGACGACCAGCCCCCTTGAGACCCCGCCGGCCGCATTACGAACATTCCGCTGGGCCGGTGGGCGGAAACATGGAGCTGTCGTAAATGCCTCAGTGTGGCGGGTGCAGCAACCGTTGTGCAGATCACTGCCCGTAAATCGGGCAGTGACCTGTGCAACGGGACACTGCACGGGGGCCCCTGCACTGCCCATGCCAAGTGCATGGGCAGTACAGGGACCCCCAGAAGGGCCAAAAGAGCACACCTTCCGCCAGCCTTTCCCTGGTGGGGGAAACCACAAGAGAAAGGCTGGGGGAAACAGGGTACATTATCCGGAGGGCAGCACTGCACAGGGTACATTATCCGGATACTGTAATCCGCCGTCGTCAGGCTAGCTGACAGCAGTAGCCTGGCAGTGGTGGAGGGCCGCCATAGGCAGCCCTCCCTGTGTTTATTATATGGCGGTTCAGACCGCCATGCCGGTGGTGGTCTTTTCCACCGCGGCCAGCATGGCGGTCTGAACCGCCAAGTTCGTAATGAGCCCCTAAGTGATTTGTCCAGAATCACAGGACGTTGCGACGATGCTGAGAGTCAAACCTGGATCTCTGGCTCCCAAGGCAATCGATCCGACTGCTGCACTACATCCTAATTATAGAAACAAATTATATTTCTAAAGGGTATTACCTATCTTCCAATTCATTTCTTGTATCAGACCTGTGCTCATTCAGGGTTGGCCATATTTTTGGACTTTGACCCAGTGTTGATTGATTAGATTTCCACTGTTGATGCTTTGATCTTTTAGGTGCTCGTTTTTAACATGAACTTTGAAAATTCATAACTCTGGTTCTACTGACTGGATTTTTATTGCTTTTGTGTCAAATAATTTAATAAAATTGACTGTATGTTTTTAAATTGGTGTGGGGTTTTTCTTGTGTTGTTTTTTCACTTTTTTACTATTTGTGTGCTGCATAAACACTTTACACATTGCCTCTAAGTTAAGCCTGACTGCTTTTATGCAAACCTGCTAGAGGGCTAAGCATAGGTTAATTAAGTGACTTTTTGTGATTCATACCGCAAGGGATTGTGGCTGTTGCTTGAGCAAGCTTTTCACCCCACTCAACCAGCAACCCAATTTTTCACAGTCCGCTTTCCATGAGCGCACCAGTATGTGGTGATGTCCAATAAAAACGGACCTGGTGTTACATCACCCCAAAAGAGAAGAGTTATCTGCTCCCTTCTGCATTTGATCTGTCAAAGTCTGAAAAACTTTTTAAAAGGACAAACTGTATATGTTGTGTAGGAGTTCACTGTAACAGAAAAGTTTGCTTGTTGAGCCTCCACTTTTGTGTCCACCTGATCAGTGGGTAAAGCATATTCTGAAACCTCATACCATGAGAGAATAATCCACCTATCAGATTGTCCACCATCACTATGGTAGGATATTCCTCTGAAAAGCCTTCCAAAGGGTGACGTTTTCACAGAAATCTCAGAAAGGTGCCTTTCCATTCGGGTGAGAGTACACTGCCACCAGGACCCGGGGCAGGGAAGCCCTTGCTATCTCTCATGTGTCAAAAAAGCTCTGACCTCTGAACCTTGCACATAGAGACCCCTCTGGTATTCCTCCTCTGGTCATCCAAGGACATCCCTTGATGTGACATGGGTGTCTTTCAAGGTGGAGCCCCCTTCTGGGCCCTTCACTCAGTCTTCACTGCAGCCTCTTTGCTGTGCTGCAGGGGGCATGTGAATGGACCATGCTGCTCCAATATTTATTCTGTTACTTTACCAATATACGCTCTGTTTCCTATCAGGGACAACTATCCAGGAGTCAAAAGGGGAAATTAATATTCAAGTGAATATATAAAACAAATAATAAATAACAGGAATATCTTAACTGACTTGAGAAGGCAATAGATTGCAGAAGAAGAAAGAAAAACAGGAAGTGGTCCTACCAAGTTCCTCCTTTTCTGCATAATGGGTTATAGTTGCCATATTAGAGGAGTGTGCACTATGGAAGGACTGGGACTGGAAGACAGATGAGGAGGTAATGGCTAATACAACTGAAGTCCATGAAGGGATGTAGTACTCTGCAGGACGCGTCGTGCAGTAGCCCCTCCCTAGGGGCCAGTGCCAACACCCACCGCTCATCCATTGAAAATAGATGTCACTAGTCAGGTGACCCTGCTAATAAAACTAGTCGGGCGCATGTGCCCTGGGACAGCTATGCACCTATACCAGCAGTGACTGTTTCATTCTTTATTCATCAAACAGGCCTAGAGCCCACAACATTACACAGGACAAACTGTTTCAGGTATGTGTATTTCAAAATGCATGCAGGCGGAATTTCTTCTCATATAGTTTGAGTGCAGCTAGTAGCATTACCATCATGACAGTACCCACAACTGTAAAAGGAACCTGAGTTTTTACAAACAAAGCAAAGCACAAAATGGAAGCATGGTGGAAGGCGTGTTGGTGCGACAGGAGGGCATGCATCAGCCTTTAAAATGCTCGCAGTGTGTGAAGGGAGCAAAACAGGAGAACGTGCTGGCAAACGTTTAAATTATGCCTGAGGTTGGAGTGCAATTGAAAAGCCAGCAGACAGATTCTTAAGTAAGCAAACAAAGAGCATGCTTGGAACACTAATGGAAACCCTGCAGCCACATCCTTTGGTAAATAATATAATGCACACTCTTGGGGCGCAGCAGGAAAGCCTCAGGCAGTTCTGAACTAAACAAACTGAGGGATTAAAGGCGCTTCACTTTGATTATTAGGTCTTGACTTACTCAGAGCATGCGCTGTCACTTGGTAATGACCTGTTGTATCATTTAAAAAAATCTAAAAAGGGGTTTGGAGCCCACCCGTTATTGACTACTGGCTAGCATTATAGACACTCTCATTTTGTTGATTGTGATTGATCATCGCATCCAGTTTCACTTTCTTCTTCATTTTGGCCATTTGATAGAGCAGGGACCAATCACTGATTGATAAATTTTTATGTGTCCTTCTGCCAGTTGCGAGTGCTAAAGGTACTTTTTTCTCTCCGTCCCGCACCTCCCCCTCCTGCAGTGTTTTTTGTTATTAATTGTAGAGGGGCGAGGTGTGCTGCCGTAGTGGTCGTTAGGGAGGCTTTCGATTGCGCGTATATATAGACAGCAACACTGTTTGGCTCTTAGACGTGCCAAAAAGACCACGAGGGTCTTGCACCCTTTTATTTTATAGCCGGCACCCCGGACACTGTATGTCGTCACGGAGTGGGCAACAAAGTAAAGGAGAGCCCGAGTGGCTCTCTACATCCCCCTATGTTTTAGTGAACCACTGCAAACATCATGAACATGTTATATACACAAACGAGAAAGAGAAAAAGAGAGAGAGAGATTCTCAGTTACAATCAAAACATCCATCACTTCTAGCATTGGAAGTTTTTCAGCCATTGGCTGGGGTTTGGATTGGGCCTTATGTTGTATCGTTCACTTTACCCGGTTGCCTCCTGCCCTCTCACAGGCCTCAGGTCTGGGGAACTAGACCTCTCCAGATCTCTACGGGATACACCGCCACCTCCCAGTCGACATTTATTGGGAGAGCCCAGTTGCGAAGGACAGCTCCCTTCTAACTCTGCAATTCCCGTCCTCAAATCTAACTCCTGCATCGCACTCTCGAGGCTCCACCTTCCAGAACCACAACACGTTCAAGGTCACCTGCTGTCCCTCTCGGCTTGCGGTAACCATAGTCCCTTCGACTCGTAGGGGGTTTGGAATCTCCATCCTGGGTGGCGATCTTTTAGAATGACCAGTCCTCCCTCTTGTAGGTCAGGATGTTTCCTTCTTCTCCTCTTGCTGGCTTTGGTGTTTGTCTGTGCCCCCTTCTCCTGCGTCTTCGACACATCCAGGGCAATGGGTTGCCAGTGACTGCCCGCTGGTATACTTTCTGGGCGGTGAATTGAGCATCAAAGCGGCCGGGGCGCACCCGGTAGTGCTATGGGGCACCTGCCGATAAGCCCTCAAGAATGCATGGAGGCATAACTCAGCATCTTCTTGTTGACTCACCCCAATTTGTAGGGCGCGGTTCACAGTTCGCATGAATCGCTCAACATCGCCTTTCACTTGGGGCCATTGAGGGATGATTTGCCGATGGGCTACGGCTAGCGAGCGAAGATAGTCTTGAAACTCCTGGCCATGGAATGGAGGACCATTGTCTGCCCTTAGCTCATCAGGCAGACCCAAGAGGCAAAATACTTCTTCAGAGCGGGACAGACATGCTCAAATGCCGTGGACACCACTGATTCAATCACAGGCAACTGAGTGCAGGAGTCGATCATCAAGGCTGTCAGCCAGCCATCCTGAAAATGACCAAAATCCAGGCTTATCCGGGACCAAGGTCGAGTGCTGGGCAGTTCAGTCACCACAGGAGCGGGGACCGGATCTTGGGCAGTGATGGCACATGGGCGGCATCTGTGCACCAGGTCATCTATCATGGCGTCCATCACAGGGAACCATACCTTTCCACGTAGGTGGGCTTTCGTTTTCGCTGTTCCCTGATGACCCTGGTGTGCTAACTCTACCACTCGGCCCTGTAGACTTTGTGGTAAAGCGCTGTCCACGTAGAAGGAGGCCATCGGGACTCACCGAGAGTTCCAAGCTCACCTTCTAGACCTGCTGCATTGCCCAGCGCTCTTCGGAGTCAAACACTGGTGTCCTGTCAAGAAAACGTTTCCACGACCTGTGGTGTAATACCTCTTTTGCTCGGCTGATGATGGCATCTCTGCTTGAGGCGTCAGCGATTTGACACCGTAAGAGCCGTGGGACATGCTATGTTCACAATCATGCTCACAAAGCTCTCCATCCATCCATCCATCCTCCTCCTCTGCTTCTTCTTCCGAGCGTGGCTGTAGGAGATGACGTGATAAATAATCCGCCGGATTGTTGACCCCTGGCAGGTAGACGACTTGGAATCGGTAAGGCTCGAGGAGCACTGCCCACCTCTTGATCCTCGGTGGGGAAAGTCTGGCAGTGCCCGCAAAGAGGGACACCAGCGGTTTGTGATCAGTGACCATCCTGAATTCGTTTCCGCACGGATATAAGTGGAAATGCTGACAGGCCCACCTAATGGCCAGCGCCTCCCGCTCAATTTGTGCGTACCGGGACTCTGTTGCTGAGAGAACCCTGCTGGCATAGGCCACAGGCGTCCACTGCTGGTGGCTCTGTTCCTGTAGTGACATGACTCCTAGCCCAACGGGGCTGGCGTCCACCACTACTTCTGTTCTCTTGCGTGGGTGGAAATAGGCCATGACCACAGTGTCCAACAGTGCGCTTTTAACTGCCAGGAATGCCTTGTCCGCCTCTGTGCCCTACTCCCATGGGGAATTGACTCTTGTGAGACGTCTAAGAGGTTCAGCCAGATTAGAGATGAACCTCCCACAGTATGTCGCCATCCCGAGGAAGCTCCGGACCTCAGTGGAACTGCACAGGTACTGACGCCCCCTTGATGGACTCTACTTTCTTTCTTGAGGTCATACTTCAGCCCTTCTCTCGGGAAGATGTAGCCCAAAAAAAATCTATAGAGTTGCAATAGAAAGCGCATTTCTTTCTGTGCAACATTAGTCCAGCCTCTGATAGCCACTGAAGGGTGGCTCACAGGTGTTTGTGATGCTTCTCTAAGGTGTTTGAGAAGATCAAAATGTCGTCACTGAGATTGATGACGCCAGGCAACCCCAACAGCTTTTCCCTTATAGCGTTCTGGAAGATCTCCGCATCCGAGGAGACCCCGAAGCTAAGTCGCTTGTAGCGACACAGTCCAACATGGGTCGAGAACGTGGTGACGTTGCGGCTCTCGGGGGTTAGCTCAGCTGGTGATATCCCAAGTTTAAGTCTAACTTGGAGAACCAGTGGTCCCTGTTAAGGTCTGCAACATCGCCCATGGTGGGTGTGATGTGGCATTCCCGCTTTATGGCACTGTTGGGAAGGCGCATATCCACACACAGATGGATGATGCCGGGCAGTTTGGGCTTCGGGGCGATAACGAGAGTCGAAACCCAGGGTGTCAGTCCAATCACCTTCTCTATGACCCCTTGCTCCTCAAGAGTCTGTAGTTTTTGCTGCACCTGTGGCCTCAGGTGGAAAGGCACCTGCCGGTGTCTTAAAGCTGTGGGTTGTACCACAGGGTCGACATGCAGGTGGAACTGCTTTCTCTTTAGCTTCCCCAGCCCTCCAAAGACCTCTGGGAATTGCGCCAGCACCACTTCGACGTGGGAGTCGTGTACATGTCCGGCGAAGAATACCAGCTTCAGATCCTCTGCAGTGTGGCACCCTAGGAGGGTTCCTTTCTTTCCTTCCGCCACATGGAACTTGGAGCATGTAAAATGTTGGTTGCTGCCAATGGTAACCTCTATCACCCCTCTTAGGCGTAGCGGGTCTACACCTCCATAAGCGTATATCTTGGTACAGCATGGTTTAAGCTCTGGTAGGGCCGATATCTATCTGTATTGTTCTACGTCCATGACGTTTACCAACGCTCCCGTGTCTATGAGTGCGGACACGGGTGTGCCGTTAACCATTGTGGTACATATGGGCCAAAGTTGCCGCCTTTGATCCAATCTGTCGGCAAACGGGACAACGAATATCTCTTCATCTTCATCATCTTTGTACTGGGTAGCACATGGGTATGTGTCTACTGCTGCTGCCCCTGCGTCTTCTGCTGGCATCACCTGCTGCACTGCTGCTCTTCTTGCAAGCGTGGTTTCAGTTCTGGGCTGCAGTCCTCAGCAGATCTTGGCGAAGTGGTTAGGCTTACCACATTTGGAGCAGTTCTTGCCCTCCGCGGGGCACACACCAGGTGTATGGTGCTCAAGGCCACAGATTCCACACCGCTTTTCCTCCATTCTGGGTGGTCGAGCCATGTGCAGTGGGTTTTGGCGTCCATGGATGGCGTCGACCTGTTCTTCCTTTAGAGGGCCCAGTTTTGCTCACTCCGGCGCAAGGGATGAAATCGTGAGGGCAGCAGCCATGTCCTCAGCACGGCTATTGGACAGTTCATGCAACCTCGCCAGGATGAGTATTTCGTCAAGTGATATGCCAGGCTGTCACAGGATCAGCTTGCGCAGGATCCTAGAGCTGCATCCCTGTATTATCTGCGCTCCTATTTCTTCATGTTGGTTGATACCTGGGCAGGTGCTCGCCAGCTTGCGCAGGCGCACCTAAAACATGTCGACCGTTTCAGTGTCGGTTTGCTGGGTCTGCCACAGTTTGAACTTTTCATAGTTCGGGTTACACTGCAGGTTGAAATAACTATTTAGGGCTTCCACCGCAGTGTCAAAGTCGTCGTCATTGCCCGTGTTTTGCAGCATCTCAAACAAATTATAGAGCTTGTCGCCCCCAAAATGCAACATGAGGGACCTTTGCAGTGCTCCATCAGTCTCTCGTGTGGCTCTGAAGTAGTGCCTTAGTCTGACGAGCCAATGGTGCCACCGGGGCACAGCCGTGGCGGGATCTGGCAGCTGGCTAAACGGGGGTAGCGCAGTGACAGACAAATGCAACCCTTGATGGTGTGCTGGGCATTGGTGATCAGTGTCTGGCGGTGAACTCATTGTTCTGTGCAAAAACCTGGCTTTCTGCCCCTCGTTATTTCAGCAGCCCTTTCGCTGGCACAGAGGGTTTATTTCGCTTACTCTCCTCTTTCCTTTTGTCCTTTTTTTTTTTTTTGAGATAGAGTCAAACTGGCTTCCTCACCCCTGTGCTGGTGGATTGCAGTATGAAAACTTGCCCCCTAGGAGTGTCTCTGACCCACTTGCAGAAGTGGGGATGGCAGCCCAAGTACCTGGATTTCGTGCATCTGTCACATGGGGAAGCCGGTGAAGAACAGGAACCAGGAGGCCTTCCTCAAAAAACTACCGGCCTGATTAGGATTACCCCGCAGCAGGCAGGATGTCGTGCACAGACCCCAGCTCTGCACCTGATGCTGCGCGTCTTCTCAGGCAGTGTACGGGCAGCCCCCGGGGTCCTCGCGCTCTAGCGCGTCTTGAGGAGAGGGAGAAACAGAATGGCGAACCACACATCGACTGCCTGGGCGTGTACACCAGGCACAGGTGCACTTGAGCAGCAGCCGGCAGGATGGCAGTGCGGTGCGCCCCACCAGCACCGGTTGTCAACTTTAGGCCGGGGAGAGGATGATCGTGGCCTGCGGGCATTTGACACGGCCCATATCCACTTGGAGGCCTACGGAAGGGACCTGGCTGTCCCTGCAGGCAAGGAGCAGCCATCCAACATGCTCCCCAGGTAAGAGGTGCAACCGTTGTGTGTGGAGTGGCGTGTTAGCACCACCTCGTCGCCAATATAGAGAAGCGAGGCACACTGCCGTAGTGGTCGCTAGCGAGGCCTTTGCTTGCGCGTATATAAAGACAGTGACACTGTTTGGCTCTCAGACATGTGGCAAAAAACCACAAGGGTCTCACACCCGTTTATTTGATAGCCGGCACCCCAGAAACCGTATGTTGTCACTGAGCGGGCAACAAAGTAAAGGAGAGCCCGAGTGGCTCTCTACATCAATGTCATCCCGCTACACGCACTGGTTCAGGTTCTGTTTTTCTTATGCATCTTCGGAGTCACACACTAATGGTTTCATTGGGCAGCAACCCCCTCAGTCTAGTACTGCAACTCAGAGAAACAAACGCACTCATCTTTTAAATCCGCTTTTAACTTAAGTGCTGCAAAGAAAGAGGGAAAGAGGATTCAGTACATTCAGTCAGTGTGATTTCCACCAACGACAGCTGAAGGGACGCCAGTGTCCTCATTTTCACTCTCTCCTTTAGTCCTTTGTTACACTGCAGGACACCTTCTGGGTGATTTTCTTAGTATATCTCAACCCTATACTCAGCCACCCAGGCGGTGTAGGTACCCGCATATGTGATCATCCACCACCTCGGCCGGCGTGGCTGAGGTGTTAATTAAAGGTGGGACAGACCGCTCATGGTCAGTCCCAGAATCACACATCTAGTGTACGTGTGTGTTGATGCCGCATGGGCAGGCTGGGGCCTATACATCATCCATCAGGCCCTAAGGCATTCCAGCGCACCCCACTCTGCACATTGACAAGGAGGCCCAGGTCGGCCCGCGGTGCTGGCACCACCCACTGATGGAGTCTAGGTGGGTGGGCATACACTGTGGCGCTTGGCAGTCTACGCGGTGCTCTGCTGGGTGTGCATGACTGAAACTTCACGCCTTGCATGAGGTGGTAAGGATGGCGTGGCAGCTGCAAGCCGAGAGAATGCCACGTTGCGGGGATGCAGCCCGCACGGAGTGGGAGAAGAACAAGTACAACTGTTGACCCAGCCCAACACGGAGAGACAGCAGCCTACAGAGAAACTCCCCACTGTGGGAGAGTGTATGAGCCCTGACACCAGGGACCGATGAAAACACCCTGAAGGCTGCATGAGATGGCACTAGGTATCCACAACATACACCTAGAGGACACAGCTGAGGGTCACATACCGGTGCAACAAGAAGGAGACAGGGCTGAGGGCCCCACTTCAACCAGAGACTCAATTCAGATGGTGAGCAACATCCCAGGTGCTTGGCAGTGAGTAAGGGCTGTGCAGGAGGATGGCGGATGATGCCTGTGCCATAGGTGCCCAAGGGGCAGACCCTGGACCCCACTTGGCTGCCGCTGGTGTTGGCGTGAAAGTGCACTTAGCCGTGGTGCCACCATTCAGCCTGCTGGCAGATACAGCCTCTGCTGCCCCAGCTAGAAGATCTGGTTGGGCCACCTGGAGAATTACTTCTAGGCCACCAGAGAGAGGGACACTGAAGTGAAAAAGTATCAGCTCTTACATTTCATTTGGGATGAGCTTTACAAACTGTTCAAGCATCTTCCAAACATTGGGGGTGTAAATGACTATCATGCGGCGATCACAGCCCTCAACGTCCATTTCGACCCCCAAACAAACCCTTCAAGTGATTGAAGTCGCGGCAAGCCAGACAGTACAAGGGGTCAATTGACACTTTCTATGCCAGTCTGAGAGTGTTGGCGAGCATGTGCACTCATGACAACCAACAGAAAGTTGGGCACAGTCCATTCACGGGTGCAGGTCGGCCACTCTCAGCCAGGAATCAAACTAGAACAGATGCTGGTGATGGCGTGCACATATGGTCTGTCCAGTGCGCAAGCCAACATGATGGACTGGGCCCACCCTCAGGAGGCAGTGGAAGCCAATAAAAGTGGTGTCATACCCTGACCCCACCATAGAGGGGACAGTTCAAGCTAGACGTGGGCACATCACAGACAGATGCCTGGCAGCAAGGTGCTCATGCTTTGCATGGTAGAAGCCGAACCGCAAGAGTGTGCGAAGTGGTGACAAGGGGTGTTGTGCATGCAGCAGATGACTGACCACGAGGACAACAAGATAGCTGTCTCTGGAGGAAAATTCTCAGACCGGAGCCCGGAGCCCAGAGCCAAGAGTGATAGTGGGACAAACAGTATGAAAATGATGATCCAGAATAGGAGGAAGTGTTCCTGTTAGAAATGGGGTCTCTGATTGGCAGTCAGTTTGCACTCTGTCCAAGCAGGGGCCCTCACTCTAGTCAGGTCAATGGAGATACACACTTAAGATAACCCTTGCTCACCCCCTTGGAAGCTTGGCACAAGCAGTCAGACTTATCTGAAAGGCAGTGTGTAAAGTATTTATACCAACACACAGAGTAATACAGTGAAAACACTACAAAATGGACAACACTCCAGTTTAGAAAAATAAGGAATACTCATATAAATCAAACAAGACCAAAACAACAAAAATCCAATTTACACTGGTCAAGATATGAATTTTCAAAACAAAACAATAAGAGTCTTACTCCATAGAAAACAAAGGAAATGTTGATTTCACACAAAATACCTGGTTTGCATAAAAAAATTAAGCCACATAGGCGAGCGTGTATCGGAAAAGTCAGCAATGTGTTGATTCCTTACTCACAAGTGAGGGCGTGCGTCGTTTCTCCTCAGGTCGGGTCGGCAATGCGTTGTTTTCCTCTCCCGCAAGAGAGCAATGTGTTGATTTCTGGACAGGGCACCTCAGGTCCGCACAGGTTCACGATGACTTTGATGCTGTAGGAAAATACCCTCTTTCTTGGTTACCCCCCTTTCTGCCTGATGTCAGTGTGTTTGACTGTGTTCACTGGGATCCTGCTAATCATGATTATGCTCTCTTGACCAAAAACTCTGTATTTCATCCCACAATTGGCATACTGGTACCCCCATGTAAGCCCCAAATATGTGGTACCCAGGTACCCAGGGCATTGGGGTTCCAGGAGATCCCTATGGGCTGCACCAGCTATTCTGCCACCCATAGGGAGCCCATGCAAAGGGTTCTGCAGGGTTACCATTGCAGACTGCGTGAACCGGGTGCATGCACCTGTTTTCATTATAGATCACTGCACTAGGTCACTTTAAGTCACCCCTATGGTAGACCCTCTCAGCCCAAAGGACAGGTTGCAGGTACCTGTGTGGGAGAGCACCCCGGCACTAGCAGAGGTACCCCTACAAACTCCAGACCCACTTTCCTGGACTTTGGGAGGAGGGGGACGCCATTTTACGTGTGTACTGGACATAGGTCACTACCCATGTCCAGCAACATAATGGTAACTCCAAACCTAGGCATGTTTGGTATCAAACATGTTGGAATCATACCCCAAGCATACCCCAATTCTTTTGCAAGGGTTGGTTGAATGATTCCATGCATTCTGGGGGCTCCTTAGAGGACCCCCAGCATTGCTCCTACAGCCTTCTGAGGTTTTCCAGGCAGCCCCAGTTGCTGCCACCTCACAGACAGGTGTCTGCCCTCCTGTTGCTTGAGCAGCTCAAGCCCAGGAAGGCAGAACAAAGGATTTCCTGTGGGAGAGGGGTGTTACACCCTCTCCCTTTGGAAATAGGTGTTACATGGCTTCGGAGGGTCGTAAGTATAGAGAAGACGGGGAAAGGTTTATAGGAGTAGGCGCTCACAGTGAATTACCAAATTATTTTGTAAGTCAGCCAATAATGGACACGGTGCTCCTGGCAGGAGGGTCCTCCCTACTCCTCCAAGGTTTCTCTAAGAAAAACAAAACACAATCAAAAACGCCAAGGCACACGTGAAATAATAAATGATCAAAAGTCTGTGTTCAGATAAAAAGAAGTCTTCTTCCAATCATTCAAATGCACTGTAAGCCATGTAGACCGGGAATCATTAGCTTAAATCCAGTTTATTCTTGAAGTGTAATTCTTATATAATGGTCAACAGACAACAGCCAACACGTGTTTCGTCTTGTGAGAGGATAATCTCATTGACTTCCTCAGGACTGTGAAAGATACAATTATGACCAATTTACACACATGTGATTTATGTTAAATATGAAAAAACATTTTGGCAAATTGTTAGCCAGATTCCATCACCAACCCCCAAGTGACGCTGTGGTAAACATCATTGTGTGAAAGCCTAAGTTTGGTATATGTGACAACTCGTAAGTGTTAACAATGCATGGAGCCACACATAAGTATTGTGATTAAAAGCAAGAGTAATGTAAAAAATGAAGCGTCCTATTCTATGCCAAAATATTGAAATCGGCATTACTAATCATGACACCCACGTGAAAAGAGATTAGGTGAGGATCAAAATATAAGAGCCCCACACTTAAATAGTTGTAAAGTTTGACATATCCGTGCTCCCAAAAGTCTCTAAAAGTTGAGTTGAAAAAAGGTCCTAAATGTCAAGAGGTGAATCAAAATAAAGGGATTCATACCTCAGTGTAATTATCAATCAATCAAAGAAGCTTTATTGCGGCTACAAGAGCCAAAAAAGCGCGAGCAGTAATAAATTATCCATTCGATGGTGATAGCGATGCGGATGTATTCAGTAGAATGCTTCCCAAGAGGTTCCAACTAACAATAATCTGAAAAATTTATAATAACCACTTTAAATATTGGTTAAAATGATTTATAATAAGGCCGCAGCCGCCCGAATCCAATCGTTAGAGAAAAATCCAAAGTCTCGCCTACCAATTAATGGAAGCTGAATGAAGAAACGTGCGTTTAATATTGCACTCAATTATCAGTTGATAAAGTAGGAAAGAGAAAAGGGACTGGGACTCCCTAGTTACGGGTGCCATCTTTGAAAAGAACATTGTGACCAATGTTATTTTAGTGATCCAAAGTAAACAGGAAAGAAAGTGTAAAAGGACTAAAAATCTCCGTTACTGATGGACACCATTATGGAGAAGGAAAAGGAAAATGATTATTGAGATACCAGTAAGCCACTATTATATCGTCAGTGCGAAAACCGGGACAGTGGTCTCCTTACGTCCACATGATGTTGGGGAAAGTAAAAACAGACAAACTTATATCGTAATGTAAATCAAAAACCGATGACAGTAAAATAGGTCCATATCCGTCATCA
The DNA here is from genome assembly GCF_031143425.1 of Pleurodeles waltl. Lineage (NCBI taxonomy): Eukaryota > Metazoa > Chordata > Amphibia > Caudata > Salamandridae > Pleurodeles > Pleurodeles waltl. Next base: position 16,283,614 of record NC_090438.1, on the reverse strand, counting down.
AAAAAGCTATTTCACATGTGTGTCATGTTTCATCTATGAGATACATTAGCTCTGATATATATGACTTATCAAAACCATAAAATAATCTGTAACATATAATATGTAGAATCTTGACAAAGACTAAGTTCTAATTATGATGATGTAAATATGTCCCAAAATGTACAGTCTAAAATAACAGTAAGAATGTTGATTTTTCTTGACCAACATGATTTAGGCCAGAAATAATTTGACCAGTTCAGTATCTCACACATGGCAAATTGCAAACCTATTGTAAATGTGTCGTTATTGTACAAACATAATTATTGACTTAGAAAATATTCCATTTCATAATTCATGTTAAGGCCTTCCTACACTGCTCTTAGTTTAAGAATCCAAAAACATTCTCGCTTCCTGAGTGACAGTTCCCTATTCCCCCCATGGTGATCCTTACTCACTTATTCAAAACTAAAAAATTCAAAACTATTTGTCTGACCTTGTGTGGGGCATTGTTTCATATGTGCTACTATAGGATACCGATTGTCCTCTTGTCTCAGAGCCCTATGAGGCTCACTTGTTCTTATTTTTAATGATCTGATCGTGCTGCCCACGTAGTATAATCTGCACTTACAAACAATCATATATATAACATAATTGCTGTTACAAGTAATACTAGAAACAATGCGGAATTGGTCACCATCCTGATTATTGAAGGGGAAATCCCAGATCTGGCCCATTTGCACTTTCCACAGTGACCACATTTGTAGAAGCCCTTGTTGCGGCTGGTAAGCCAAGCTTTATTTTGTCATCTGCTGGGATAACTAGGGCATAATGTATTCTTTAGGGTCCGTCCCCTACGGTATGTAAATATTGGGGTGCCTGAAATGAATCCTTTAAGGGTTGCAGCCGCTAATAGCACATGCCAATGTTTTGTCATACATTTGCGTAGTAACACAGAAGTCTGTGTATAATTAACTATACAACGAATATTGGTATTAGTGGGTCTGGCTTTATGTCTAAGAGTATCACTTCTAGCAGTTGTCATGATTCTACTACGCGCTCTTTCAAGAATGTGCGGCAGATAGCCACGTTGTTTAAACCTATCTTCATTGTCATTAATACAATTTAGAAAATCAGTTTCCAAACTGCAATTCCTTCTTGCACGAACCATTTTGCCATATGGGATAGAGTCTATCTGATGTCTAGGATGTGAACTCGTTGCATGCAGTATAGAATTGCAAGCTGTACTTTTTCTGTACAGACGACTTTCAATTGTGTCATTATGAATAAAAAGTTCTACATCTAGAAACAGAATACTGACGTACTGTGTTCCCAAGTGAATCTAATATTGAGATCATTGGAATTTAGATAGTCTATGTAATTATTAAGTTTCGGTATATCACCTGTCCAAATCATTATACAGTTGTCAATATATCTACCCCAGAATAATATGTCTGTGTTCCATGTATTTCCTTCTATACTCCAAATGACTTTCTGCTCAAAGTACCCCATAAAAAGGTTTGCATATGTCGGTGAAAATCTGGATCCCATGGCGACCCCCCGCTTTTGTCGGTACCACTCTGTTTTAAATAAAAATAAATTGTTATGCAAAATCATTTCAACCATATCAAGTAGCATCCTGTTATGTTCGTACAGGCTAGCTGAACTATTATGGAGGAAATGGCGCAAGGCCATCATTCACAAGTTATGATTAATACTAGTGTAGAGGGATGTCACACAATTTTGATTATGGCTTGGGAGGGGTAGCCTCCCCAAGCAACTGGTATACTTTGAAGGGCACATTTGGTGCCCTCCTTACATAAACCAGTCTACACCAGTTCAGGGACCTCCAGTGCCTACTCTGGCACAAAACTGGACAATGGAAAGGGGAGTGACCACTCCTCTGTCTATCACCACCCCAGGGGTGGTGCCCAGAACTCCTCCAGAGGGTCCCTGGATTCTGCCATCTTGAATCCAAGGCTGGCAGGGAACTCTGGGAGCATCTGAGTGGCCAGGCCAGGCAGGTGACGTCAGAGCCCCCTCCTGATAGGTAGTCACCCAGCTAGGTGACCAATCCCCCTTCTAGGGCAATTTAGAGTCTCTCTTTTGGATAGTTACTCAGATTCGGGTTGTAAGATTCTAGGTGGATTCCAATGCATCCCTTACTTTGACTTCTGACCAAAAAAACTGCATCTGGACTCTTCAGGATGCAACAATCTGCAACAAAGATGAAGACTTCACCTGCAACGTTGTTTCTCTGGCTCCTTCCAGCTTCTGCAATGTTTCCCTGGTCGTGCATCCTCTGAGGACAGCCTGTCTTCAGTTTGCAGAGGAAAGAAGAGGGAATCTCCATTGGAGTGAAGGAGTCACTACCCTACATCTGCAGGCACCAATAGCATCAATGACCGGCTATGCAGGTACCCTCTCCTGCTGAGCTGCGTGGATCCTGCAACACAGGTGGTGGTCGGAAGTGGTCCAGATGGTCCTCTCTACCAGCTGTCCAACTTGGGTGGAGGTAAGCCCTTGCCTTCCCATGCAGGACAGTACCCCCATGCAGCTGCCAAGGCTTGTTGACCCTTCTTCGAAGGGGTCTTCAGTCTTCGTGTAGCTCCAGTCCCCAGCACTCCTTTCTGCGACGCACAGCTCCCTGAGTCACTCTCCTGCAGTGTGGGACCCCTTTTCATAGTGCTGCTTGGGCTCCATGTGCACCTTCTGTGTCCCCATCCTGTGGGACTCCTGTGAGTGATGCCTGTGCTTCTGTGGGCTCTCTGTGACGCTGAGGGCCCCCTCTGGCTTCCCCTCCTGGATTGAGTCCTCCTGGGCCTTGCTGGTTCCCAGCAGAGCCACTTTCCACCATCTGCGAGTTTTGCCTATGCCAAGGTTTGTTGGTGGAATCCAGACACGCAAACCCAACTGCAATATTCCTTCCGGCGTGGGACATCACTTGCATCCTCCAGAAACTTGACTCCAAATCCAGGGCTTCAGTGCTGACTCTTCTTCTTAATCGTCAACCAACTCCTGCAATCTTCAGCTTGGTGGGTAGGGGCTCCTGCCCCCACTGGACTCTGCTGTGCCTTCTGGACTTGGTTCCCTCTTTCTACAGGTCTTCCTCTCCAGGAATCCACCGTTGGTTTCTTGCAGTCATCTCTGGGTTTTGCAATTCTCTTCTTTTCTTCTAAGTGGGTGTTCCGTGGGAAATTCTAGTAATTTACTCCTGCTTTCCTGGGGGGTGTTGTGGTACTTACCTTTGTGCTTTCCTGGTAAACCCATTGCCCCTCCACACACTCCACTTACCTGGGTTGGGGTGACACACTTGCATTCCATTTCTTTTTGTATAAGGTTTGTGCTCCCCCAGGTCAATTATTCTCTATTGTGCTTTACACTATTTGCACTGTTTTTTGTTGTTGTCCTCAAACACCTCTGGCTTCCATTCAACTCCATGATTTCTCATACTCAGAGATGATCAATACCAGGGAGCTCGGGCCTCTCTCAATTGCCCTTCGGCACACAAGGTTAACATCCAAGGCAAGAGAGTAATCATAGGACACAAAAGCCCGTCCTAAATTACTCTCCCATAAATCTTCCTTCTAACAACCTTGACCATATTTTTACTTTTGTAATTTATCCACTTCAATATCCAATTCTGATATAACAGTCAAAACATCCAACCAATCTGCATATGAAGGAGGGAGCACTGATACCCATTTCCGACAAATTTCCCTCCTAGCCTCCTTGCTCCACGATACCGAAAATAACTGTGAGACAGTGGAATATATTGTTGTAATAAAAGCCTCAAAATCCTTTCACATACTTTCCCCCAGAAACAATAAACTACTGGACATTCTAAAAACATGGATATCTGATGCCTTCGGTAAGCTACATTTAGCACAACTAACTTCCTCTCCCCCTCTTATCTTAGTTAATTTCTCCGGAGAAAAATAGACCCTATGCAGCGTAAAAAGATGATTTCGCCTTAAAGGTGCCGATTTAATGGCCCTAAATATTATTCACGTAGATGGCCCCCACCATGCTTGTAATTGATCCACGGACATCTCTCCCCCTAAAGGAAGACAGGCAGTTTAAAGTCCCCCATCCACAATATCGTACATACTCCAATACCAACTCAAAACCTTCTTTAATCACCAATGCTTCTTAATTAAGTCACCCTCTAACTGATTAGCGGACCCCAACCTGCTTGCGACCTCTTGTGTCCATTCCCTTAATTGAATATTCTTAAATCTTGAGAGATTCCCTCCTGTCCACTCCGTACGTTCCTCCCAAGACAACAAACTACCATCTCTAACTAAATCCCCCCAAAATTCAATCCCGGCCTTTTTAAGGGGTAAGGCCAACACATCTGACAAACACAAGGGGGTTCCCGGAGATTCCCAAACCGGAGCCCATTGACTGTAATAATCTATTTCTGCCACTTGCCGCAACTGAAACCAAGCCCTAGCTGCATCTTCTACAGGGAGTGCAGAATTATTAGGCAAGTTGTATTTTTGAGGATTAATTTTATTATTGAACAACAACCATGTTCTCAATGAACCCAAAAAACTCATTAATATCAAAATTGAATATTTTTGGAAGTAGTTTTTAGTTTGTTTTTAGTTTTAGCTATGTTAGGGGGATATCTGTGTGTGCAGGTGACTATTACTGTGCATAATTATTAGGCAACTTAACAAAAAACAAATATACACCCATTTCAATTATTTATTATTACCAGTGAAACCAATATAGCATCTCAACATTCACAAATATACATTTCTGACATTCAAAAACAAAACAAAAACAAATCAGTGACCAATATAGCCACCTTTCTTTGCAAGGACACTCAAAAGCCTGCCATCCATGGATTCTGTCAGTGTTTTGATCTGTTCACCATCAACATTGCGTGCAGCAGCAACCACAGCCTCCCAGACACTGTTCAGAGAGGTGTACTGTTTTCCCTCCTTGTAAATCTCACATTTGATGATGGACCACAGGTTCTCAATGGGGTTCAGATCAGGTGAACAAGGAGGCCATGTCATTAGATTTCCTTCTTTTATACCCTTTCTTGCCAGCCACGCTGTGGAGTACTTGGACGCGTGTGATGGAGCATTGCCCTGCATGAAAATCATGTTTTTCTTGAAGGATGCAGACTTCTTCATGTACCACTGCTTGAAGAAGGTGTCTTCCAGGAACTGGCAGTAGGACTGGGAGTTGAGCTTGACTCCATCCTCAACCCGAAAAGGCCCCACAAACTCATCTTTGATGATACCAGCCCAAACCAGTACTCCACCTTGCTGGCGTCTGAGTCGGACTGGAGCTCTCTGCCCTTTACCAATCCAGCCACGGGCCCATCCATCTGGCCCATCAAGACTCACTCTCATTTCATCAGTCCATAAAACCTTTGAAAAATCAGTCTTGAGATATTTCTTGGCCCAGTCTTGACGTTTCAGCTTGTGTGTCTTGTTCAGTGGTGGTCGTCTTTCAGCCTTTCTTACCTTGGCCATGTCTCTGAGTATTGCACACCTTGTGCTTTTGGGCACTCCAGTGATGTTGCAGCTCTGAAATAGGGCCAAACTGGTGGCAAGTGGCATCGTGGCAGCTGCACGCTTGACTTTTCTCAGTTCATGGGCAGTTATTTTGCGCCTTGGTTTTTCCACACGCTTCTTGCGACCCTGTTGACTATTTTGAATGAAACGCTTGATTGTTCGATGATCACGCTTCAGAAGCTTTGCAATTATAAGAGTGCTGCATCCCTCTGCAAGATATCTAACTATTTTTGACTTTTCTGAGCCTGTCAAGTCCTTCTTTTGACCCATTTTGCCAAAGGAAAGGAAGTTGCCTAATAATTATGCACACCTGATATAGGGTGTTGATGTCATTAGACCACACCCCTTCTCATTACAGAGATGCACATCACCTAATATGCTTAATTGGTAGTAGGCTTTCGAGCCTATACAGCTTGGAGTAAGACAACATGCATAAAGAGGATGATGTGGTCAAAATACTCATTTGCCTTATAATTCTGCACTCCCTGTAGTATTTTCAATCTTACGTTCTTAAAGAATTTCAGGTCACCAAACTTATACAGAAAATATTTTTCTGCGCCTTTCTCTGTGGCTACCATAAAGCTAAACATCTCTCCAATCGCTGAACGATCCGGAGAAGAAAATAACATTCTAACGTTCTTAAGGTGGAATGCCCATGCATAATACTGGATGTCAGGAAGAGTAAGGCCCCCCTTTTCCTTTCTCCTGTGCAGTTTCTTCCATGCAATCCTGGGTCCCTTTTGTGCCCAAATAAAGGAATTAATTTTCTGTTGAAGAATGGCCAAAAGTTTCTTATCCATTTGTAATGGAATAGAATCATAAAGAAAGTTCAACTTAGGCAAGATTATCATCTTAACCAAGTTGACCCTCCCTATTATTGTGAGGGGAAGATGTTGCCAGCCTAACAATAACTTGCTGCAAGCCGTTACCACACTCCTCATATTAACCACTGGTATTCGTTCCAAATCCTGCACAATTTCTACCCCTAAATACCTCATTGAATTAGTGGTGCGCCAATGGTCGGGATTCAGATTCCATACCATTCTCTCCGTTTTTTCAGGATTAATATGATAACCAGAAATCTTCCCAAATTGCCCCGTAATATCTAATAAAGTGGGTAAGGCAGTAGATAAATCCTAAGTATAGACTAAAAGATCATCCGAAAACAAAGCAACTTTCTTCTCCCACCCCTTACTGCTAAAAGGAGAAATTCTAGAGTCTTGCCTGATCCTCCTAGCCAAGGGCTCTATATACAAGCCAAACAACAAGAGAGAAAGAGGGCAACCCTGTCTGGTACCCCTAGTAACCCTAAAGGTATTTGTTAACTTCCCATTTACCAGGACCCTTGCCAATGGGGCCTGATAAATTAGTTGAATTGCTTTACAAAATTTGGTACCCAAATTGTTACGTTCAAAAACCTTATTCAAATAATTCCAATTGACTCTGTCAAAAACTTTCATCGCGTCAATCGCAATAACTGCCAAAGGTTCTCGATATGCAGTGGCTAAACCAATAGCCCCTTTTAAATTAAATGTTTGTTCATGCAAGAACCTATTCCGAATAAAACCTTTCTGATCAGATCCCTCATCACTCCACTTAATCTATTTGCCAATACTTTAGCATACAACTTATAGTCACAATTTAATAATGATATTGGGCGATATGACTCACATTTCAATGGAGATTTTCCAGGTTTTAAAATCAAAGAAATAGTTGCCTCATACCAAGAGGCAGGCAGAGGAGCTCCTTCCTCAAAAATCTCTGTAAATAGTTGAAAAATTGACGAAACTGTAGAGACACCCAATACCTTATAGAACTCTACAGGAATACCATCTGGTCCTGGCGCTTCCCCCCTCTTACACTCTTTTAAAACAGATCTTATTTCTCCCTCAGTAATTGGCCTAGTCAGGTAAGTTTGTTTACTCTCAATAAGACGCAGGAGCATATCTATATCTAACCATTCACCAACTTCCTCATCCCTCCCTTCCTTTTGCTCCCTATAAAGTACAGAAAATTACTAGCCTTTTCTATAGTCTCCGGGTCAATAAGACTAACCCCCGACTGGCTATCCTCTAACTCCTTAATACAATTTCTCGCCTGTTCTTTCTTAGCCTTCCATGCTAGTGATTTTCCCATATTTTCTCCATATTCAAAATGAACTAGTTTACTTGTCTCCCAACGCTTTGCGATTCTCGCTTGCAATAGGGATTCCATCTGCAACTTCAACTGTCTTCTCCTATCATCCAAACCCTTTTTATCCTCTCTCTCTACACATTGAGTTTTACATGCCAAAATATCCTGCTCTATCCCCTCCAATTCTTCCCTACAGAGCCTTCTTCGATAACTAGCCAAACGTATAATTCTTCCCCTCATCACTGCCTTGAAGGTGTCCCATATTACTATTTTAGGGGCTGAACCCTGATTCAACCTAAAGAAGGCCTCTGACTCCTTACGGAGATAACTAATGACCTCCTCCTCTAATAACAAAGCTCGATCCAAAGTCCATCTCATCCCTCCTGGGGACACCTCATTTTTAAAATCACTGCAGTGTGGTCTGATAAGTGGGCCGGTGAATACACAATATCGTCAACCACATCACACACCAAATAATCAACTAAAAAGTAGTCAATCCGAGAAGCATGCCCATACTTCCTATTATAAAAATAAAATTCCTGCTTCTGACCTGCTCTTACCCTCCACAGATCACATAATCGAAAGTCTTTCATCATTAACTTGAGATATTGTTGAGATTTCGGAGTACCCACTGACCTACATTTTGCTGATCTATCTAATGTATTGTCTAAAACTACATTAAAATCCCCCATCATGATAATAGGATCTGAAAAATTCAAGAGGTGGGAAAAGGCTGTTTGGAGGGGTTGTATATTTTCACAGTTTGGCCCATAGAAACCTACCAATGTAAATTTCCTACCCCCAAACAGCAATCTAAGTATGATCCACCTACCTAACTTATCCGTCATCACCCAAAGCAAACCTGCATCCACCTGATTTTTAACAAAAAAATGACAACTCCCTTAGTGTTAAAGTCATGCTCCGTAGCAACACAGTATCGTACCCACTTCTGAGTTTTAAACAATGCTGTACATTCCTCTTTGGTTAAATGAATTTCCTGTAAAACAATTACATGGACTGAAGAATCCTTACGAAACTGCAGGATTCTCCTAGCCCTTTCCCTCACTCGTAGACCATTAATATTCCAAGACATTATTTGTATCAACCCCTTTCCATCTCCCTGGCACCCCTTAACCTCACCCAGATGTACTTAAGTAAACTGAGGTGTATGAGGATATTTTTTCCATTTTTCCCCCATGCTTCACCCTTAGTGCCCCCAAAAGAACCCCTACTACACACCCATCTATATTCTGTGCCCTCACCCTCCTCCCTGGGAGAACCCTCCTATCTTCTAACAGACCTACTGGTCCTATTTAGAACACATCTGAGCCCCCCGGTCTTCCTTACACAATGCTCCCCTTCTTTATTCCTTCTAACAATTTGTCAGCTGCCGCAGGGTCCTTAATGTTATGCATTTTGTTATTATACATTACACGCAGGTTTTCTGGGAATTTAAGCTGAACCACCGCACCCACTTTTTTTAATTCATCCAGCTCCCATTGGCTATTTAGTGTTATTCTAGAAAGGTCTGATCTAATCTCAAAAGAGAATTCTTCAACTTCTAAAGATCTTACAGCCAAGGCCTTTGTCAGAATTTTTTCTTTCAACATATACGTTTGAAAGTTCATCAAGATCTTCTGCGGTTTCTTATTGTTAGGATTTCTCCGAAACAGGTCCCTATGAATCCACTGAATATCATTCATAATCTCAACCTCAGTCTCATCCAGGGACATTGTCCTCTTTATAAGAGAAACCACAAATTTCTTCAAATCTACTCCTTCCGCTCCTTCAGGAACATTTAAGAGTCTTAAATTATTTCTTCTAGAGTTGTTTTCTAAATGCTCCAGCTTCTCCTGAAGGTCTCGCCAATTCTCCTTTAAGAGTTGAATTTCTTCTCTATTCCTGCTCATCTCACCCTTAATAATCTCCACCGATTCCTTTAGAGCTTGTGTTCTAAATCCCAAGAGGTCTATTTGCTTTTCCAGTGATTCACAAGCAAGCCTAATTTGCCCCTGGTTTGTTTCTGAAATTGCGAGCATATTCCCCAATGTATTAGACCCTAATACCTCAGCCTGAGGTTGATCGTCCAGGGAGACAGAAGATTCCCTATTTTCTGAGGGTCTAGACGAGTTAGGGGTTTCATGAGTTTCCAAAATATCCTGACTTATAATTTGAGATACCTCAAGAGATGGTTCCACCAAGGGGGGGAAGGTTAAAAAAAAAAAACATCTCAGACTCCAATACTTGAATGGGTATAGAACCCGCACTCAATGCTTGCTCCTTCAGAGTACCAAGGGTATTAGCAGACACTAGCAGCAATGCCCTAAAATAAGCCCGTAAAGAAGGGGTCACTTTAGTGCTAACACTTCTGATTTTCCGTTTGGTTTTGCTCTTCTTAGGGTCCCACACTTCCTCTTTTCCCTGCGTGCTTCTCAATCCTTCCAATGACCCCTCCTCCTCCTCTCCAGCCTCTAAACCCAGGGATGAATCTGGCCGTGAACCTTATTTAAGAAGAGAAGAAGAAATCGTTTTACCTCTCTTAGGGGTCCACCTTTGTTTTCTTGTGGGGCCCCTTATCGTCCAATGGTGGTCCCTTGAGCCCATAGGCTTCCTTCTCCCTCCAACTGCTTTCCCTGTCTCCAGAGTCTCTGCTGTTGGGGCTGCAGCACAACCAGTGCTGACTCTGCCCTTGCTCCCCCGGAGGGGAACGCGGGAAAGTGCTCGGCGGCTCCTACAGAGCTCCAGGGCGGCACGAATCCAGCTTGCCGCCCCACTGACACTGTTTTTGGTTACCAAGGGGCCGCCCACGCACATCCAGCTTCAGGGAGACCGCTCTGGAATCCGAGTGGAAAAAGAAACCATCGCTCGACCAGGGAGCTCTGGTAAGTGTTCAGCGCGCGCCCGTTCTGCCGTGCACCATGTTCTCCCGCACGAGTCTCCAAAAACAAAAAAAAGTATTTGCACTGTTTTCTAACTGTTCTTATGCCTATTTCTGACAACTAGTGTATATATCTTGTGTATTACGTACCTCTTAATCTCGTCGCTGCCAGGCCTTTTCCCCCTCAGGTGGCAGGCCTTTTTTTGGCTGTTTGGGGCAGTTCGCACTTAAGCCCTCATAACTTTTTGTCCACATTTGCGTCCTTTTTTTCCAACATCCTATGGATTCTAGAGGTACCCAGAGTTTGTGGGTTCCCCTGGAGGAGTCCAAGAAATTAGCCAAAATACAGCAAAAGTTTTGTTTTTTTATACAAAAATGGGAAAAAGAAGGCTTGTAGTTTTTCTCCTGAAAATGGCATCAACAAAGGGTTTGCGGTGCTACAATCACCAGCCTCCCAGCTTTCAGGAACAGTCAGACTTGAATCAGAAAACCACACTTTTCAACACATTTTTGGCATTTTACCGGGACTTACCTAATTTTTACTATTTTTTGTGCTTTTAGCCTCCTTGCAGTTAGTGACAGAAATGGGTATGAAACCAATACTGGATCTCGGAAAACTAAACATTTCTGTAAAGTAGACAGAATTCTGAATTCAGCAAGGGGTCATTTGTGTAGACCCTACAAGGTTTTCCTACAGAAAATAACAGCTGAAATAAAAAAATATTGAAATTGAGATGAAAAAAATCTATTTTTCTCCACGTTTTACTCTGTAACGTTTTCCTGCAATGTTAGATTTTCAAACGTAATATACCGTTACGTCTGCTGGACTCTTCTGGTAGTGGGGATATATTGGGCTTTTAGGTTTAACAAGAACCCTAGGTTCCCAGAGCCAATAAAGGAGCTGCACCCTGCAATGGGTTTTCATTGTATACCTGGTATACAGCAATTCATTTGGTGAAATATAAAGAGTGAAAAATAGGTATTAAGGAAACCTTTGTATTTCCAAAATGGCCACAAGATAAGGAGTTTAGAAACAGTGGTTATTTGCACATCTCTGAATTCCGGGGTCCCAATACTAGCATGTGAATTACAGGGCATTTCTCAAATAGACGTCGTTTTTACACACTGTCTTACATTTGGAAGAAAAAAATGTCGAGAAACACAAGGGGCACTAACACTTGTTCTGCTATTCTGTGTTTCCCCATGGCTCTCGATAAAAATGGTACCGCACTTGTGTGGTTAGGAGTAATGCCCACAACAGGAAACGCAACATGGACACATCACATTTCTACATTGGAAACTGATGTGTTTTTGGAAAGTGCCTAGCTGTGGATTTTGGCATCTAGCTCAGCTGGCACCTAGGAAAACCTACCAAGCCTGTGCATTTTTTAAAACTGACACCTAGGGGAATCCACGATGGGGTCACATGTGGGGCTCTCACCAGGTTCTGTTACCCAGAATCCTTTGCAAACCTCAAAATTTGGCAAAAAACTCACCTTTTCCTCACATTTTGGTGATAGAAAGTTCTGGAATATGAGAGGAGCCACAAATTTCCTTCCATCCAGCGTTCCCCCAAGTCTCTTGATAAAAATGGTACCTCACCTGTGTGGGTAGGCCTAGTGCCCGCAGAAGGAAATGTCCCAAAACACAACATGGACACATCACATTTTCCCGAAGAAAGCAGACCTGTTTTTTTGCAAAGTGCCTAGCTGAGGATTTTGGCCTCTAGCTCAGCCGGCACCTAGGAAAACCTATGAAACCTGGACATTTAAAAAAACTAGACACCTAGGGGAATTCAGAATGGGGTGACTTGTGGGGCTCTTACCAGGTTATGTTAACCAGAATCCTTTGCAAACTTCAAGATTTAGCAAAAAAACACCTTTTCCTCACATTTTGGTGGGGACCACAAATTTCCTTCCACCCAAGTCTCCTGATAAAAATGGTACCTCACTTGTGTGGGCAGGCCTAGTGCCCGTGAAAGGAAATGCCCCAAAACACTATGTGGACACATCAAAATTATCAAATACAAAATTACCTGTTTTTGGGGGCGGGGCACCTGCGTTTTTGGTCCTGTGCTCAGCAGCCATATAGGGAAACCTGCTAAACCCAAACATTTCTGAAAACTAGACACCCGAAGGAGTCCAGGGAGGTGTGACTTACATGGATCCCCCAGTGTTTTCTTACCCAGAATCCTCAGCAAACCTCAAATTTAGCTAAAAGATAACATTTCCCCCACATTTCTGTGTGGGATCACCGCACCGGCGCAAATTTCCTACCACCCATTGTTCCCCTCAGTCTCCCAGTGAAAATGATACCTCACTTGTGTAGGTGGGCCAAGTGCCTGTGACAGGAAAGAGGCAAAAACATGTTGAAAATGAGGGGGAACCAAAGCGGGTCCAAAAGGGCAGTTTGAAAAAAAACGTTTTTAGGCTGACAAGTGGGGCAGAATTCTTATCGGTATAGATGCAACAATGCTGGGTGGTAGGAATTTTGTGGATTCCTGCAGATTCCATAAGGTTCCATCACAAAAATGTGGGAAAAATGCGTGATTTCCAGAAAAGTTGGAAGTTTGCAGGGCATTGCAGGTAGGAAAATGGTGCAGGTGCATGTGAAGCACACCTCCCTGGTCTCACCCAGATGTTTAGTTTTCAGATGTGTCTAGGTCTCATAGATTTTTCTACATGGCAGCGTCCCAAAGTCCAAAAAGTACAGCCCTCACCATTCCAAGTGGGACTATTTTGAGAGTTAGACCAGCTCTCATGGCCCAAATGTAAAACCAAAACCGAAAAAAATCAAAATGTCCTCCTGCTTGCCATGGGATAAGATGTTTTAGTATGGAGAGCTGAAAGACTGTTGCCCCCTTCATTTGGGGGTGGGGGCATAACCATGCACATACTGGTTGGTAGCCACCACCCCACTATGTTTTTTTTTTTTTTTTTAATCCCTGGCATTTAGTAAGTTTTCTGCCCCCCCAGGGAGTGAATCGGGGGTAATTGCCCCATCTCCCCACCACAGGGCAGAACAACCTTGTCCCCATTTATTTGGGGTGAGGGTATGGCAATACCCCCACCCTCTTTAAAAACAAAAAAAACCAATTCTTCCCTAGTCTCTGCTGGGCTTTCTGTCCCCCTTGGGGGCAGATGGGCCTTCCAAAAATCGGGCAATCTGCCCCCGGGGGGGTCAGAAATGGGCAACAGTAATGAGCCCCTATGGGGAGCAACCCTTGCCTAAGGGGCGCACCCCCCAAACAGCACACACACACACACACCAATTCCTGGTGTCAGAAATGACCTAAAGTAAATTTGCTCCCCAGGGGAGTGACCCTTGCTTAAGGGGTCGCTCCCCTTGTGTGAAATTGGCGCAAAAAACAGAATCAGATAGGCCTAATAATATTTTAATTAGGCCGATCTGCCCCCAAGGGGGGCAGAAATGGCCTAAAATAAATCCCCCCTAGGGGAATGACCCTTGCCTAAGGGGTCACTCCCCTTGCGTGAAATTGACGCAAAAAATAAAAATCCCTGGTGTCTAGTGGTTTCTGTCCCCCTTGGGGGCATATCGACCTAATAGAAATAGGCCGATCTGCCCTCAAGGGGCACAGAAATGGCCTAAACTAAATTCCCCCCCAGGGGAACGACCCGTGCCTAAGGGGGTCACACCCCTTGCGTGAAATTGGGGCAAAAAAAAAAAATCCCTGGTGTCTAGTGGTTTCTATCCCCCTTGGGAGCAGATCGGCCTAATTAAAATAGGCTGATCTGCCCCCACGAGAGGCAGAAGTTGCCTAAAATAAATTTGCCCCCCAGGGGAGCGACCCTTACCTAAGGGGTTGCTCATCTTGTGTGAAAGTGACGTAAAAAAAAAAAACCCTGGTATCTAGTGGTTTTTAAAATAGGCCGCTCTTCCCCCAGGGGATACGGAAATGGCCCAATAAAGAAATTGCCCCCTACGGTTCAGCGACCCTTGCTCAAGGGGTCGTGCCCTTTGATTCTTAACGTTAAAAAAAAAACTCCCTGGCGTCTAGTGGCTTTTGCCTCCCTTTGTGCAGATCGGCCTAATTAAAATAGGCCGATCTGCCCCCAGGGGGGCCAGAAATGGCCTAACAAAAAATTGCCCCCCAAGGGAGCGACCCTTGCTCAAGGGGTAGCGACCTTTCATTCCTAATGTCAAATAAAAAATCCCTGGCGTATCGGCCTAATTAAATTAGGCTGAAAAGACCTAATAATATATCCCCCCCTCTGCGGAGCGGCCCTTGCCTAAAGGGCCATCCCCCTTATGCATAAATTCTCCAAAAAACTAAAAAATAAACAAAACATCCCTGGTGTCTAGTGGGCATTTCTGCTGCCAGATCGCTTCACAATCGGGCAGCAGAAATGCTCAAAGAGACATGAAAGGAAAGGAAAGGTCTTTCTTTTCATGTCTCTGTGCCGCCCCAGCCCCAGGATCAGAAGAAAAATACATAGCATTTCTCTCTGATTGCACTGGAAGCCATGCTTCCAGCACGGTGGGGGCGGCCTCTGATGAGGTTAGTTCGCGATCGTGTGCTGACATCATCACACGTCACGGGGGTAGGGGGTCTGGGGTGGAAGGGAAAGCGATTTCTCTTCCATCCCTGCTCATGGGAGGGAGACTCATGGGGGGAGCGCTAGCACTCAGGCTGGTGCCTCAGTGCTGCAGCCAAGGACGTAACCGTTACATCCATGGCGGGGAAGGAGATAAGCGAGTACTGCCTCTATAGTATTTTTGGTGTTGTGTTACCATAGTAAAGTACCTTTATTTTGGTAACACCGAGTGGTTCTTTCATGTCTGTAAGTGCTGTGTGACTACAGTGGTATTGCATGAGTTTAGCATGTCTCCTAGATAAGCCTTGGCTGCTCATCCACAGCTACCTCTAGAGAGCCTGGCTTCTAGACACTGCCTACTCTACACTAATGGGGGATACCTTGACCTGGTATAAGGTGTAAGTAACTTAGGTACCCACCACACACCAGGCCAGCTTCCTACAGACACCCAGCGAGGATGTGTGAGAAATCTGGTCGCACGTGTTGGAAAACCATGCTGTATGGGGTTTGCGTCATTATCAGGAGCCGCAAGTGAGTGTTGCAACGTTCCTCCAGCCACAATGCAACGATCTCCCAGCCGCGATGAAGGTAGAGTATCAATTTTAGCCATGAAGCAGGTGGTGTGTCATTTTCCAGTCGCACTGCAGGACGGGTGTCGAATTTTTTCCAGCACGGTGTTCGGTGCGTGGATTTCAGTCCTTGCTCTGCCAACTTCACCTCTCAAGGGCCCAGGTACTGGATGCTGCACCACTTGCCAGGAGACTCAGCAGAGAGTCCAGGTTCTGGGAAAGGAAGTCTTTGATGGCCCTGAGACTTCAAAACAAGAAGCAAGCTGAATCCAAGCCCTTGGAGATTGTTCACAAGCAGGAATATACCACAAAGTCCATTATTTGTCCTATTTCAGGCAGAAGCAGCAACTGCAGGCCAACCCAGCAAAGCACAGTCACAGGCAAAGGGGCAGTTCTCCTCCTCCAGCTCTTCAGCTCTTCTCCATACCAGAGGTTTCTCTTGATTCCAGAAGAAATAAAAAAATCTGGGGTTTTGTGTCCACTACTTATACCCCTTTCTGCCTTTGAAGTGGGCAAACGTCAAAGGAAAGTCTCTGTTGTTCACAAGATCCTGCCTTGCCCAGGCCTGGCTCCAGACTCAAACCAGGGGGTTGGAGGCTGCATTGTGAGAGGGCAGGCACAGCCCATTCAGGTGTAAGTGACCACTCCTCCCTCCACTGTAGCTCAGATGGCCCATCAGGATATGCAGGCTACACCCCAACTCCCTTTGTGTCACTGTCTAGAGGGGACTCACAAACAGCCCAATTGTCAATCTGACCCAGACAGGGAATACACAAGCAAGCAGAGTCAGAATGGTTTAAGCAAGAAAATGCCCACTTTCTAAAAGTGGCATTTTACAAACAAACAATTTAAAATGCAACTTTACCAAAAGATGTATTTTTAAATTGTGAGTTCAGAGCACAAAACTCCACAGTTCTATCTGCTCTCACAGGGAATCTATACTTTAAGAATATTTAAAGGCAGCACCCATGTTAACCCACGAGAGAGATAGGCCTTGCAACACTGAAAAATGAATTTGGCAGTATTTCACTGTTACGACATGTAAAACACACCAGTACATGTCCCCCCTTTAAAATACACTGCACCCTGCCCATAGGGCACCTAGGGCATACCTTAGGGGTACTGTACATATATAAAAAGTGAAGGTTTAGGCCTAGCAAGTGGGTACACTTGCCAGGTTAATTGGCAGTTTACAACTGCACACACAAACACTGCACTGAGAGGTTTGGGGCATGTTTACAGGGCTACTCATGTGGGTGGCACAATCTGTGCTGCAGGCCCACTAGTAGCATTTGATTTATGGGCCTTGGGCACCTCTAGTGCACTTTACTGGGAAGTTACTAGTAAATCAAATATGCCAATCATGGAAATGCCAATTACACATACATTTTACACAGGGAGCATTTGCACTTTAGCACTGGTCAGCAGTGGTAAAGTACCCAGAGTACCTGTACTGCCATTTGATGGAGTTTGTTTTGACCAATGACTTTGTATTTCACCACTGCGCATATTAGTTGCTCAATGTTCACCAGTAGCACATTGTGGGCCTGATTCTGACCTTGGCGGTCTTTTCGCAAGACCGCCGAGTTACCGCCGCGGTAAAGACCGCCGACCGCGGCGGTATGCCGCTGCGCGTATTCCGACCGCTGGGAGCGTTCCGCCGGAATACCGCCAGCAGCCACACTGGCGGTCGGCGGGAAAGTGGAGACTGGTCAAGCTCCACCGCCACGCCAGCAGAACACCGCCCCCAGAATTACGACCCACATTTCTGTGTGGCGGTCTTCTGTTGGCGGTCTTCTGTTGGCGGTCACGTCCCTATGGCTCCCGTCGCCTCCCGGAGGACCAACGCACAAGGTAAGTTGATCGTCCGTGAGGGGAGGGGGTGGGGGGGTGTTGTGTGATGTGTGCGTGCATGGGGGTGTGTAGAGGGGGTGTGTGAGTGCGTGCATGCGGGCGGGGGGTGCTGCTGTGCCTTTGGGCAATGTGTGTAGTTCGGCGGGTGCGCATGTCGGCATGTATGTGTGCGGGTATGTGCCCCCGTTGTGTATGTGTGTGTGTAGGGGGTGTGCATATGTGCATGTTGGGGGTGCGTGCATGTCGGGGTGCGTGTATGTGCATGTCGGGGTGGGGGGGGCAGGGGGTTCGTACCACCTCTGGGGGGTGGCAGGGGGGTGGAGGGTGTGGGGGGAGGACTCGTGGGGGGCAGTGGGGGGTGGGTGCATTGTTGTCCCATAGTAGAAACATGCTGAGGGTGCATTGTTGTCCCATAATATAAACATGCTGAGGGTGCATTGTTGTGCAATAGTAGAAACATGCTGAGGTTGCCTTGTTGTCCCATAGTAGAAACATGCTGAGGTTGAGTTGTTCTCCCATAGTCGACACCTGCTGAGGGTGCATTGTTGTCCCATTGTAGAAACATGCTGAGGGTGCATTTTTGTCCCATAGTAGAACCATGTTCATGGTGCATTGTTGTCCCATAGTAGAAACATGCTGTGAGGGTACTGTTCTCACATAGCAGCAGCATGCTCAGGGTGCATTGTTGTCCCATTGTACAAACATTCTGAGGTTACCTCGATGTCCCATAGTAGAAACATGCTGAGGGTACATTCTTGTCCCATAGTAGAAACATGCTGAGGGTGCATTGTTGTCCGATGGAAGAAACATGGTGAGGGTACATTGTTATCCCATGGTAGAAAAATGCTGAGGGTGAGTTGTTCTCCCATAGTAGAAACATGCTAAGGGTGCATTGTTGTCCTATGGTAGAAACATGCTGAGGGTGCATTGTTGTCCCATAGTAGAAACATGCTGATGGTGCATTGTTGTCCCATAGTAGAAACATGCTGAGGGTGCCTTGTTATCCCATAGTAGAAACATGCCGAAGTTGAGTTGTTCTCCCATAGTCGAAACATGCTGAGGGTGCATTGTTGTCCCATTGTAGAAACATACTGATGGTGTATTCTGTTCCCATGGAAGAAACATGCTGAGGGTGCATTGTTGTCCCATAGTAGCAACATGCTCAGGGTGCATTGTTGTCCAATAGTATAAACATTCTGAGGATGCCTCGTTGTCCCATAGTAGAAACATGCTGAGGGTGCATTCATGTCCCATAGTAGAAACATGCTGAGGGTGCATTGTTGTCCCATGGTAGAAACATTACTGAGGGTGCGTTGCTCTCCCGTAGTAGAAACATGCTGAGGGTGCATTGTTGTCCCATGGTAAAAAAATTATGAGGGTGCGTTGTTGCTCCATATTAGAAACATACTGATGGTGCATTCTTGTCCCAGTGTAGAAACATGCTGAGGGTGCATTGTTGTCCCATAGTATAAACATGCTCAGGGTGTGTTGTTGTCCCATAGTGGAAACATCCTGAGGGTGCATTGTTGTCCCATAGTATAAACATGGTGAGGGTGCATTGTTGTCCTATGGTAGAAACATGCTGAACGTGCATTGTTGTCCCATAGTAGAAACATGCTGATGGTGCATTGTTGTCCCATAATAGAAACGTGCTGAGGGTGCATTGTCCCACAGTAGAAACATGCTGAGATGGTATTGTTGTCCGATAGTAGAAATATGCTGAAGATGTGCGGTTGTCCCATAGTAGAAACATGCTGAGGATGCATTGTTTTCCCATAGTAGAAACATGTTCATGGCGCATTGTTGTCCCATTGTAGAAACGTGCTTTGATGGTATTGTTGCCCCATAGTAGCAACATGCTCAGGGTGCATTGTTGTCCCATAGTACAAACATTCTGAGGGTGCCTCAATTTCCCACAGTAGAAACATACTGAAGGTGCATTCTTGTCCCATAGTAGAAACATGCTGAGGGTGCATTGCTGCCCCATGGTAGAAACATGCTGAGGGTGCGTTGTTCTCCTATAGTAGAAACATGCTGAGGGTGCATTGTTGTCCCATGGTAGATAAATGCTGAGGGTGCATTTTTGTCCCATGGTAGAAACATGCTGATGGTGCATTGTTCTCCCATAGTAGAAACATGCTGAGGGTGCATTGTTTTCCCATAGTAGAAACATGTTCAAGGCGCATTGTTGTCATTTAGTAGAAAGGTGCTTTGAGGGTATTGTTATCCCATAGTAGCAACATGCTCAGGGTGAATTGTTGTCGCATAGTACAAACATTTTAAGGGTGCCTCATTGTCCCATAGTAGAAACATGCTGAAGGTGCATTCTTGTCCCATAGTAGAAACATGCTGAGGGTGCATTGCTGCCCCATGGTAGAAACATGCTGAGGGTGTGTTGTTCTCCTATAGTAGAAACATGCTGAGGTTGCATTGTTGTCCCATGGTAGAAAAATGCTGAGGGTGCATTGTTGTCCCATGGTAGAAACATGCTGATGGTGCATTGTTGTCCCAGTGTAGAAACATCCTGAGGTTGCATGCTTGTCTCATAGTAGAAACATGCTGAGGGTGCATGCTTGTCTCATAGTAGAAACATGCTGAGGGTGCATTCTTGTCCCATAGTAGAAACATGGTGAATGTGCATTGTTGTCCCATGGTAGAAACATACTGATGGTGCATTGTTGTCCCAGTGTAGAAACATCCTGAGGGTGCATGCTTGTCTCATAGTAGAAACATCCTGAGGGTGCATGATTGTCTCATAGTAGAAACATGCTGAGGGTGCATTGTTGTCCCATGGTAGAAACATGCTAAGGGTGCGTTGTTCTCCCATAGTAGAAACATGCTGAGGGTGCATTGCTGGACTATGGTAAGAACATGCTGAGGGTGCGTTGTTGTCCCACAGTAGGAACAAGGTGAGGGTGCATTCTTGTCCCATAGTAGAAACATGCTGAGGGTGCATTGTTGTCCCATAGTAGAAACAGGGTGATGGTGCATAGTTGTCCCATAGTAGAAACACACTGAGAGTGCATTGTTGCCAATTGTATAAACCTGCTGATGGTGCATTGTTGTCCCATAGTGGAAACATGCAGAGGATGCATTGTTGTCCCATAGTAGAAACATGCTGAGAGGGTGTTGTTGTCCCATAGTAGAAACACACTGAGGGTGCCTTGTTGTCCATTGTAGAAACATGCTGAGGTTATGTTGTTCTCCCATAGTACAAATATTCTGAGGGTGCATTGTTGTCCCATAATATAAACATGCTGAAGGTGCATTGTTGTCTCATAGTAGAAACATGCTCAGGGTGCAGTGTTGACCCATAGTAGAAACATGCCAGGAGGTTATTGTTGTCCCATAGTAGAAACATGCTGAGAGGGTATGATTGTCCTATAGTAGAATCATGCTCAGGGTTTGTTGTTGTACCATAGTAGAAACATGCTGAGGGTGCATTGTTGTCCCATGGTAGAAACATGCTGAGGGTGCATTGTTCTCCCATAGTAGAAACATGGTGATGGTGCATTGTTGTCCTATAGTAGAAACACACTGAGAGTGCATTGTTGCCCCATGTTAGAAACATTCTGATGGTGCATTGGTGTCCCATAGTGGAAACATGCAGAGGGTGCATTGTTGCCCCATAGTAGAAACATGCTGAGAGGGTATTTTTGTCCTATAGTAGAAAGATGCTCAGGGTGTGTTGTTGTCCCATAGTAGAAACATCCTGAGGGTGCATTGTTGTCCGATAGTAGAAACATGCTGAGGGTGCATTGTTGTCCTATGGTAGAAACATGCTGTGGGTGCATTGTTGTCCCATAGTAGAAACATGCTGAGAGGGTATCGTTGTCCCATGGTAGAAACATGCTGAGGGTATGTTGTTCTCCCATATTAGAAACATACTGAGGGTGCATTCTTCCCCCATATTAGAGACATACTGAGAGGGTATTGTTCTCCCATAGTAGAAACATGCTGAGGGTGTACTGTTGTTCCATGGTAGAAACATACTGAGGGTGTAATGTTGCCCCATAGTAGAAACATGCTAAAAGGGGATTGTTGTCCTAGAGTAGAAATATGCTGAGGGTGCTTTGTTGTGAAATAGTAGAAACATGATCAGGGTGCATTGTTGCCCCATAGTAGAAACATTGTAAGAGGTTATTGCTGTCCAATAGTAGAAACATGCTTATGGTGCATTGTTGTCCCATAACAGAAATGTGCTGAGGGTGCATTGTTGTCCCATAGTAGAAATATGCTGAGGGTGTGCTGTTGTCCCATAGTAGAAACATGCTGAGGGTGCATTGTTGTCCCATAGTAGAAACATGTTCATGGGGCATTGTTGTCCCATAGGAGAAACATGATGTGAGGTATTGTTTTCCCATAGTAGCAACATGCTCAGGGTGCATTGTTTTACCATAGTGGAAACATGCTGACAGGGTATTGTTGTCCCACAGTATATACATGCTAAGGGTCTGTTGTTCTCCCATAGTAGAAACATCCTGAGGGTGCATGCTTGTCCCATAAAAGAAACATGATGAGGTTGCATTGTTGTCACATGGTAGAAACATGATGAGGGTGCATTGTTGTCCCATAGTAGAAACATGCTGAGAGGGTATTGTTGTCCCACAGTATAAACATGCTCAGGGTGTGTTGTTCTCCCATAGTAGAAACATCCTGAGGCTGCATGCTGGTCCTGTAATAGAAACATGGTGAGGGTGCATGCTTGTCCCATAGTAGAAACATGGTAAGGGTAAATTGTTGTCCTATGGTAGAAAACTGCTGAGGGTGCATTATTGTCCCATGGTAGAAATATGCTGATGGTGCATTGTTGTCCCATAATAGAAACCTGCTGAGGGTGGATTGTTGTCCCATAGTAGAAACATGCTGAGAGGGTATTTTTGTCCCATAGTAGAAATATGCTGAGAGTGTGCGGTTGTCCCATAGTAGAAACATGCTGAGGGTGCCTTGTTATCCTATAGTAGAAACATGCTGAAGGTGAGTTGTTCTCCCATAGACAAAACATACTGAGGGTGCATTGTTGTCCCATGGTAGAAACATGCTGAGGGTGCATTGTTGTCCCATAGTAGAAACATGTTCATGGTGCATTGTTGTGCTATAGTAGAAACATGATGTGAGGGTATTGTTGTCCCATAGTCCAAACATTCTGATGGTGCCTCGTTGTCCCATAGTAGAAACATGCTGAATGTGCATTCTTCTCCCATAGTAGAAACATGCTCTGGGTGCATTTCTGTCCCATGGTAGAAACATGCTGAGGGTGCGTTGTTCTCCTATAGTAGAAACATGCTGAGGGTGCATTGTTGTCCCAAGGTAGAAAAATGCTGACGGTGCGTTGTTGTTTGATGATAGAAACATACTGATGGTGCATTGTTGTCCCAGTGTAGAAACATGCTGAGCGTGCATTGTTGTCCCATAGTAGAAGCAAGCTGAGAGGGTAGTGTTGTCCCATACTATAAACATGCTCAGGATGTGTTGTTGTCCCATAGTAGAGACATACTGAGGGTGCATGCTTGTCCCATAGTAGAAACATGCTGAGGGTGCATTGTTCTCCCATGGTAGAAACATGCTAAGGGTGCGTTGTTCTCCCATAGTAGAAACATGCTGAGGGTGCATTGCTGGCCCATGGTAAAAACATGCTGATGATGCGTTGTTGTCTCATAGTAGAAACATGGTGAGGGTGCATTGTTGTCCCATAATAGAAACTTGGTGAGGGTGCATTCTTGTCCCATTGTAGAAACATGCTGAGGGTGCATTGTTGTACATTAGTAGAAACATGGTGATGGTGCATTGTTGTCCTATAGTAGAAAGACAGAGAGTGCCTTGTTGCCCCATGGTAGAAACATACTGATGGTACATTGTTCTTCCATAGTAGAAACATGCAGAGGGTGCACTGTTGTCCCATAGTAGAAGCATACTAAGAGGGTATTGTTGTCCCATGTAGAAAGATGCTCAGGCTGTGTTGTTGTCCATTGTAGAAACATCCTGAGTGTGCATTGTTGTCCCATAGTAGAAACATGCTGAGGGGGCATCGTTCCCCCATATTAGAGACACGCTGAGAGGGTATTGTTCTCCCATAGTAGAAACATGTTGAGGGTCGATTGTTGTGCAATAGTAGAAACATGCTGAGGGTGTGCTGTTGTCCCATGGTAGAAACATGCTGAGGGTGCATTGTTGTCCCATAGTAGAAACATGCTAAAAGGGTGTTGTTGTCCTAGAGTAGAAATATGCTGAGGGTGCATTGTTGTCCCATAGTAGAAACATACTGATGGTGCATTGTTGTTACATAGTAGAAACATGCTGAGAGGGTATTTGTTGTCTCATAGTAGAAACATGCTGAGCGTGTGATGTTGTCCCATAGTAGAGAAACATGCTGAGGTTGCATTGTTGTCCCCTAGTAGAAACATGCTGAGGGTCTGTTGTCGTTCTATAATAGAAACATGCTGAGGGTGCATTGTTGTCCCAGAGTAGAAACATGCTGAGGGTGCGTTGTTGTCCCATAATAGAAACATGCTCAGGGTGCATTGTTGTACCACAGTTGAAACATGCTGATGGTGCATTGTTTTCCCATGGTAGAAACATGCTGAGGGTGCGTTGTTGTCCCATAGTAGAAACATGCTGAGGGTATGTTGTTCTCCCATAGTAGGAACATGCTGAGTGTGCATTGTTGTCCCATAATAGAAACATGCAGAGGGTGCATTGTTGTCCAATAGTAGAAACATGATCAGGGTGCTTTGTTGCGACATACTAGAAACATTCTAAGAGGTTAATGCTGTCCCATAGTAGAAACATGCT